>NC_069504.1:447660270-448260270 GCF_027579735.1 Bombina bombina | reverse complement strand
TCAGAGTCCCTAGGAGGGAAACCCTTGAGATTGGGGATAGAGAACTCTTTCCTTGTTCACTTTCCACCCATGTGATCTCAGAAATGCCAGTACTACGTCCGTATGAGACTGGGCAATTTGGATGTTTGACGCCTGTATCAGGATGTCGTCTAAATAAGGGGCCACTTCTATGCCCCGCGGTCTAAGGACCGCCAAAGCGACCCAGAACCTCCATAAAGATTCTTGGGGCTGTAGATATCCCAAAGGAAAGAGCTACAAACTGGTAATGCCTGTCTAGAAAGGCAAACCTGAAAAACGATGGTGATCTTTATGCATCACAATGTGAGGATAAGCATCCTTCAAATCCATTGTAGTCCTCTATTGACTCTCCTGGATCATAGTTAAGATGGTACGAATAGTTTCCATCTTAAATGACGGAATTCTGAGGAATTTGTTTAAGATCTTTAGATCCAAAATAGGTCTGAAGGTTCCCTCTCCTTGGGAACCACAAACAGATTTGAGTAAAAACTCTGTCCCTGTTCCTCTCTTGGAACTGGATGGATCTCGTACACAATGTAAGAATGCCTCCTTCTTTATCTGGTTTGCAGATAATTGTGAAAGGCGAAATCTCCCCTTTTTTTGGGGGGGAATCTTTGAAATCCAGAAGATATCTCTGGGATATAAATTCCAATGCCTAGGGATCCTGGGCATCTCTTGCCCACGCCTGGGCGAAGAATGAAAGTCTGCCCCCTATAGGATCCGTTACCGGATAGGGGTCCGTTCCTTCATGCTGCCTTAGAGGCAGCAGCAGGCTCCTTGGCCTGCTTATCTTTGTTCCAGGTCCGATTGTCTCCAGACCGCCTTGGACTGAGCAAAAATTCCCTCTTGTTTTGCCTTAGAGGAAGAGGATGCCACACCTGCCCTGAAGTTTTTAAAAGGCACGAAAATTAGACCTTTTTTTTTTTTTTTTTTTTGGCCCTTGATTTGGACCTATCCTGAGGAAGGGCATGACCTTTTCCTCCAGTGATATAAGCAATAATCTCCTTCAAACCAGGCCCGAATAGGGTCTGCCCCTTGAAGGGAAGTTAAGTAGCTTATTTATTAAAGTCACGACAGCTGACCATGATATAAGCCATAGCGCTCTGCGCGCCAGTATAGTAAAAAACAGAATTCTTAGCCGTTAGTCTAGTCAAATGAACAAGGCATCAGAAAACAAAGGAATTGGCTAGCATAAGCTTGTCAAATATATTCATCCAATGGAGTCGCTTAACTGTAAAGCCTCATCAAGAGACTCAACCCAGAACGCCGCAGCAGCAGTGACAGAAGCAATGTATGCAAGGGGCTGCAGGATAAAACCCTGTTGAATAAACATTTTTTATCCATTGGATCTAAAAAGCACAACTGTCCTCATCAGAGGTAGTGGTACGCTTAGCTAGAGTAGAAACTCTTCTCTCCACCTTAGGAACTGTCTGCCAGAAGTCCCGTGTGGTGGTAACTATTAGAAAACATTCTTCTAAAAAATAGGAGGGGAAGAGAACGGCACACCTGGTCTATCCCATTCCTTATTAAAAATTTTTTAGTAAACCTCTTTAGGTATTGGAAAAACATCAGTACACACCGGCACTGCATATTATTTATCCAGTCTACACAATTTCTCTGGCCCTGCGATTGTACACATTCATTCAGAGCAGCCAAAGCCTCCCTGAGCAACAAGTGGAGGTTCTCAAGCATACATTTTAAATGTAGAAATATCAGAATCAGGTTAAATCATCTTCCCTGAGTCAAAAAAAATCACCCACAGACTAAGCATATTGTGAGGTAGTATCATACATGGTTCTTAAAGCGTCTGTATGCTCTGTATCTACCCCCAGAGCTAACTGCTTTCCTTTAATTTCAGGTAGTCTGACTAATACTGCTGCCAGAATATTATTCACCACCTTTGCCATGTCTTGTAAAATAAACGCTATGGGCGCCCTTGATGTACTTGGCGCCATTTGAGCGTGAGTCCCTGAAGCGGGAGTCGAAGGGTCTGACACGTAGGGAGAGTTAGTTGGCATAACTTTCCCCTCGACAGAATCCCCTGGTAAAAGAAACGCTATGGGTGCCCTTGATGTACTTGGCGCCATTTGAGCGTGAGTCCCTAAAGCGGGAGTCAAAAGGTCTGACACGTGGGGAGAGTTAGTCGGCATAACTACCCCCACGACAGAATCCTCTGGTGATAATGTTTTTAAAGACAAAAAATGATCTTTATTGTTTAACATGAAATCAGTACATCTGGTACACATTCTAAGTTGGGGTTCCACCATGGCTTTAAAACATAATGAACACAGAGCTTCCTCTGTGTTAGACATGTTAGAACAGACTAATAATGAGACTAGTAAGCTTGGAAAACACTTTAAATCAAGTTAACAAGCAAATATATAAAACGTTACTGTGCCTTTAAGAGAAACAAATTTTGTCAAAATTTGAAAAACAGTGAAAAAAAGGCAGTAAAACAAACGAAATTTTTACAGTACATGTAATAAGGTAACAGAGCATTGCACCCACTTGCAAATGGATGATTAACCCCTTAATGCAAAAAACAGATCAAAAAAACGACATAGACGTTTTTAAAAACAGACACAACAAACTGCCACAGCCAACAGTGGGAAGCTTCAGTTAACTGTTTCTATGCAAAATTTAAGCCAGCCATGTGGAAAAAACTTAGGCCCCAATAAGTTTTATCACCAAACATATGTTAAAAAACGATTAAACATGCCAGCAAACGTTTTAAAACACATTTTTACAAGAGTATGTATCTCTATTAATAAGCCTGATACCAGTCGCTTTTACTGCATTTAAGGCTATACCAACATTACAGTGTTATCACCAATGTACGTTAAAAAACGATTAAACATGCCAGCAAACGTTTTAAAACACATTTTTATAAGAGTATGTATCTCTATTAATAAGCCTGATACCAGTCGCTATCGCTGCATTTAAGGCTTTACTTACATTACTTCGGTATCAGCAGTATTTTCTTAGTCAATTCCATTCCTAGAAAAATATTTTACTGCACATACCTTATCTGCAGGAAAACCTGCACGCCATTCCCCCTCTGAAGTACCTCACTCCTCAGAATGTGTGAGAACAGCAAATGGATCTTAGTTACGTCTGCTAAGATCATAGAAAAACGCAGGCAGATTCTTCTTCCAAATACTGCCTGAGATAAACAGCACACTCCGGTGCCATTTAAAAATAACAAACTTTTGATTGAAGAATAAACTAAGTAGAAAGCACCACAGACTCTCACGACCTCCTATCTATGTTGAGGCTTGCAAGAGAATGACTGAATATGGCAGTTAGGGGAGGAGCTATATAGCAGCTTTGCTGTGGGTGGACTCTTGCAGCTTCCTGTTGGGAAGGAGAATATATTCCATAAGTAATGGATGATCCGTGGACTGGATACACTTAACAAGAGAAATTATCATTTTATTACTGAACTGCCCCCCACTGAGGGTGTAATCTCTTCTGCTGGCTGTGTTTACTTAGGCTTGTCAATAGCATATACGCCAGTATCAAAATTTTCAGTATAGGTTGGGAAAGCACAAGCTAAATCAGCTATTTCAAATGCTGAAATATGAGTAAAGGAGCTACTTGCAACCAATTTAATACACTCTAGCAGGTAAAAAGGATCATTGGGAATAATTTAAAGGGGAGAAAGTTTTTGGGTGAACTGTCCCTTTAAGTCTCTAAGCTCTCAAATATAAAAAAAAAAGGCTGTAACTCACAAAGCTGTGCTGTATCTTAAAGCTGCTGTGCTCTAAGCAAGAGGCTCAGTCCTGATTCTAGTTACTTCTGACACCATGTTTCATGTATAGAAATAAAGACACTACAAGCTGTTAGTGTGAGGAATCATATTGAACTAAAGAACTACATCCAGGTCAGAGGTAGGAACAGTAAACAGGAAGTATAAGGCAATGCAATATTACCATAAACAAACAGAGTCACAGTATTTGCATAATAACTACATAACACTGGCACCTTAGCATCTATGCATTTCAATGGGAGATTCTGAATAATAACAGGCAGCAGAAAAAATATCAATATCAACTAAGCCCTTACAATCCGAGGGCTAAGGTTAAGTTATCTTTACAATTTTAAGCTAACTGCTAGGCTGAGATATCCACGTAAAAGATAGGGAATCTTATTTTATAACATGCTCTGATTCTGCGGCAGGAAGTCTAAACTTATATATATTAAGATTTATTTCATTACATTTGCAAGATTATTTAAGTCTCCTGTTTATTAATACTCTGCTTCCCCCCACCCTGTATTGTATTTAAACAAAATTGAAATATAATTGCAATGTCCTTAAATTATATACAAAATAGATAATACAGGTATAAATCCGGAATTCCAAAACCCAAACATTCTGAATTCCAAATTTTTAATTAATATTAAAAAAAAAAAAAAATCCTCCTGCCACAATCTTTTCTGCCTTTAGTTTTTTTCTCTCCCTAATATGCAAATACTAGTCTACATTTATTTAAAACAACAAATATTACCTTTCTGATTACAGTACTTTGCTATCTTTCTGACGTATTAAAAAATGATATAAAACTACCCTTAGGTTGCTTGTGTAAGCTGTATTATTACATGCAAATATTGCCCAAATGACATAAGATCATGATTGTTTACGCTTGGTCTCACCCCCTCTCCAAACTGCACCATTTTACAGATGCAAATATACAAATATTCCAAAATCCAAATTATTTCGTAATCCAAACCTGTCCTGTTCCAAGTATTTTGAATAAAGGGTCTTTTACCTCTATTGTTATACTTTTGATAAAAATAATTTGTTTTTTATTTCAAAATAAATTAAAAAAAAAAAAGTTTTTCACAAACTTGGGCTTGTATTTGTCTGATAACTTATGAATGTTTGCCAATACTTATGCCCAGTGTGCCTGGAGGGCAGTGTTGCCAGATGTCAATCATTCTTATAGCCTAAACGATAAAAAAAATCTAGCCCAATGTATAGTTAAACAATGTACTGTACTGCCAAGGGCAGAGGAAACAAAACTGCAAGGAATGCCAAAGGAGGCTAAATAATTGTTCAGACATAAGGAGTCCAAAATCATAGTGTTCTACATTAATTGTCTTTTTTTATTTTATATATGGCAATCCTGAATAGAAGATTGCTTTATTTATTGTGTGTGCGTGTGTCTCAAAACCAGAGGAAAATAAGTTGCATATTCTCCCTCTTACATTTTTTTTCCAAAACAATCACATAAATAAATAAAATAAAGCATTCACTATTTATCAGAGCCATATCAAACATCTTAAATACATATATATATATATATGCAGCCAAAAGAAAATGCACTCTCAGGACTTTCATGAACAGGTTACTTTTATTTCTGTAACGTTTTCGGAGGTCTTGCCTCCTTCATCAGCATAAATAAAGTGAAAACAAACAAACTCTTAAATAGTGACATACTCACTCAAAATCATTTCAAACCACTACCTGTGCTGGCGCCAAAATTACCGGTGTTGGACCGCATAATGCGTTCCAAATGTGCTAAGTGGCGGAAGTAGTGCGCCAAACTACTTCCGGTTGTCTAAAATCTATAGCCGTAAACAATCGGCTTTCTCTATATAAATGCCAAAATTGTAAAGCCGTGGCGTGTTTATCTAAACGCATAAAGCAAATACTTAACGTGCAAACGATTGTGCTAATATGTTAAATAGTGATGATAAATGTGACAGCCGCTTGTTACCATGACAACATAAACAATGCTGGAGTGTAATCCTGTGCAGGAACAGACAAACAGTAACTATGTTTCTAAATGCACCAAAGTGTGTTAGAACGGGCATGCTATTTGGCTACAATGTATGTGTTTAAAGATGATGTATGTATTAATAAGAGAGGATAAACAAATCTATTTGTTAGGCACGCCAGCTGACATATTGTGCTATATATATATGTTGTTATGTTACCTTATGTTAAAGGTATTGAGTCAGTATATCCAATATTCGTAGAGGAATCTCATATGGAGATATGTACCTCCGATATATAACCTTTAAATTCTACATAAATAAACTATTAAAGATTATCGTCTATCTGCGATCTTCCCATTAGTATGAGCTATTAACGTGCATACTGTTCCTATCCTCTGTAAAAGAACCTTTTATATACTCAAAACCTGAAACAAATATTTATGAAATTTATACCGCTCCCCTAGTTCCTATTGAGTGATGAGGTTATATACTCACATCATATTAACTCTCATAGTAAGAGCTACGTGGGTCATATATGTATATTCCACTCCTATCTTGTGGCTAACAATGCCCTCATATGCTCCCTATGTAAACACTCCAAAGCATTCAAGCACAAACGTACAAAAAATGAAAAAACTATACTTAAAAAATAAACTTGAAAAATAAAAAATAAAAACAATTGATGTGACGGTCTTTCCATAAATTTAAACACTGCTTTAAACACTATCCCATTCGGGATGGATTTAGCTCTAATAGTCCTTGATTTTCGTATATACAGAATAAAGAGCGTTCAGTCATTCACTCTTGAATTTATGTATGCTGTGATCCGCTCTGTGTTTATTTCTGTGCGTTCTTCAGTGTCTTCTATTACACCCTGGACTTCTAGGTTAATGTTGCCTTTAGGATCGAATGCTTAGTATGCATTGTATTCTCCTGGTTATTGTGCCATCAAATTATTCCCCATGTTGTTATTTCTTCTTCCTGGGATGCTTAAGGATCAAGTGTCCAGTTTTGGCTATGTGTACTGCTATGTGTGAAAGAAACTGGTAACTCCAAGGCACCACTATCCGACTTCCATGCAGGTGTTAGAAATACCAAAGATTCCTATCCCTGGTGCTGTGTGCCAACCTGGTTTAGGGGCACCCCTAGAGCGAGGCACGCCGACCATATGGCGCACAGAGTCTTTATAGTCTAGGTGCCGTACCCTGCACTTGTATCACATTATATAGCTATATTACACCAAAGCCTTAAAATCAGGGGTGGTGTTGAGCCCCCCTGGGTAAATGGTACCCAGTCGGTACATCCATTGTGCCTCTCGTTGCAGAAGTATTTTACCTCTGTCCCCCCCTCTATCTAATGGGGGTACATGATCAATAAGTGTGTATCTTATTGATGCCACCGAGTGTCTGTACTCTGCACAGTGTCTCACTACCGGTTGTTCCGATTCCCCGGATTTATGAGCCGACCTTATGGCATGCCGATGATTGGCCATCCTTTCTCTCAGGGTACCTGTCGTTTTACCGACATAATGCCAAGAGCATGGGCATACCAATAAGTAGATAACATACGTGGTCGTACAGGTAATCGAATGTCGTATATGGAATTGCCTGTTGGTGTGAGGATGGTTAAATACTCTGGTACTTATAAGTCCATTACAGGTAGTGCATCCTAAGCATCTATAAGATCCTCTAATGTTAGTATGTGTCCTGGGATTGTAACTTGCCTTTGAGTCAGTTTTGACTAATAGGTCTCGCAGGTTTGTGCCCCTCCTATAGCCGACCATAGGCTTAAGATGTTTGCTAAATTGTAATTTTGGATCAGTGGAAACGATAGGCCAATGTGTCCTTAAAGAGAGTCCAGCATTTCTGGTACTAGGAGAAAATGTAGTTGCAAGTATGATTTTGTCATCCCTGGTTTGTCTAGGTTCTTGAGCCAATAGTTGTGCTTGTGTTACTTGTGACACTTCCTTCATCATCTGGCTGATGTGTTGGACCTTATATCCCCTCTCTTCAAATTTTGCACCCATTTCAGACAACTGAGTGGCTCCTAATATAGGATCCGAATTATTTCTAACTGTTCTGATAAGCTGCGATTTCAATATACCCTTTAGTAGTGCTGGGGGGTGACAGCTATCTGACCTCAATAGGGAGTTCCTATCTGTGGGTTTACTGAATAGTGTACACCCTAATCCCTGTGTGGTTTTGTATACTTTGAGGTCAAGGAAGTTAATAGACTCTGCGTTACTTAACATTTTGAATCTAACAGTGGTCTGTGTATTGTTGATTGTTTCAAACCACTCATGGAGGTCATCCATGCCCCCTCTCCAAATCAAAAAGATATCGTCAATATACCTACGGTAGAAAATGATGGATGAATCACATTTTCCCCATAGGTATATGTTCTCGAAATGTGACATGAAGATGTTAGCATAGGAGGGGGCCATGGATGACCCCATGGCCGTACCTGCTATCTGAAGAAAGAATCCGTTTTCGAATCTAAAATAATTCTTGTTTAAACAAAATTCGATGAGAGATAGTAGGTATTCAATGGGGGGTCCCTCATAGAGGGGATTGTTCGTGAGGTGTGCCCTAACTGCTTCTAATCCCTCCCCATGGGGAATAATAGTGTACAGGCTGTTCACGTCCATAGTGACCAAAATGTCACCAGTCTGGACGTGAACAGCCCCCAACAGTCTAATGAATTCGCTGGTATCCAGCAAAAAGGATCGTGTTCCTCTGACAACCGGCTGTAGCAGTAGGTCAATGTACTGTGATACCGGTTGGCATAAGGAATCCACTGCCGACACAATAGGACGACCCGGAGGTGTCTTTGCATCCTTATGCACCTTAGGTATTGTGTATAGTATGGGTATCCTTGGGTGTAGTGTGATGCAATACTTTTTGATGTGTTCAGAGATGAAACCCTGTTCGCAACCCATCTGAATTAAATCATCCAATTGTTTTTTGTATGTATCTGTTGGATCACCCTTCAGAGCCATGTATGTAGATGTGTCTGAGAGTTGATGTACAATATCACCTTTGTAGTAGTCATAGTTCAAAAGGACTATGGCCCCTCCCTTATCCGCTGGTCTAATGGTAAGGGAGGTGTCATCCTGGAGTGTTTTAATGGCTTCTCTTTCTATTTGTGTGAGATTATGTTTCCATATAGAGTGCTCTCTGTCCTTGTCTAGGTCTTGAGAGACCATGCGTATAAAGGTCTTGGTGCTAGCGCTATAATTGGTGGGCTCAAATGAGCTTGGTATATGACATTGGCGTTCAATTGCAGTTTTGGTGTTATCTGATGTATTGTTCTGGAAAAACTCTTTAAGCTTTAAAGTTCTGCAAAATTTGTGAATATCAACTTTCTGTTCATACTCATTGATTGTTGTGCTGGGAACAAATGATAGTCCCTTATTGAGCAGTTGTATTTCACCATTTGTCAGAACATGAGAGCTCAAATTAATTATTGCATCCCTCGCCTCCCCCTTCTTGGCGGTCTGTGTCTTGGTGCCCGCCCGCCTGATGTGGGGTCTCGTATGTCTGCTCTCTGTGAGCGTGTTGTAACCCCTAAAAAATGTCTGGGTGTTGACTGTGCATTATATTGGTCAAAATTGTCACTTGTACCCGGTGGGGTATATGGCCTTGCACTAAGAGCTCTCTCATTATCGGTGGACTCAGCTCCACTAGTATCCACTGTATCAAAGCGTACACACCTGTCACGCTGTCTTCTCCTGGGCTGTATCTCTCTAGTGCCTGTGAGCCATTTATATACCTTGCCCTGAGAATAATCTAGCTTAACGGTGTCCAGTTTTCTATTTTTAAATCATTTTTGTATTTATCAATTTGAGTTTTGATTTTGGATAACCAATTTTCTTGCAGGTCATTAGCAAGAATTGGGTTATGTGTTGTTTCAAACTGCTGAATTTTAACCTTAGTTAAGATAGAAGTGACTTCTTCAATGACCAATAATATTAAATCAAAAGAACATTTGTTTAAAATGTAGCACCACTTTTTTCTGAATTCAGGGTTGTCTCTGCCTATAGTGGGAATATTGTGTACCCTAAACCCCCTTGGAATTTGCCCATTTCTATGGTAATCTGAAAGATAGCTACCGTGTAAAGATAAATCTATCTCACGTTTTTTCAATTTTAGCAAAGCAAAATATAAGTTAATAGGAGTCTCACCAGTCGTTCTGGATATGGGTGCAAACAATATGCGGTTAGCGTCATCCTCGGTGTAGGAAACCGTCCCTGTTTGTGCTGCTTTGGCTTGTACTGCCGGATCTTCAACTGTTTCCACATGAATGACCATAGGATCTTGTTGGCTCTCACCTTGTGATGACATGGTTAGTACCAGAAAGTAAGGGAGCCTATAAAGAGAATTTCCACAGCAATCACACTGAACCTTATGAGAAAGATGTATCCAATCTTGTATACTTAGAGCAAAATCACAGTAAGAAAGTTCCGTTTATCAAGTGGTAGAAATGATGAGGTTAATTCAGGAGGGGCACGCCTGGTCGTATGTATAGGTATCCAAAACACCAGAACTCGCCCACAAAGGAAAAATGCCTGGGTGCAAATTTGTAGAAGATATGCAGCCAAAAGAAAATGCACTCTCAGGACTTTCATGAACAGGTTACTTTTATTTCTGTAACGTTTTCGGAGGTCTTGCCTCCTTCATCAGCATAAATAAAGTGAAAACAAACAAACTCTTAAATAGTGACATACTCACTCAAAATCATTTCAAACCACTTTTTGAAATTTTGGCGCCAGCACAGGTAGTGGTTTGAAATGATTTTGAGTGAGTATGTCACTATTTAAGAGTTTGTTTGTTTTCACTTTATTTATGCTGATGAAGGAGGCAAGACCTCCGAAAACGTTACAGAAATAAAAGTAACCTGTTCATGAAAGTCCTGAGAGTGCATTTTCTTTTGGCTGCATATCTTCTACAAATTTGCACCCAGGCATTTTTCCTTTGTGGGCGAGTTCTGGTGTTTTGGATACCTATATATATATATATATATATATTAGAGCTGGAACAACTAATCGGCATAATCGATAATTAATTGATTATGAAAATACTTGTCAACGACTATCATAATCAATTAGTTGGTTTGCAATTAGTTGGTCTGTGCACAGCACCAGCTGCTTCACTCCGATGAGCTCCTGCACATTGTATTTGTTTTATGGTTACGCCCTTAGCCTAAAGGATGCCTACAGACGTTTACTTTTCACTTTTTCAGGACACTATATAAGTTTCTTTTTAAGTTTACAACTACTCCTGTCTTATGTGCAACACAGAAATAAAATAGGAGTCATAATTTGTATTGTTTATATTAAATCAGGTGATTTGGGACTGTGCTTTGCATGATAAAGTGATTAGCTTGTTATTTACACCTAGCCCTAGATTGATGGCATTTGTTTTATGAATTTATGTCACTATTACCTGTTTGCACAATTTTTAGCGGATCTCTTGCTATTGCTTATTATATGTACTCTATAGATAAATGTGTAAGGCTTTGTCCTGTTACTGATATATTGTCTTTAGCCCTTTTGCCTTTTTTTGTTTTTTTTTTAAATATTTTTAATTAATTGAAATATGTACCAAATTCAACCTCTGTAAGTCTATATCTGTTATTTTAAGAGTGGACTAGAATTTTTTTCCCCTTACCTTTAATAGCTGGTTGTTTACCATTGCAAATAGATATTCAAGATATTTTTATGTCATAATGAACATCAGGCTTACTTTAAGACACCCCTTGCATTGGTGGAGAGCTAACAAAGATCTATAGCCCACTTTGGTGAAAAACCCTACTTATGCATCTCAGGCACCTCAACACCATCTGAGCGCCTCTTCTCTGCTGCAAGCAAAATAGCTGCAAAAGAGAGCCAGCCTTAGCCAGGAGCATGCGGACATTTTCACATTTCAATGCAAAATTTCTGAAAGAGTGAATAACAGAATGTTATAAACAGTGATAGTCTACCGCTTTCTAGTTCTACCTCTTTTTAAACAGTTTGTGGTTTTGTTTTGCTTAATTATAAAAATGTGTTCTGCTCCTTAATAAATAGACACAAACACACATATAGACACACATACATACATTAATCCATGGACCCTGGTTGGTTTGACTTCTGTCCTCTTTAGACTACCTACTCTTTGCATACAAAAAAATAAACTGTAGAATATAAGTGCAGATGCCGGCAAGTTGTGCGCCCTCTGTCTGCATAGTTCTAGAATACTGTAGATACTGACAGCTCGTTGGCTCTGCTTGCTTCTCTAGGCATGGAGCTGGGACTTTGATTGCTGGATAGGAGGGTCTGGAGGAGGTGTTTGCTATTTAGGCAAATAGCCACCAAAAAAGCACACAACTTTTAAAAGAGCCCACAAATCTGCAACCCACAACCTTCCAAAGTTTCTCGCATCCATTGTTTAAAACTAGCCCAATTGGACATGAAATCATCCGCCCAACTGTCAACAGAGGTAGTAATGACAAACACTGTGGCTAGGACAAGCATACGGCTATCCTACGAACTAGATAAGTTTATACTGTTAGGTAATATCGGGCAGACTTGCTCGGCCTATGGCTCTTATCTGCCGTCAATATCTATGTTTCTATGTAACACTGCAATAAAGATATGCTAGGAAAAGCACAATTTGGCTAAAAGAGGCTCCTTCCAGGTGGCGACTTGCCAAAGAATAAGCTATTGAAGAATTGTTCATTCCTTGTTGAGGGCTTTTTTTGCTAGAAATATGTTTGGCAATATTGTCAGTGTGTTTTTTTAGTGATCACAAAAAGCCTCTGCTCTTAATATACTTAAAGAAGGATATCATAACCACTTGAAAACAACACAAAATGGTTATTGGTCTTGTTAATCTCCAGATTTTAAAATCCAAAAACTAATTGGCAGAATTAATAAGAAACAAAATGGTGATTTCTTTCATGTAATTGGCAAGAGTCCATGAGCTAGTGACGTATGGGATATACAATCCTACCAGGAGGGGCAAAGTTTCCCAAACCTCAAAATGCCTATAAATACACCCCTCACCACATCCAAAATTCAGTTTTACAAACTTTGCCTCCTATGGAGGTGGTGAAGTAGGTTTGTGCTAAAATTTCTACGTTGATATGCGCTTCTCAGCATTTTGAAGCCCGGTTCCTCTCACAGTACAGTGAATGTCAGAGGGATGTGAAGGGAGTATCACCTATTGAATGCAAATGGTTTTCCTCACAGGAGATCTATTTCATAAGTTCTCTGTTATTGGTCGTAGAGATTCATCTTCTACCTCCCTTATTCAGATCGACGATATATTCTCATATTCCATTACCTCTACTGATAACCGTTTCAGTACTGGTTTGGCTATCTGCTATATATGGATGGGTGTCTTTCGGTAAGTATGTTTTCATTACTTAAGACACTCTCAGCTATGGTTTGGCACTTTATGTATTAATATAAAGTTCTAAATATATGTATTGTACTTATATTTGCCATGAGTCAGGTTTATGTAATTTCCTTTTGCAGACTATCAGTTTCATATTTAGGAAAAAACATATTTAGGAAATGTTTTTCTTACCTGGGGTTTAGTCTTTTTTCTTAAATTGACTGTTTTTTTCATTAAATTTCGTGGGAAAAATTAGGCTTGCGAGGGCGCAAAATGCTAAAGTTTATTGCGTCATTCTTGGCGCAAGAATTTTTTATGTCGTGAAGGTACGTCCGATGACGCAAATTCGTCATCTCCGGCGTCTTAGTTGACGCAGAGTTCTTTGCACAAGGTTGCATCTTCAGTGACGCAAGTGTGTCATTTCCGGATGTTGTTAGCGACAAAACATTTTCAGTTGTGTTGTGCGTCATACTTGGCGCAAAATAAATTTCATTATTTAAAAGCCTGATTCCTATATGCCTCTTGCCTTTTTTTCTATGTCAGAGGGCTATGCTGTTTGCATTTTTTTCCAATTCCTGAAACTGCCATATAAGGAAATTGATCATTTTGCTTTATATGTTGTTTTTTCTCTTACATTTGCAAGAAGTCTCAATCTGATCCTGTCTCAGAAATCACTGTTGGAACCCTGCTGCCTGATAACACTTCTACCAAAGCTAAGTGCATTTGTTGTAAATTTGTGGAGATTATATCTCCAGCTGTGGTATGTAATAGTGGTCATGATAAGCTTTTACATGCAGAGAATGTGTCTATCAGTAATAGTACAATGCCTGTTGTTCCTTCAACATCTAATGTACATGATATACCTGTGAATATAAAAGATTTTATTGCTGATGCGATTCAGAAGGCGTTGTCTGCCATCCCGCCTTCTAATAAACGTAAAAGGTCTTTTAAAACTTCTCATAAAGTTGATGAAATTTCAAATGACCGACAACATACTGAATTATCCTCCTCTGATGAGGATCTATCTGATTCAGAAGATCCTTCCTCAGATATTGACACTGACAAATCTACTTATTTATTTTAAATGGAGTATATTCGTTAAAAGAGGTGTTGATTACATTGGATATTGAGGAAACTAGTCCTCTTTATATTAAAACTAGTAAACGTTTAAATTCTGTTTATAAACCTCCTGTGGTTACTCCAGACGTTTTTTCAGTTCCTGATGCTTTTTCTGATATGATTTCTGAGGAATGGAATAGGCCTGGTACTTCTTTTATTCCTTCTTCAAGGTTTAAAAAATTGTATCCTTTGCCAGCAGTTAGATTAGAGTTTTGGGAAAAGATCCCCAAAGTTGATGGGGCTATTTCTACTCTTGCTAAACGTACTACTATTCCTATGGAAGATAGTACTTCTTTTAAAGACCCTTTAGATAGGAAACTTGATTCTTATCTAAGGAAAGCTTATTTATATTCTGGCTATCTTCTCAGGCCTGCCATTTCTATGACTGATGTTGCAGCTGCATCAACTTTTTGGTTGGAAAGTCTAGCGCAACAGGAAATGGATCCTGATTTGTCTAGCATTGTTCGCTTGCTTCAACATGCTAATCATTTTATCTGTGATGCCATTTTTGATATCATCAAAATTGATGTTAAATCGATGTCTTTAGCTATTTTAGCTAGAAGAGCTTTGTGGCTCAAATATTGGAATGCTGGCATGGTATCTAAGTCTAGATTACTATCTCTTTCTTTCCAAGGTAATAAGTTATTTGGTTCTCAGTTGGATTCGATTATTTCAACTGTCACTGGGGGGAAGGGAGTTTTTTGCCTCAGGGTAAATCTAAAGCTTCTAACCGTTTTCGTTCCTTTTGACAAAATAAGGAACAGAAACCTAATCCATCCCCCAAAGAATCTGGTTCCAATTGTAAACCTTCTTCAAGTTGGAATAAATCCAGACCGTTTAAGAAACCAAAGTGGGCCCCCAAGTCTGCATGAAGGTGCGGCCCTCATTCCAGCTCAGCTGGTGGGGGGCAGATTAAGATTCTTCCAAAGCATTTGGACAGATTCTGTCCAAAATCATTGGATTCAGAGTATTGTCTCTTAAGGGTACTGAATAGGATTCAGAGTAAGACCTCCTGTGAGAAGATTTTTTTCTCTCACACATCCCAGCAAATCCAGTGAAGGCTCAGGCTTTTCTCAAATGTGTTTCAGACCTGGAATTTTCAAGGGTAATTATACCAGTTCCGTTTTAGGAAGAGGGTCTGGGGTTTTATTCACATATTTTCATTGTCCCAAAGAAAGAGAATTCATTCAGGCCAGTTCTGGATCTGAAAATTTTGAATCGTTATTTAAGAGTGCAAACTTTCAAAATGGTGACTATAAGGACTATTCTGCCTTTTGAGCATTATATGTCCACAATAGACTTACAGGATGCATATCTTCATATTCCGATTCATCCAGATCATTATCAGTTTCTGAGATTCTCTTTTCTAGACAAGCATTACCAATTTGTCGCTCTTCCATTTGGCCCAGCGACAGCTCCAAGAATTATTTAAAAGGTTCTTGGTGCCCTACTCTCTGTAATCAGAGAACGGGGTATTGCAGTGTTTCCTTATTTGGACGATATCTTGGTTCTAGCTCAGTCTTTACATTCTGCAGAATCTCACATGAATCAACTAGTGTTGTTTCTTCAAAGACATGATTGGAGGATCAATTAACCAAAAAGTTCCTTGATTCCTCAGACCAGGGTCACCTTTTTAGGTTTCCAGATAGATTCAGTGTCTCTAACAGACAAGAGAAAATTAAATTGGTTTCAGCCTGTCGAAACCTTCAGTCTCAATCATTCCCTTCAGTAGCTATGTGCATGGTCTCATGACTGCAGCATCGGACGCGATCCCCTTTGCTCGTTTTCATATGAGACATCTCCAGCTTTGTATGCTGAATCAATGGTGCAGGGATTAGACAAGGATATCACAATTAATATCCTTAAATCCCAATGTTTGACTCTCTCTGACTTGGTGGTTAAATCACCATTGTATAGTTCAAGGGGCCTCTTTTGTTTGTCCAACCTGGACTGTGATCACAACAGATGCAAGTCTTTCAGGTTGGGGAGCTGTCTGGGGATCTCTGACAACACAAGGGGTTTGGAAACCTCAAGAGGCGAGGTTACAATCAATATTTTAGAACTCCGTGCTATTTTCAGGGCTCTTCAGGTTTTACCTCTCTTGAAGAGAGAACCGTTCATTTGTTTTCAAACAGACAATTTCAAAACTGTGGCATATGTCAATCATCAGGGTGGGACTCACAGTCCCCAAGCTATGAAGGAAGTATCTCGTATACTTGCTTGGGCGGAATCCAGATCCTGTCTAATTTCTGCAGTTCATATCCCAGGTATAGACGATTGGGAAGTAGATTATCTCAGCCGTCAGACTTTACATCCAGGGGAGTGGTCACTCCACCCAGATGTGTTTTCTCAGATTGTTCAGATGTGGGGTCCTCCAGAAATAGATCTGATGGCTTCTCATCTAAACAAGAAACTACCCATGTACCTGTTCAAGTCCAGGGATCCTCAGGCGGAAGCAGTGGATGTGTTAGCAGTTCCTTGGTGTTACCAACCTGCTTATATCTTCCCGCCTCTGGTTCTTCTTCCAAGAGTGATTTCCAAGATCATCATGGAACAATCGTGTTGTCGGTAGCTCCAGCATGGCCTCACAACAGGTGTTGGTATGCAGATCTTTTTCTGATGTCCAGTTGCCAACCTTGGCCACTTCCATTAAGGCCAGACCTTTTGTCTCAAGGTCCGTTTTTCCATCAGGATCTCAAATCATTAAATTTGATGGTATGGAAATTGAACGCCTAGTGCTTAGTCATAGAGGTTTCTCTGTCTCAGTGATTAATACTATGTTACAGGCTCGTAAATTGTTTCTAGGAAGATTTATTATAGAGTTTGGAAGACTTATATTTCATGGTGTTCTCATAAATTCTCCTGGCATTCTTTTAGAATTCCTAGAATTTTAAAGTTTCTTCAGGATGGTTTGGATAAGGGTTTGTCTGCAAGTTCCTTGAGGGGACAAATCTCTGCTCTTTCTGTCTTATTTCACAGAAAGATTGCTAAGCTTCCTTATATTCACTGTATTGTACAGTCTTTGGTTCGTATCAAGCCTGTCATTAAATCAATCTCTCCTCCTTGGAGTCTTAATTTGGTTTTGAAGGCTTTACAGGCTCCCCTGTTTGAGCCTATGCATTCTTTGGACATTAAACTACTTTCTTGGAACGTGTTATTCCTTTTGGCCATCTCTTCTGCTAGAAGAGTTTCCGAATTATCTGCTCTTTCTTGTGAATCTCCTTTTCTGATTTTCCATCAGGATAAGGCAGTTTTGCGGTCATCATTTAAATTTCTACCTAAGGTTATGAATTCTAACAATATTAATAGAGCAATTGTTGTCCCTTCTTTGTGTCCTAATCCTAAGAATTCTTTGGAGAGATCATTACATTCTTTGGATGTGGTAAGAGCTTTGAAATATTACGTTGAAGCTACTAAAGATTTCAGGAAGACTTCTAGTCTATTTGTTATTTTTTCTGGTTCTAGGAAAGGTCAGAAGGCTTCTGCCATTTCCTTGGCTTCTTGGTTAAAGCTTTTGATTTATCAGGCTTATTTGGAGTCGGGTCAGGCCCTGCCTAGGAGAATTACAGCTCATTCCACTAGATCAGTCTCCACTTCCTGGGTTTTTAAGAATGAAGCTTCAGTTGATCAGATTTGCAAAGCAGCAACTTGGTCTTCTTTGCATACATTTACTAAATTCTACTGTTTTGATGTATTTGCTTCTTCGGAAGCAGTTTTTGGTAGAAAAGTTTTTCAGGCAGCTGTTTCAGTTTGATTCCTCTGCTTATGTTTAAGTTTTTCTTTTCATTATGAAAATAAACTTATAATTTGGGTTGTGGATTAATTATTTTAGCGGAAAATGGCTGTTATTATTTTATCCCTCCCTCTCTGGTGACTCTTCTGTGGAGTTCCACATCTTGGGTATTGCTATCCCATACGTCAGTAGCTCATGGACTCTTGCCAATTACATGAAAGAAAACATAATTTATGTAAGAACTTACCTGATAAATTAATTTCTTTCATATTGGCAAGAGTCCATGAGACCCACCCTTTTTATGGTGGTTATGATTTTTTGTATAAAGCACAATTATTTCCAAATTCTTTTGTTGATGCTTTTTACTCCTTTCTTTATTACCCCACTACTTGGCTATTCGTTAAACTGAATTGTAGGTGTGGTGAGGGGTGTATTTATAGGCATTTTGAGGTTTGGGAAACTTTGCCCCTCCTGGTAGGATTGTATATCCCATACGTCACTAGCTCATGGACTCTTGCCAATATGAAAGAAATTAATTTATCAGGTAAGTTCTTACATAAATTATGTTTTTGTGGTTTTAGCAATTACATTACAAGTTAAAGTGCCTGTTTGTTGTTTGATCCCTTTTAATTGTGTGTATTAATACTAATAGGTAACATACAATCAACCTGTTGCTCTCCAAAACCATAGAAGTACGTGTAAGCCTTTTTAAGGGTTTTAAACAAGGGCATTATTGGTATTGTGGGCAAGTGTGTTGGTTGGCCTAATGATTTTGATGGAGAAGAGTATTGAAAGTGAAAAACAGGTGTTTTGGGTTTGAAGAAAAAGATAAGAGTAGAGATGAACTTGTAGTGA
Source organism: Bombina bombina (assembly GCF_027579735.1). NCBI lineage: Eukaryota > Metazoa > Chordata > Amphibia > Anura > Bombinatoridae > Bombina > Bombina bombina. The sequence goes on along the minus strand of NC_069504.1, from coordinate 448,241,445 downwards.
AGAAAGTCAGCTTAACTCCGGGATTTTTTCCTGTTTCACTCAGCAGTACGGGAACATTTTTGTAGGTACCGTGTTAGAGGAGTATGTCAGGGCTGAGGTTAAGTGTGTGATTTCCGAGCTATGGTAGGAGGGGCCAAATTGTCAAGGACTGATGTAAGGGTGGAATTATAGTGACAGATTGTTCAGGGTAGAAAAAGGAGGAGATGTAAGATAGGAGAGGTTTGAGAGAGCTACCAAGCTGTTGCTGTCTAATTACTTAATGCTTCTGTGAAGTTTGTTGTGAGGGGTAGAAGGAGGGAGAGTTGTAGGGAGGGATGTGATGTTGCAAGTGAGGAGTTGATGGTCAGAAAGAGGAAAAGGGGAGTTTTGTAAATTTTGAGATTGCATCGATAGCTAAAAATTAGGTCAAGGGAGTGATCGTCTTTGTGAGTGTGAGAGTCAGTCCATTGTGACACACTGAAAGAGGAAGTAAGTTGCAGAAATTGTTTTGCAGAGGAGGCAGTGGGATTGTCAACAGGGTGGTTGAAGTCGCCAAGAATGAGGGCAAGGGTGTCTGAGGAAAGGAAATAAGTTAGCTAGGCAGCAAAGTGATCTACAAATTGAGTTGAGGAGCCAGGGGGCGGTATATGACTGCAACACGTATAGAGAGGGGAGAGAATAAGCGAGAATTCATTTGGGTTTCAAATGAGGAAAATGTGAGGGAAGAGATGGGTTGTATTTGTTGAAAAGTGCAATGAGAGGAAAGTAAAATACCTGCACCATCTCCTCATGTGATAGTGCAGCAGTAGATGCTGTGTCTGAAGAGAGAGTCAGGTTTTTGTGAGAGCCAAAAGGTTGAGGGAGTGGGAGATAAAATGTCCATGAATAGAAGTGTTTGTTGCAAACAGGGCAAGAGTTCCAGAGTGCACAAGTGAAGGGGGTGTTAGCTTTAGTTACAAGAGAAATTTGAGTAAGGTTACTAGAGTTTTGTTTTCTTTCATGTAATTAGCAAGAGTCCATGAGCTAGTGACGTATGGGATATACATTCCTACCAGGAGGGGCAAAGTTTCCCAAACCTCAAAATGCCTATAAATACACCCCTCACCACACCCACAAATCCGTTTTACAAACTTCGTCTCCTATGGAGGTGGTGAAGTAAGTTTGTGCTAGATTCTACGTTGATATGCGCTCCGCAGCAGGTTGGAGCCCGGTTTTCCTCTCAGCGTGCAGTGAATGTCAGACGGATGTGAAGAGAGTATTGCCTATTTGAATTCAATGATCTCCTTCTACGGGGTCTATTTCATAGGTTCTCTGTTATCGGTCGTATAGATTCATCTCTTACCTCCCTTTTCAGATCGACAATATACTCTTATATACCATTATCTCTACTAATTCTCGTTTCAGTACTGGTTTGGCTTTCTACTACATGTAGATGAGTGTCCTGGGGTAAGTAAGTCTTATTTTTGTGACACTCTAAGCTATGGTTGGGCACTTTTATATAAAGTTCTAAATATTTGTGTTTAAACATTTATTTGCCTTGATTCAGGATGTTCAATATTCCTTATTTCAGACAGTCAGTTTCATTATTTGGGATAATGCATTTGAATAATCAATTTTTTTCTTACCTTAAAATGTGACTTTTTTCCCTGTGGGCTGTTAGGCTCGCGGGGGCTGAAAATGCTTCATTTTATTGCTTCATTCTTGGCGCAGACTTTTTTGGCGCAAAAAATTATTTGTTATTTCCGGCGTCGTTCTTGTCACCGGAAGTTGCGTCATTTTTGACGTTTTTGCGCCAAAAGTGTCGGCGTTACCGGATGTGGCGTCATTTTTGGCGCTAAAAGCATTTAGGCGCCAAATAATGTGGGCGTCTTTTTTGGCGCTAAAAAATATGGGCGTCATTATTGTCTCCACATTATTTAAGTTTCATTGTTTATTTGCTTCTGGTTGCTAAAAGCTTGTTCACTGGCATTTTTTCCCATTCCTGAAACTGTCATTTAAGGAATTTGATCAATTTTGCTTTATATGTTGTTTTTTCTATTACATATTGCAAGATTTCTCAGATTGACCCTGAATCAGAAGATACTTCTGGAAAATCGCTGCCTGATGTTGGATCTACCAAAGTTAAGTGTATTTGCTGTAAACTTGTGGTATCTGTTCCTCCAGCTGTTGTTTGTAATGAATGTCATGACAAACTTGTTAATGCAGATAATATTTCCTTTAGTAATGTTACATTACCTGTTGCTGTTCCATCAACATCTAATACTCAGTGTTCCTGTTAACATAAGAGATTTTGTTTCTAAATCCATTAAGAAGGCTATGTCTGTTATTCCTCCTTCTAGTAAACGTAAAAGGTCTTTTAAAACTTCTCATTTTTCAGATGAATTTTTAAATGAACATCATCATTCTGATTCTGATAATGTTTCCTCTGGTTCAGAGGATTCAGTTTCAGAGGTTGATGCTGATAAATCTTCATATTTATTAAAAATGGAATTTATTCGTTCTTTACTTAAAGAAGTCTTAATTGCATTAGAGATAGAGGAATCTGGTCCTCTTGATACTAAATCTAAACGTTTAAATAAGGTTTTTAAATCTCCTGTAGTTATTCCAGAAGTTTTTCCTGTCCCTGATGCTATTTCTGAAGTAATTTCCAGGGAATGGAATAATTTGGGTAATTCATTCACTCCTTCTAAACGTTTTAAGCAATTATATCCTGTGCCATCTGACAGATTAGAGTTTTGGGACAAAATCCCTAAAGTTGATGGGGCTATCTCTACTCTTGCTAAACGTACTACTATTCCTATGGCAGATAGTACTTCCTTTAAGGATCCTTTAGATAGGAAAATTGAATCCTTTCTAAGAAAAGCTTACTTATGTTCAGGTAATCTTCTTAGACCTGCTATATCTTTAGTGGATGTTGCTGCAGCTTCAACTTTTTGGTTGGAAGCTTTAGCGCAACAAGTATCAGATCATAATTCTCATAGCATTGTTAATCTTCTTCAACATGCTAATAATTTTATTTGTGATGCCATCTTTGATATCATTAGGGTTGATGTCAGGTATATGTCTCTAGCTATTTTAGCTAGAAGAGCTTTATGGCTTAACACTTGGAATGCTGATATGTCTTCTAAGTCAACTTTGCTTTCCCTTTCTTTCCAGGGTAATAAATTATTTGGTTCACAGTTGGATTCTATTATTTCAACTGTTACTGGGGGGAAAGGAACTTTTTTACCACAGGATAAAAAATCTAAAGGTAAATTTAGGTCTACTAATCGTTTTTGTTCCTTTCGTCACAATAAGGAACAAAAGCCTGATCCTTCCCCTACAGGAGCAGTATCAGTTTGGAAACCATCTCCAGTCTGGAATAAATCCAAGCGTTTTAGAAAGCAAAAGCCAGCTCCCAAGTCAACATGAAGGTGCGGCCCTCATTCCAAAGAAATTTGGATCAATTCGATTCACAATCTTTGGATTCAGAACATTGTTTCACAAGGGTACAGAATAGGCTTCAAGATAAGGCCTCCTGCAAGAAGATTTTTTCTTTCCCGTGTCCCAGTAAATCCAGTGAAGGCTTAAGCATTTCTGAAATGTGTTTCAGATCTAGAGTTGGCTGGAGTAATTATGCCAGTTCCAGTTCTGGAACAGGGGCTGGGGTTTTACTCAAATCTTTTCATTGTACCAAAGAAGGAGAATTCCTTCAGACCAGTTCTGGATTTAAAAATATTGAATCATTATGTAAGGATACCAACATTCAAGATGGTAACTATAAGGACTATTCTGCCTTTTGTTCAGCAAGGGCATTATATGTCCACAATAGATTTACAGGATGCATATCTGCATATTCCGATTCATCCAGATCACTATCAGTTTCTGAGATTCTCTTTCCTAGACAAGCATTACCAGTTTGTGGCTCTGCCGTTTGGCCTAGCAATAGCTCCAAGGATTTTTACAAAGGTTCTCGGTGCCCTTCTCTCTGTAATCAGAGAACAGGGTATTGTGGTATTTCCTTATTTGGACGATATCTTGGTACTTGCTCAGTCTTCACATTTAGCACAATCTCATACGAATCGACTTGTATTGTTTCTTCGAGAACATGGTTGAAAGATCAATTTACCAAAAAGTTCATTGATTCCTCAGACAAGGGTAACCTTTTTAGGTTTCCAGATAGATTCAGTGTCCATGACTCTGTCTCTGACAGACAAGAGACGTCTAAAATTGGTTTCAGCTTGTCGAAACCTTCAGTCTCAATCATTCCCTTCGGTAGCCTTATGCATGGAAATTCTAGGTCTTATGACTGCTGCATCGGACGCGATTCCCTTTGCTCGTTTTCACATGCGACCTCTTCAGCTCTGTATGCTGAACCAGTGGTGCAGGGATTATACAAAGATATCTCAATTAATATCTTTAAAACCGATTGTACGACAATCTCTGACGTGGTGGACAGACCACCATCGTTTAGTTCAGGGGGCTTCTTTTGTTCTTCCGACCTGGACTGTGATTTCAACAGATGCAAGTCTGACAGGTTGGGGAGCCGTTTGGGGGTCTCTGACAGCACAAGGGGTTTGGGAATCTCAGGAGGTGAGATTACCAATCAACATTTTGGAACTCCGTGCAATTTTCAGAGCTCTTCAGTCATGGCCTCTTCTAAAGAGAGAGTCGTTCATTTGTTTTCAGACGGACAATGTCACAACCGTGGCATATGTCAATCATCAAGGAGGGACTCACAGTCCTCTGGCTATGAAAGAAGTATCTCGGATACTGGTATGGGCGGAATCCAGCTCCTGTCTAGTTTCTGCGGTTCATATCCCAGGTATAGACAATTGGGAAGCGGATTATCTCAGTCGCCAAACGTTACATCCGGGCGAATGGTCTCTTCACCCACAGGTATTTCTTCAGATTGTTCAAATGTGGGGACTTCCAGAAATAGATCTGATGGCTTCTCATCTAAACAAGAAGCTTCCCAGGTATCTGTCCAGATCCAGGGATCCTCAAGCGGAGGCAGTGGATGCATTGTCACTTCCTTGGAAGTATCATCCTGCCTATATCTTTCCACCTCTAGTTCTTCTTCCAAGAGTGATTTCCAAGATTCTAAAGGAGTGCTCGTTTGTTCTGCTGGTGGCTCCAGCATGGCCTCACAGGTTTTGGTATGCAGATCTTGTCCGGATGGCTACTTGCCAACCGTGGACTCTTCCGTTAAGACCAGACCTTCTATCGCAAGGTCCTTTTTTCCATCAGGATCTCAAATCCTTAAATTTGAAGGTATGGAGATTGAACGCTTGATTCTCAGTCATAGAGGTTTCTCTGACTCTGTGATTAATACTATGTTACAGGCTCGTAAATCTGTATCTAGGAAGATATATTATCGAGTCTGGAAGATTTACATTTCTTGGTGTTTTTCTCATCATTTTTCTTGGCATTCTTTTAGAATTCCGAGAATTTTACAGTTTCTTCAGGTTTGGATAAAGGTTTGTCTGCAAGTTCCTTGAAAGGTCAAATCTCTGCTCTTTCTGTTCTTTTTCACAGAAAGATTGCTAGTCTTCCTGATATTCATTGTTTTGTACAAGCTTTGGTTCGTATAAAACCTGTTATTAAGTCAATTTCTCCTCCTTGGAGATTGAATTTGGTTCTGGGGGCTCTTCAAGCTCCTCCGTTTGAACCTATGCATTCGCTGGACATTAAATTACTTTCTTGGAAAGTTTTGTTTCTTTTGGCCATCTCTTCTGCTAGAAGAGTTTCTGAATTATCTGCTCTTTCTTGTGAGTCTCCTTTTCTGATTTTTCATCAGGATAAGGCGGTGTTGCGAACTTCTTTGAAATTTTTACCTAAGGTTGTGAATTCTAACAACATTAGTAGAGAAATTGTGGTTCCTTCATTGTGTCCTAATCCTAAGAATTCTAAGGAAAAGTCGTTGCATTCTTTGGATGTAGCTAGAGCTTTGAAATATTATGTTGAAGCTACTAAGGATTTCCGAAAGACTTCTAGTCTATTTGTTATCTTTTCCGGTTCTAGGAAAGGTCAGAAGGCTTCTGCCATTTCTTTGGCATCTTGGTTAAAATCTTTGATTCATCATGCTTATGTTGAGTCGGGTAAAACTCCGCCTCAAAGGATTACAGCTCATTCTACTAGGTCAGTTTCTACTTCCTGGGCGTTTAGGAATGAAGCTTCGGTTGATCAGATTTGCAAAGCAGCCACTTGGTCTTCTTTGCATACTTTTACTAAATTCTACCATTTTGATGTGTTTTCTTCTTCTGAAGCAGTTTTTGGTAGAAAAGTACTTCAGGCAGCTGTTTCAGTTTGATTCTTCTGCTTATAATTTCAGTTTTTTTCATTATAAGATTTAAACTTTGTTTTGGGTGTGGATTTTTTTCAGCGGAATTGGCTGTCTTTATTTTATCCCTCCCTCTTTAGTGACTCTTGCGTGGAAGATCCACATCTTGGGTAGTCATTATCCCATACGTCACTAGCTCATGGACTCTTGCTAATTACATGAAAGAAAACATAATTTATGTAAGAACTTACCTGATAAATTCATTTCTTTCATATTAGGAAGAGTCCATGAGGCCCACCCTTTTTTGTGGTGGTTATGATTTTTTTTGTATAAAGCACAATTATTCCAATTCCTTATTTTTTATGCTTTCGCACTTTTTTCTTATCACCCCACTTCTTGGCTATACGTTAAACTGATTTGTGGGTGTGGTGAGGGGTGTATTTATAGGCATTTTGAGGTTTGGGAAACTTTGCCCCTCCTGGTAGGAATGTATATCCCATACGTCACTAGCTCATGGACTCTTGCTAATATGCAAGAAATGAATTTATCAGGTAAGTTCTTACATAAATGATGTTTTCTAAGTCTATGGAAAGGCATACATGTGCAAAGCTAGGAAGTTATAGGGGACCAGGATTAGGGGAGATGTCGCAAGCAGCTAGTATGAGTAAGAGGGAGAGTGACATGAGATGAGATGCAGATTTGCAGTAATGTTTTTGGTATGAGGTGCAGGGGGGGGGGAGAGAGAGTGTTAAGGAATGTGTGAAGTTCATGAGTACAAAAGTGAGGTGAGGGTAAGAGAGATGGGCTAATGAATAGTGCAGGTGGTGACTGGGACGAAGTTATTGAATAAATTAGTTTGTTAGAGGGACAAGAGGAAGCAAGAAGGAACAGGAAGATATTGAGCATTTTTACAAAAGAGGGAAACAGTGAAACACATTAAACACAGTATTACAACAGCACTTGCCTTGTCCCTTGTTCAATCCTTGTTAAATTATTTTGCCCAATTCTTAATTCCTCACTTATAAATGCTCACTTAAGAGATGTGAACATATGATGTTACAATACTGCTATCTAAACCAGCAATGCTACACCCCTGCAATGCTACCCCATAGAAGTGTTCGATTTATAGGAAAGAGCAACTGACAGTCAAAAGGCCAATTGGGAAATTTTGATTCAGGGTGAGTTAAGTTAAAATAAACAGACACTAGAATTTGGAGGAGGCTGAGGTTATACAATTAGTGAACTTATAAATTTAGGAATTATCACAAGTATTGACAAGGTTTGAACATCACATAGCTAAAAGACAAAATATCAACAAAGTAAATACATATCTTATTTCACAGACTATAGACACATACCAAAAGAGAGAGTTACACAGAGTACAATATTCACAGAAAGCAGCGACTTTGGCAGGAGACGATGCAGGACCCAATTCACATACCAAAATAGAGAATTAAATATATATACAGAGATAAAAAAAAAGAAGGTATATATATATATATATATATATATATATATATATATATATATATATATATATATATATATATATATAACACAGAGAAAACCCAGCACTCACTTACAAGCTCTCAGCTAAGATTTAAAAGCAAAAATGGAAAGGTTAGTCACCGCATCTGGCCAAATGGGACAAGCTCAGGTACCACGTCAAGGTCCTCTCCAATACCTGAGACCCTAAAACAGCCACACAATGCAAGCTTTCAAATCCAAACAAACTGAAAACAAAAAAAGGGTGCACAGGAATATGTAATCACCCTAGACATATACAAAACACGGAAGGGAACTGCACTCTCATACCGGACCGGGTACACATCCTATGACCCTGCAACATGCTCAGCCCTGGGTGCCACTGGCACTCACAGGAAGCTGTGCTGTCCCCAGAGCCACAAGCAGTTAACCCCAGACAGGTCTGGGTGCAAGAACCATAGGGAAAATTACAAAACAAATTAATACAACACACAGAGAAAACCCAGCACTCACAAGCTCTCAGCTAAGATTTAAAAGCAAAAATGGAAAGGTTAGTCACCGCATCTGGCCAAATGGGACAAGCTCAGGTACCACGTCAAGGTCCTCTCCAATACCTGAGACCCTAAAACAGCCACACAATGCAAGCTTTCAAATCCAAACAAACTGAAAACAAAAAAAGGGTGCACAGGAATATGTAATCACCCTAGACATATACAAAACACGGAAGGGAACTGCACTCTCATACCGGACCGGGTACACATCCCATGACCCTGCAACATGCTCAGCCCTGGGTGCCACTGGCACTCACAGGAAGCTGTGCTGTCCCCAGAGCCACAAGCAGTTAACCCCAGACAGGTCTGGGTGCAAGAACCATAGGGAAAATTACAAAACAAATTAATACAACACACAGAGAAAACCCAGCACTCACTTACAAGCTCTCAGCTAAGATTTAAAAGCAAAAATGGAAAGGTTAGTCACCGCATCTGGCCAAATGGGACAAGCTCAGGTACCACGTCAAGGTCCTCTCCAATACCTGAGACCCTAAAACAGCCACACAATGCAAGCTTTCAAATCCAAACAAACTGAAAACAAAAAAAGGGTGCACAGGAATATGTAATCACCCTAGACATATACAAAACACGGAAGGGAACTGCACTCTCATACCGGACCGGGTACACATCCTATGACCCTGCAACATGCTCAGCCCTGGGTGCCACTGGCACTCACAGGAAGCTGTGCTGTCCCCAGAGCCACAAGCAGTTAACCCCAGACAGGTTTTGTAAGTGAGTGCTGGGTTTTCTCTGTGTGTTGTATTAATTTGTTTTGTAATTTTCCCTATGGTTCTTGCACCCAGACCTGTCTGGGGTTAACTGCTTGTGGCTCTGGGGACAGCACAGCTTCCTGTGAGTGCCAGTGGCACCCAGGGCTGAGCATGTTGCAGGGTCATGGGATGTGTACCCGGTCCGGTATGAGAGTGCAGTTCCCTTCCGTGTTTTGTATATGTCTAGGGTGATTACATATTCCTGTGCACCCTTTTTTTGTTTTCAGTTTGTTTGGATTTGAAAGCTTGCATTGTGTGGCTGTTTTAGGGTCTCAGGTATTGGAGAGGACCTTGACGTGGTACCTGAGCTTGTCCCATTTGGCCAGATGCGGTGACTAACCTTTCCATTTTTGCTTTTAAATCTTAGCTGAGAGCTTGTAAGTGAGTGCTGGGTTTTCTCTGTGTGTTGTATTAATTTGTTTTGTAATTTTCCCTATGGTTCTTGCACCCAGACCTGTCTGGGGTTAACTGCTTGTGGCTCTGGGGACAGCACAGCTTCCTGTGAGTGCCAGTGGCACCCAGGGCTGAGCATGTTGCAGGGTCATGGGATGTGTACCCGGTCCGGTATGAGAGTGCAGTTCCCTTCCGTGTTTTGTATATGTCTAGGGTGATTACATATTCCTGTGCACCCTTTTTTTGTTTTCAGTTTGTTTGGATTTGAAAGCTTGCATTGTGTGGCTGTTTTAGGGTCTCAGGTATTGGAGAGGACCTTGACGTGGTACCTGAGCTTGTCCCATTTGGCCAGATGCGGTGACTAACCTTTCCATTTTTGCTTTTAAATCTTAGCTGAGAGCTTGTAAGTGAGTGCTGGGTTTTCTCTGTGTGTTGTATTAATTTGTTTTGTAATTTTCCCTATGGTTCTTGCACCCAGACCTGTCTGTGGTTAACTGCTTGTGGCTCTGGGGACAGCACAGCTTCCTGTGAGTGCCAGTGGCACCCAGGGCTGAGCATGTTGCAGGGTCATAAGATGTGTACCCGGTCCGGTATGAGAGTGCAGTTCCCTTCCGTGTTTTGTATATGTCTAGGGTGATTACATATTCCTGTGCACCCTTTTTTTGTTTTCAGTTTGTTTGGATTTGAAAGCTTGCATTGTGTGGCTGTTTTAGGGTCTCAGGTATTGGAGAGGACCTTGACGTGGTACCTGAGCTTGTCCCATTTGGCCAGATGCGGTGACTAACCTTTCCATTTTTGCTTTTAAATCTTAGCTGAGAGCTTGTAAGTGAGTGCTGGGTTTTCTCTGTGTGTTGTATTAATTTGTTTTGTAATTTTCCCTATGGTTCTTGCACCCAGACCTGTCTGGGGTTAACTGCTTGTGGCTCTGGGGACAGCACAGCTTCCTGTGAGTGCCAGTGGCACCCAGGGCTGAGCATGTTGCAGGGTCATAGGATGTGTACCCGGTCCGGTATGAGAGTGCAGTTCCCTTCCGTGTTTTGTATATATATATATATATATATATATATATATATATATATATATATATATATATATATATATATATATATATATATATCAGACAAACTATATATAGACCTGTTAAAACACAAGTAAAGTAAAACAAAAACCCAAAACAATGTGTCTTTCCTGAGCATTTATATCTAGAGCTTGATGTGAAGCTCTAGAGTATGTGAGTATTTTACTTACCCTTGTTTTCATTTGATTATATGACGGTATTTCACCATTGCAAGATATTTATCTTTCTTTTCAGGTACAAGCCTTGGATATAATCAACAATTCCTTCATTTGGGACTGATTAAACCGAATATTTAAATGAACAGTTTACCTATTCTTTATGCATTAGCACATTGTCTTTGTGTGTGTATATATATATATATTTATATATAACAATATATATATATATATATATTACATTACTGAACTGCCCCAAGGCAGAACATAGTGCGATCTGCAATATTATCGCAGAAAGTGGAGCCTGCCTGCAGAAAGAACGGCCAGGTCTGTTGAGAAAATTTTCTTCAACAGGATTTTTTTTTTTTGGCCAATGCAGTGCTTTCAAATGGACAACCGGCACATTTTTTTAGTGCAGTATGTAGTACTTTGAAATTATTGGGTAATGGCTGCTCTGCTCCTGAAATTGATACTTTTTTAGATGCAATATCATTATTGTTACTTTCTTTCATGTAATTAGCAAGAGTCCATGAGCTAGTGACGTATGGGATATACATTCCTACCAGGAGGGGCAAAGTTTCCCAAACCTCAAAATGCCTATAAATACACCCCTCACCACACCCACAAATCAGTTTTACAAACTTTGCCTCCTATGGAGGTGGTGAAGTAAGTTTGTGCTAGATTCTACGTTGATATGCGCTTCGCAGCAGGTTGGAGCCCAGTTTTCCTCTCAGCGTGCAGTGAATGTCAGAGGGATGTGAGGAGAGTATTGCCTATTTGAATTCAATGATCTCTTTCTACGGGGTCTATTTCATAGGTTCTCTGTTATCGGTCGTAGAGATTCATCTCTTACCTCCCTTTTCAGATCGACGATATACTCTTATATATACCATTACCTCTACTGATTCTCGTTTCAGTACTGGTTTGGCTTTCTACTACATGTAGATGAGTGTCCTGGGGTAAGTAAGTCTTATTTTCTGTGACACTCTAAGCTATGGTTGGGCACTTTTATATAAAGTTCTAAATATATGTATTCAAACATTTATTTGCCTTGACTCAGGATGTTCAACGTTCCTTATTTCAGACAGTCAGTTTCATATTTGGGATAATGCATATGAATAAATCAATTTTTTTCTTACCTTAAAATTTGACTTTTTTTCCCTGTGGGCTGTTAGTCTCGCGGGGGCTGAAAATGTTTCATTTTATTGCGTCATTTTTTGCGCAGACTTTTTTGGCGCAAAATTTATTTTTCTGTTTCCGGCGTCATACGTGTCGCCGGAAGTTGTGTCATTTTTTCATGTTTTTTTGCGCCAAAAGTGCCGGCGTTCCGGATACGGCGTCATTTTTGGCGCCAAAAGCATTTAGGAGCCAAATAATGTGGGCATCTTTTTTGGCGCTAAAAAATATGGGCGTCACTGTTGTCTCCACATTATTTAAGTCTCATTATTTATTGCTTCTGGTTGCTAGAAGCTTGTTCACTGGCATTTTTTCCCATTCCTGAAACTGTCATTTAAGGAATTTGATCAATTTTGCTTTATATGTTGTTTTTTCTATTACATATTGCAAGATGTCCCAGATTGACACTGAGTCAGAAGATACTTCTGGAAAAACACTGCCTGGTGCTGGATCTACCAAAGTTAAGTGTATCTGCTGTAAACTTGTGGTATCTATTCCTCCAGCTGTTGTTTGTAATGAATGTCATGACAAACTTGTTAATGCAGATAATATTTCCTTTAGTAATGTTACATTACCTGTTGCTGTTCCATCAACATCTAATACTCAGTGTTCCTGTTAACATAAGAGATTTTGTTTCTAAATCCATTAAGAAGGCTATGTCTGTTATTCCTCCTTCTAGTAAACGTAAAAGGTCTTTTAAAACTTCTCATTTTTCAGATGAATTTTTAAATGAACATCATCATTCTGATTCTGATAATGGTTCCTCTGGTTCAGAGGATTCTGTCTCAGAGGTTGATGCTGATAAATCTTCATATTTATTTAAAATGGAATTTATTCGTTCTTTACTTAAAGAAGTCTTAATTGCATTAGAAATAGAGGATTCTGGTCCTCTTGATACTAAATCTAAACGTTTAAATAAGGTTTTTAAATCTCCTGTAGTTATTCCAGAAGTTTTTCCTGTCCCTGATGCTATTTCTGAAGTAATCTCCAGGGAATGGAATAATTTGGGTAATTCATTTACTCCTTCTAAACGTTTTAAGCAATTATATCCTGTGTCATCTGACAGATTAGAATTTTGGGACAAAATCCCTAAAGTTGATGGGGCTGTCTCTACTCTTGCTAAACGTACTACTATTCCTACGGCAGATAGTACTTCCTTTAAGGATCCTTTAGATAGGAAGATTGAATCCTTTCTAAGAAAAGCTTACTTATGTTCAGGTAATCTTCTTAGACCTGCTATATCTTTAGCGGATGTTGCTGCAGCTTCAACTTTTTGGTTAGAAGCTTTAGCGCAACAAGTAACAGATCATAATTCTCATAGCATTGTTAATCTTCTTCAACATGCTAATAATTTTATTTGTGATGCTATCTTTGATATCATTAGGGTTGATGGCAGGTATATGTCTCTAGCTATTTTAGCTAGAAGAGCTTTATGGCTTAATACTTGGAATGCTGATATGTCTTCTAAGTCAACTTTGCTTTCCCTTTCTTTCCAGGGTAATAAATTATTTGGTTCTCAGTTGGATTCTATTATCTCAACTGTTACTGGAGGGAAAGGAACTTTTTTACCACAGGATAAAAAATCTAAAGGTAAATTTAGATCTAATAATCGTTTTCGTTCCTTTCGTCACAATAAGGAACAAAAGCCTGATCCTTCACCCACAGGAGCGGTATCAGTTTGGAAACCATCTCCAGTCTGGAATAAATCCAAGCCTTTTAGAAAACCAAAGCCAGCTCCCAAGTCCACATGAAGGTGCGGCCCTCATTACAGCCCAGCTGGTAGGGGGCAGGTTACGATTTTTCAAAGAAATTTGGATCAATTCAATTCACAATCTTTGGATTCAAAACATTGTTTCAGAAGGGTACAGAATTGGCTTCAAGATAAGGCCTCCTGCAAAGAGATTTTTTCTTTCCTGTGTCCCAGTAAATCCAGCGAAGGCTCAAGCATTTCTGAAATGTGTTTCAGATCTAGAGTTGGCTGGAGTAATTATGCCAGTTCCAGTTCTGGAACAGGGGCTGGGGTTTTATTCAAATCTCTTCATTGTACCAAAGAAGGAGAACTCCTTCAGACCAGTTCTGGATCTAGAAATATTGAATCGTTATATAAGGATACCAACATTCAAAATGGTAACTATATGGACTATCCTGCCTTTTGTTCAGCAAGGGCATTATATGTCCACAATAGATTTACAGGATGCATATCTGCATATTCCGATTCATCCAGATCACTATCAGTTTCTGTGATTCTCTTTCCTAGACAAGCATTACCAGTTTGTGGCTCTGCCGTTTGGCCTAGCAACAGCTCCAAGAATTTTTACAAAGGTTCTCGGTGCCCTTCTGTCTGTAATCAGAGAACAGGGTATTGTGGTATTTCCTTATTTGGACGATATCTTGGTACTTGCTCAGTCTTCACATTTAGCAGAATCTCATACGAATCGACTTGTGTTGTTTCTTCAAGATCATGGCTGGAAGATCAATTTACCGAAAAGTTCATTGATTCCTCAGACAAGGGTAACCTTTTTAGGTTTCCAGATAGATTCAGCGTCCATGACTCTGTCTTTGACAGACAAGAGACGTCTAAAATTGATTACAGCTTGTCGAAACCTTCAATCACAATCATTCCCTTCGGTAGCCTTATGCATGGAAATTCTAGGTCTTATGACTGCTGCATCGGACGCGATCCCCTTTGCTCATTTTCACATGTGACCTCTTCAGCTCTGTATGCTGAACCAGTGGTGCAGGGATTACACAAAGACATCTCAAGTAATATCTTTAAAACCGATTGTACGACACTCTCTGACGTGGTGGACAGATCACCATCGTTTAGTTCAGGGGGCTTCTTTTGTTCTTCCGACCTGGACTGTAATTTCAACAGATGCAAGTCTGACAGGTTGGGGAGCTGTTTGGGGGTCTCTGACAGCACAAGGGGTTTGGGAATCTCAGGAGGTGAGATTACCAATCAATATTTTGGAACTCCGTGCAATTTTCAGAGCTCTTCAGTCATGGCCTCTTCTAAAGAGAGAATCGTTCATTTGTTTTCAGACAGACAATGTCACAACTGTGGCATACATCAATCATCAAGGAGGGACTCACAGTCCTCTGGCTATGAAAGAAGTATCTTGGATACTGGTATGGGCGGAATCCAGCTCCTGTCTAGTTTCTGCGGTTCATATCCCAGGTATAGACAATTGGGAAGCGGATTATCTCAGTCGCCAAACGTTACATCCGGGCGAATGGTCTCTTCACCCAGAGGTATTTCTTCAGATTGTTCAAATGTGGGGACTTCCAGAAATAGATCTGATGGCTTCCCATCTAAACAAGAAACTTCCCAGGTATCTGTCCAGATCCAGGGATCCTCAAGCGGAAGCAGTGGATGCATTGTCACTTCCTTGGAAGTATCATCCTGCCTATATCTTTCCGCCTCTAGTTCTTCTTCCAAGAGTAATCTCCAAGATTCTGAAGGAATGCTCGTTTGTTCTGCTGGTGGCTCCAGCATGGCCTCACAGGTTTTGGTATGCGGATCTTGTCCGGATGGCCTCTTGCCAACCGTGGACTCTTCCGTTAAGACCAGACCTTCTGTCGCAAGGTCCATTTTTCCATCAGGATCTCAAATCCTTAAATTTAAAGGTATGGAGATTGAACGCTTGATTCTTAGTCAAAGAGGTTTCTCTGACTCTGTGATTAATACTATGTTACAGGCTCGTAAATCTGTATCTAGGAAGATATATTATAGAGTCTGGAAGACTTACATTTCTTGGTGTCTTTCTCATCATTTTTCCTGGCATTCTTTTAGAATTCCGAGAATTTTACAGTTTCTTCAGGATGGTTTGGATAAAGGTTTGTCTGCAAGTTCCTTGAAAGGACAAATCTCTGCTCTTTCTGTTCTTTTTCACAGAAAGATTGCTAATCTTCCTGATATTCATTGTTTTGTACAAGCTTTGGCTCGTATAAAACCTGTCATTAAGTCAATTTCTCCTCCTTAGAGTTTGAATTTGGTTCTGGGGGCTCTTCAAGCTCCTCCGTTTGTACCTATGCATTCATTGGACATTAAATTACTTTCTTGGAAAGTTTTGTTTCTTTTGGCCATCTCTTTTGCTAGAAGAGTTTCTGAATTATCTGCTCTTTCTTGTGAGTCTCCTTTTCTGATTTTTCATCAGGATAAGGCGGTGTTGCGAACTTCTTTGAAATTTTTACCTAAGGTTGTGAATTCTAACAACATTAGTAGAGAAATTGTGGTTCCTTCATTTTGTCCTAATCCTAAGAATTTATGTTGAAGCTACTAAGAATTTCCGAAAGACTTCTAGTCTATTTGTTATCTTTTCCGGTTCTAGGAAAGGTCAGAAGGCCTCTGCCATTTCTTTGGCATCTTGGTTAAAATCTTTAATTCATCATGCCTATGTCGAGTCGGGTAAAACTCCACCTCAAAGGATTACAGCTCATTCTACTAGGTCAGTTTCTACTTCCTGGGCGTTTAGGAATGAAGCTTCGGTCGATCAGATTTGCAAAGCAGCAACTTGGTCTTCTTTGCATACTTTTACTAAATTCTACCATTTTGATGTGTTTTCTTCTTCTGAAGCAGTTTTTGGTAGAAAAGTACTTCAGGCAGCTGTTTCAGTTTGATTCTTCTGCTTATAATTTCAGTTTTTTTCATTATAAGATTTAAACTTTATTTTGGGTGTGGATTATTTTCAGCGGAATTGGCTGTCTTTATTTTATCCCTCCCTCTCTAGTGACTCTTGCGTGGAAGATCCACATCTTGGGTAGTCATTATCCCATACGTCACTAGCTCATGGACTCTTGCTAATTACATGAAAGAAAACATAATTTATGTAAGAACTTACCTGATAAATTCATTTCTTTCATATTAGCAAGAGTCCATGAGGCCCACCCTTTTTGTGGTGGTTATGATTTTTTTGTATAAAGCACAATTATTCCAATTCCTTATTTTTTATGCTTTCGCACTTTTTTCTTATCACCCCACTTCTTGGCTATGCGTTAAACTGATTTGTGGGTGTGGTGAGGGGTGTATTTATAGGCATTTTGAGGTTTGGGAAACTTTGCCCCTCCTGGTAGGAATGTATATCCCATACGTCACTAGCTCATGGACTCTTGCTAATATAAAAGAAATGAATTTATCAGGTAAGTTCTTACATAAATTATGTTTTTATCCGCCAGAACGGCTTCTGCGACTGCGAGATAAGTGCAAGGATGCACATTTCCTAACGCCCGACACCCAGGACATGCAGTTCTGGGCGCAGGGCATGTGGTTTTAGTGTGAGAACTTAAAGAGGGCTGAGTGAGAGCAGGAAAAGCTAGCGCACAACAAATGTTTACAGCCTGGGCGCGGGCTTCCGTAGAGAGGGGGACCGCCTCAGTTTTAAGCACTGCGTCAATTATTTGCTGCCTGAGCCATAAGACTGGAGAAAGACAGGGAGAGGATGCAGATGATGTGCAAACAGTGCAATCATTTTAGTCTCTCAATATGGAAATCAAGCTTGTTTGCAAAGCACCGGCTATAGTCTTTATAGCTCAGGCAGCAAAGTCAACAAGCAGCCGGGAGAGCGACCCAGAGCTACTTGAGGGATACACATATACATAACCTCGTAGCACACACATCCCGGTGAATAGAAGGCTACAGCTTGGCACTCTTTTCCAGCTAGCTGAACTCAAGCTTCCGGAGCCCCAGCCAGCAGAAACAGACCCTTGGTTTGTGACATCACACCCACAGGGTTGCTTCTTAGTAGAAAATAAAATTTGTCTACCCCTGAATTTCCGGTCAGTACAGATTAAGCAGATTTTTGTTTGTACTATGGCACTTACTGGGAGGAAATCGCTAAATTAATTTACTCCTTCCATGTCCCTAGCCAAAGTCGCCCTGAGGCCACAATTCAATTCTCCAGTCATTTTTATCTGATAATCCAGTATTTCTCAAGTCCAGTGTTACCAAAACTCCTCTCCTTTACAAATGTTTCATTCCTGTCCTCACACCCTCAGTGTTAATATAATCTATACATTTGTGTGTCTATGTATCTTGATTTAAAAAAAAAAAGTTTTAATTTATTTTTTAAAGTTTGTTCACTGGCTGTGTGAGTGTAAAGAATACATTCCAGTACATTTCAGGTTCTTTTGGCATTACTGCAATAAGCTTGTTTTTTTTAAATGCTTCTTGAAAAAAAATAAAAACTAATGCCAATACATGTTCTAAACTCGCCCATAGACACTGTTAGTGTTAGGTTGGTGGTATTTTGGTTATTGTGGTGGTCAGTTTGTCAGAAGGGGCTAAATGGTATGCACATTCCTCTTTTACAACCAAGGGGTTATGCTAGCAAATTTAGATCAGTGACACATCAGTTATTTATTATCACCTTCCCTCACTAAATATTGGAATCAGATTTTAACAATGAATGAACAGCCAAAGCCTTTTTATTTGCAAATTGTAAATAATAGCAATAATAATAATACTAATATAATTAGTAGTAGTATTTTATTAGCGTACGTTTCTCTGATGAAAGTCTACTTTTGCCTACTATAGCAGTGGTTTCTCAACAAGAACAGTAGAAATAAAACCAGGGTTGTGATATACATTTTAAATGTTAACAGAACAAAAATTATCGCCTAGATTTAGAGTTCTGCGTTAGCCGTCCAAACCAGCGTTAGGGGGTCCTAACGCTGGTTTTGGCCGCCTGCTGGTATTTAGAGTCAGTCAGGAAAGGGTCTAACGCTCACTTTCCAGCCGCGACTTTTCCATACCGCAGATCCCCTTACGTCACTTGCGTATCCTATCTTTTCAATGGGATCTTTCTAACGCTGGTATTTAGAGTCTTGGCTGAAGTGAGCGTTAGAACTCTAACGACAAGACTCCAGCCGCAGAAAAAAGTCAGGAGTTAAGAGCTTTATGGGCTAACGCCGGTTCATAAAGCTCTTAACTACTGTGCTCTAAAGTACACTAACACCCATAAACTACCTATGTACCCCTAAACCGAGGTCCCCCCACATCGCCGCCACTCTAATAAATTTTTTTAACCCCTAATCTGCCGACCGCACACCGCCGCAACCTACATTATCCCTATGTACCCCTAATCTGCTGCCCCTAACATCGCCGACCCCTATATTATATTTATTAACCCCTAATCTGCCCCCCCAACGTCGCCGCTACCTAACTATACTTATTAACCCCTAATCTGCCGACCGGACCTCGCTGCCACTATAATAAATGTATTAACCCCTAAACCGCCTCACTCCCGCCTCAAAAACCCTATAATAAATAGTATTAACCCCTAATCTGCCATCCCTAACATCGCCGACACCTAACTTCAAGTATTAACCCCTAATCTGCCGACCGGACATCGCCGCTACTCTAATAAATGTATTAACCCCTAAAGCTAAGTCTAACCCTAATACTAACACCCTCCTATGTTAAATATAATTTTTATCTAATGAAATAAATTAACTCTTATTAAATAAATTAATCCTATTTAAAGCTAAATACTTACCTGTAAAATAAACCCTAATATAGCTACAATATAACGAATAATTATATTGTAGCTATTTTAGGATTTATATTTATTTTACAGGCAACTTTTTATTTATTTTAACTAGGTACAATAGCTATTAAATAGTTAATAACTATTTAATAGCTACCTAGTTAAAATAACTACAAAATTACCTGTAAAATAAATCCTAACCTAAGTTACAATTAAACCTAACACTACACTATCAATAAATTAATTAACTAAACTATCTACAATTATCTACAATTAAATCAACTAAACTAGATTCAAGTTCAATCCGATTGGCTGATCCAATCAGCCAATCAGATTGAGCTCACATTCTATTGGCTGATCGGAACAACCAATAGAATGCAAGCTCAATCTGATTGGCTGATTGGATCAGCCAATCCGATTGAACTTGAATCCGATTGGCTGATTCAATCAGCCAATCAGATTTTTCCTACCTTAATTCCGATTGGCTGATAGAATCCTATCAGCCAATCGGAATTCGAGGGACGCCATCTTGGATGACGTCACTTAAAGGAACCTTCATTCGTCGGGAGTCGCCGGAAGAAGAGGATGGATCCGCGTCGGCTGCTTCAAGATGGTCCCGCTCCGCGCCGGATGGATGAAGATAGAAGACGCCGCCTGGATGAACATGTCTACCGGTCCGGATGTCCTCTTCTTGCCGGATAGGATGAAGACTTCGGACCCACTTCTGGACCTCTTCTTGCCGGATAGGATGAAGACTTCGGACCCTCTTCTGGACGGATCGGTGATACCCGGCGTGGTGAAGATAAGGTAGGGAGATCTTCAGGGGCTTAGTGTTAGGTTTTTTAAGGGGTGTTTGGGTTAGATTAGGGGTATATGGGTGGTGGGTTCTAATGTTGGGGGGGTATTGTATGTTTATTTAAATGCAAAAGAGCTGTTTTCTTTGGGGCATGCCCCGCAAAAGGCCCTTTTAAGGGCTGGTAAGGTAAAAGAGCTGTTAACTTTTTATTTTAGAATAGGGTAGGGCATTTTTTTTTATTTTGGGGGGCTTTGTTATTTTTTTAGGGGGCTTAGAGTAGGTGTAATTAGTTTAAAATTCTTGTAATCTTTTTTTATTTTTTGTAATTTAGTGGGTTTTTTTGTAATTTATGTAGTTGATTTAATGTAGATAATTGTAGGTAGTTTATTTAATTAATTTATTGATAGTGTAGTGTTAGGTTTAATTGTAACTTAGGTTAGGATTTATTTTACAGGTAATTTGTAATTATTTAACTAGGTAGCTATTAATAGTTATTACTATTAATAGCTATTGTACCTAGTTAAAATAAATACAAAGTTGCCTGTAAAATAAATATAAATCCTAAAGTAGCTACAATATAATTATTCGTTATATTGTAGCTATATTAGGGTTTATTTTACAGGTAAGTATTTAGCTTTAAATAGGATTAATTTATTTAATAAGATTTATTTTATTTCGTTTGATTTAAATTATATTTAACTTAGGGGGGTGTTAGTGTTAGGGTTAGACTTAGCTTTAGGGGTTAATACATTCATTATAGTAGCGGTGAGGTCCTGTCGGCAGATTAGGGGTTAATACTTGAAGTTAGGTGTCGCAGATGTTAGGGAGGGCAGATTAGGGATTAATAAAATTTATTATAGGGTTTTTGAGGCGGGAGTGAGGCGGTTTAGGGGTTAATACATTTATTATAGTGGTGGCGAGGTCCGGTCGGCAGATTAGGGGTTAATAAGTGTTGGTAGGTAGCAGCGACGTTGGGGGGGGGCAGATTAGGGGTTAATAAATATAATATAGGGGTCGGCGATGTTAGGGGCAGCAGATTAGAGGTACATAGCTATAATGTAGGTTGGGGCGGTGTACGGAGCAGCAGATTAGGGGTTAAAAATAATATGCAGGGGTCAGCGATAGCGGGGGCGGCAGATTAGGGGTTAATAAGTGTAAGGTTAGGGGTGTTTAGACTCGGGGTACATGTTAGGGTGTTAGGTGCAGACTTAGGAAGTGTTTCCCCATAGGAAACAATGGGGCCGCTGTTTTTTCCAGCTCAAACTGCCCCATTGTTTCCTATGGGGGAATCGGGCACGAGCACGTTTTTGAAGCTGGCCGCGTCCGTAAGCAACGCTGGTATTGAGAGTTGAAGTGGCGGTAAATATGCCTGTACGCTCCCTTTTTGGAGCCTAACGCATCTCCTTCAGAGAATTCTAAATACCAGCGTTGTTTAAAAGGTGCGGGGGGGAAAAAACACGCGTAGCTAAAGCACCCCTTCTAACGCAAAACTCTAAATCTAGGTGTATATTAACATTTAAAATGTTTAACACCACCCTGGTTTTATTTTTATTGTTCTTGGGGAAAAAAGGAATGGTAACTCTATTGTGGTTCTTTAAGCATATATGCACAAAAGGTAGATAGGGGACTTTATATTTGTCAGCTGAGCTGGTAATGATAGAATGGGGTCACACTAAAATAAATGTATACATTTGCTTTGCACAAGAATATTCTGTATAGGTCTATCTATATTTTGCCTGATAGGATTAGGTTTTTCAATGCCATCTTTTTTTCTTTACATTGATTTTATGTGTGAATTTTCCATACCCAATTATAGATTAGAGTAAATTTTATGCAAATAATTTCCATAACATATTTGTAATGTAAAATCATATGTCTGTTTACTGAATGCAGATACACTACCTGCTAATAGTACTCTGTTTGTAATTCCACACTTGTGTATGGTGTGTGTATGGTGTGTGTGTTTATGTTGTGTGTGTGTATATGTTGTGTGTGTGTATGTGGTGTGTGTATGGTGTTTGAGTATGGTCTGTGTGTGTATGGTGTATGTGTGTGTGTGTATGGTGTATGGGTGTGTATGGTGTATGGGTGTGTGCATAGTGTGTGTGTATGGTGTGTGTGTGTATATGTTGTGTGTGTGTATATGGTGTATACACAGGCTGTTCATGAACCTGTCCTCATGCACACCGAGTAAGGGCAACAAACACAGCAACACCAGCGTCTTAAAGACATTGCAGAAAAAAAATTCATTAAAAAAAATCTCATCGCAGCAAATGAAAAAAGTTCTGTCTCTGGGCTGAACTGCTAATTCCTGGCTTCCTGCTGCTGATGGTTGTTCTTGTTCTCCTCTGGGTTGGACCTCGTTTCTTTGTGCACCCGTATTTTTGCAGACCCCTCATGGTATATTTTATGATTGGCTGTTAAGGCCGGTGGAGGCGGTGCTGGGTTAGGTAATTACATGCTTGTTAGAGATGTTGCTTGAGGTGTACATTGTAAGGCTTGAAATAGCGTGTCTCCCAGTTTTATCATAGATATGTTCTCTTCCGAATTGCAATAATTATTTCCCTAAAATAAATGTATCTCTGTCTCTCTGTAAATTCAATGACTAATTTACCAAAATAAAGCTGTCAAATATCAGTGTATACTCCCATAAAAGTTTTGTCCTCTCTCAAACTCAGTGAATATTTTACCTAAATATTTACTCACAGAACTTCAATAAAACATGGTTTCTCTCTCCACACAGTGAATCTGTTTACTGTAACATTCTCCTCTGAAACTTCAATCAGTATGTTGCTTAATCCTCAGTAAGTTGTGTCCTTGGGGCCTATTTACTATGGTGCATGCGGACATGATCCGATATAGCGGATTATGTCCGCTGCACATCGATAAATGCAGACAGCATACGCTGTCTGCATTTATCATTTCACCAGCAGTTCTTGTAAACTGCTGGTGCAATGCCGCCCCCTGCAGCAGGGGGTGTCAATCAACCCGATCGTAATTGATCAGGTTGATTTCTGTCCGCCGCCTCAGAGCAAGTGGACAAGTTATGTAGCAGTGGTCTTTAGAAGGCTCACCAGAAACAAGGGGCCTCGAGCTCCATACAGAGCTTGCTAAATATGCCCCCTTGTGTGCTGTGTAAGGAGTGTAGAACAATTGTGCCATCTGCTTTCATAAAGATAATTTTTGTTTTCTGTTATAGATATCTGCAGATAATTTGTCGCTATAACAGTTTATACATAAAATTGTAATGATTTAATAAATAAATTATATATATATATAAATGCACACTGAAATCATTTGCAAGGGAATCCAGATAGTAGGAAACACGCTATTTCCAGCCATAGAACTTCAACCTCCACCTCTAATCGCTGTGTACTTGCCTGACCCAGAAACGCCTCCACCAAGCGTTATATTCAATCACGAACAATCCTATGTGGGATCTGTGAAAATGCTGCATTCCCAGCCTAAAGGATGGGGGCAGTGGTACAATTCAAAACTTTTAGCAACAGGTTCCCTAACTTCTGTCTCACCTTGCTGCCCATTTCATAGTGAAAAATGAAAATGTGTACACTTAATTCTGGAAAAAGCAATTAAGAAGCAGCACATGTAGCCTCTTTTTTTTTTTCTTTTTTAAATATAATTTTTATTGAGGTTGTGAAAGCATTACAGAAAATATTCATCCAGTGACAATGAGAATATAACATTAAAACATATATTGTAAACCCAAAAACATAGCGAAGAAGTAGAGATATAACCATTCTGGGCATGGATTCTGTGCGTCCCTGGAAGAACATTAGAACAATAACTATGTAATATAGAGCTGCGTCTGATATTCATATTGCAAGTATTGTAGATAAAGAGATTTACAACAAATATTTAGTAAACAAAAGTAATATTATAAGACATGCGTAACCAGTATAACAGTAAAGGATAATGAAACCTCGTTTTTATATTATATAAATAATAAGTATGGTCTCCACATTGCCATTCATGCAGTTATTTAATCTAAAAAAAAAAGATTTGGGACAAGCGAGGATTAGTTTTTGTTTGGCCACTCTTGGACCAAGTTAGCGGGGTGGGGAAAAGGAAGTTCAGCGGGCAAGAGCCGCTATAAGTGGAGTGGGGGAGTAGATGGGGAGCGGAGCGGAGCCTTATAAGATACCAAGATGGTAAGGTGCAAGGAGTAAGTAAAGGTCATGTTATATAATCAGAGGGGTAGACTTCAAAGGAACAATCTGTTGTTTGTTTAATTAATAGGGAGTGACATAGTTTGCTCAGGGTATAACAATGAATGGAATGAGATGTATCTATTACATATGATATTCCTAGAAAGCCCTGTATATAGCGGTGTTTTAGGGTCTATTTAGATATTGTGTGTAATGCTCCATATGGTGTGTAGCGGCTGAGTTATTTCACTGTTAAGTCTATCTAGTATTGAGCTACATGAATTAGATGATAATACTTTGAGGTTGCGGCCGCTGACCCACTAGTATATCATTATAGACGTTAGTCATGTAAATTATAAAATAATTAGCTACAACACCGGGATAAGTCTTGAGTGTATATACATGAGGTTTCAGGACTCAATTACTAAACACACTCGTCTGTGATGAGTATTATGCAGGACCTAAAGCTGGGACCGAAACATACCTTGCATGAAAAGACTATGGCAGTAAAATATTGTTATGTACACTGCTGCCTCTGAATAGTATATGCAATCTTCAATAATAAGACAAGGTTATATAGGTTATTAAACCTAAGCTAACTAGCTATATGAATATTCCTCAGTTGAAGGTAACGGGGGCTTAAACAGGTTACATAAGACCATGTAATCTGTATATTATTCACTTCAGATTTACCAAGGTCCAGCAGTAAGAGGCCATGTTATAACTATAAACTAACTGGCATGAAACATCAAAAGAGCCGTATTAAAACTTACTATGATAACAGCAGTTCAATATATAATATTGTCTGTCCTGCTCAAGACTCTTAGATTCCCAAGAATACTATTGGGTTGAGGTAAAGTGTACACTGGGGGGAGGTAACATATTAAGACAGATCTCCAGACTATAATATGAACAACAATGGAGCAAGCAGAACAATATAAAGAACAACATAGTACTATTGAAGTTACAAAGATGGGTGAATCCTCTAGGCTTAATACATGGGGTTAAGAGAAGAGTAGTATAAAAATAACAACAACTGTGTACTATTAGGACCCGCTAAACAAAACCCTGATGTGAATACACCCTTATACATATAAACTACAAGTGATGATAAAAGGGTGGAATCTGATTATATGCTAGGAACAATGCTTTCCAATAACTGTATAGCAGACATCCAAGTCACATAAAGACCAGATATGGTGGGTATATTGGGATTAGCTAAGTATGAACTGCTAATAATACATATTGTGTAAGAAGCTGACCTTCAGTATGCTTAGCTGTAGCTTAGTAGTGAGCTAGTTATTGTACTAAACATATCATAGAGTCTATGTCTTAAGGAGTTATGCTAAACTATCAAAATCACTCTCAAATCCTAGGTGTATGTGATATGAGGTGGTAGTGCTATTTTAGTGTGTAAATATGTTCTGAGACCTAGATATAAAGAGCCGACATTATAACTGGAGTGTCCAAAAAGAGAACAGATAATAAGGTAAAAGTCATAAATCAAATGGTCATCTCAGTGGACTAAACAGACCGATAGAGGTGAACCTGTATGATTCTCACCCTACCCTTGTATTGAGTATGTAAAATCAAGTGTATATTAAACAAAGAACCCAAGAGGTGTGATGAGTCTGTGTAAGTTATAAGAACCTGTAGAGCTGCAGTAGGAGCCTAACTGTCATTATAAGAAGAGTTAAACACCATCTAACTAGTATCAAACAACATGCTGTATAATAAACTATAAACTATCAATATATATGACAAGTTCTGTCAGGTAGCACATAACTGTACAGAAGAGGCAATTAAGGCTAAACAAAAAAAACAAAACTTGGTGGTAAATAAATGAGGAGGAACTGTTCATGTCTATCTATTAACACCGTGAGTTACAGGTGGGTTACCCGGGCAAAAATTGAGTTCAAAGTTTGAAAGGAGGCTTTAGATCTTTTGCGGCAAGCAACTAGCCAGTTACCCAATACCGACTTTCTGAGGGACCTGAAAATCTTGTGGGGAGCTCCGTTCCAAGTGCTTGACCCTCTGGTTCTCGTGGGAATGACGCCCTAAGTTTTTCAACTCTGACCCACATCTGTACATTAAAAAGCAGTTAGTTACTTGAGCAGCGCTAACTCTCACAGTTATGTCAAACCTGGCAGCCGCACCTCCTATATGCTGAGGTCCGTGCAAGAAAGTCTTCTCACCAACCGGCCATGAAGGTTGCTGAAGACACGATCCACACTCCTCCATTTTAGCGGAAACTGGGTTGTCATACCAGCAGTCGCTCGGGGGGGGTCTTAGAGTCACTATTTGGTCTGGTAAAGGATTTGGTTGGTAGATCAGATGTATGGGACTCCAGATTTTTAGAAGTGGGGTTGCCGGGATGATCTCTCTTTTCATAGTAGGCATCGTTGACGATGTCTTCTGCGTTTCGAGGTGTCTCCTCTCTCCATAGCTGTGTGTCTGGTGTACTGTGGCTGACATATCACTCAGACTCACCCGCCATCTGCGTGTCCCGATGCGGGGTCCATAGCTACTCTCAATTCCCCAATGAGAGCATGTTGCTGAGTGTCCATAGAGATTAGTAGGTTGTGGAGCATACATAAAATTTGCCTCTCCATAGTACAACTGAAGGCGGCCGCACACATACTCATTACCCTGGGATGTCAGAGGAGGGGAATTGGCTGTATCTGAGGTCTTAGTACACCAAGTGGTCAATAAGCTGCTGGCTCCGATGTACTGTGTTGGAGATTTCTATATAACTTACTATAGTGGTTTAGAAATATAATAATAACAATTAAATAGGAGCTGCCTTGTTTCAAGACCTTTGATGATGGTAACATTTTACGTTACCTTTCCTTCAGTTCCCTTTCCAGGCCACATAATTTAACAATTGCCTTACAGACACGCACGCTGAGTGACACTGACTCCTGGCTGTGTCTGTGCAAAGTAGTCAGCAGAGCATGGGGGGATATTAATTCTAGAATCTGACTCCCCATCTGCCAAATGATCCTCTGACTTCAAGTTCTCTGAGGATTTCCTGCTCTGCACTGTGCCTGCCCCGCCCGCCTCACACGCATATTATGCCTAGCACTTGTTCATTGCTGTCAGCTCCCTATATAGTGTGCTGCGCTGTACTACTGACCAGCTGTCATTATTAAATCATTGCTGCCCAAGCTGGTTTATGGCGGCAGTGTGGCACCCTCTCGGCTTACCTTTAACACAAAAAAAACGGCTTGACACCAAGCGGTGAAACCCACCGGCTTGCTTACCGGTTCGTGTGATCCTGGAAAATGTAAGGAACCGGATCACATGAACCGGCTGAATCCCACCACTTAGATGGGACTGTGAGCAGCCTGAGCTGGAACTTTGCTGTGGGGCAAGTGGTCTTACTAGAGAGGGAAGTAGCAGCAGAGATATTTCTTCTCCGTCTAGTGAGAGATTATTTCCCCCCTGCAATAATAGTGCAGGAACGCCGTTCCCATGCGTTGCCACTGGACTCGACCCCTGTTTGAGCCTTTATAACCTTTTTTGTGCAATTTTTTATTTTAAATATTTTTTATTAGATGGTGTTATTATGAGTGTAAAAGTACTCTGTAATGCACTTTTTTTTTTTTAATTTTTTTTATTTATATCCAACACTGTATACAGGATCACAAAACAATACATGTAAGTGCGCCACGCAGGGCTTAGTATCATACATTGAGTGAAAAGGTGAAAATCAGGCACATTTTAGTAGGTATAGACATAAAGATAAATCCTGTTGGTATGCTTTCCTTATACGTTACTAAGAGATCAATAACTTTCGCTCGAGAAGTGTTTGCACACAGAGTTGGGATTTTTCCTTTTTTATAACATAACTAAACTAAACAACAATAAACAGACACACAGACAAAACAAAACCAAAATGCAACGAAACAAAAAGGCTTTAGCCCTGCTAGCTGAGCGGGTGATATCATAGTTGAAATGTAGAGATCGTGAGCCATACCTAGTCTCTGTGTGAGGTTAAATATATGATTGCATACAATCAAGCAGGTGAGATATTTGAGCGTGTGTTATGTAAAATTATCTAAGGAGATAGTACAGCAGTGAGCTTGAAAGTGGCACCCCTCACGCCGTTGGACACAACCAGGTACACGGCATACACAAACACATGCAAACTTCAGGATATACTAATTGACTAGGTAAACCGTTCCCATGGCCCCCACCACGACTAATGCCGTACTGGGGATATACAGTTAAATTAGCAAATACCTTATAAGTCATTCGAGATGATGCTTGAAATAATGTAGGGAGTACTTGCTATATCATTGCATGATGACATTATCAATAGCCCAATTGAACATATGATAGGTTGGTATGAATTGAGCTATAAGTGACTTAGAAGGTTTAAAAGAGGCATAGTGACCCCCCTGTGAGTATGACGCGAACGTGCATGTCCCAGGCTGCCATGGGAGAAATGGCCATAGTTTTGCAGGTATTATAAATGGTGTCAACCTTCGTGTCATCGCATTAACAAGTGTGGTTATAGTGATAAAATGATGGCATGACTTGCAAGCTATCTCAGCAAGGGCACAACAAAAACAAAGTAAAAAGACAGAGACATAGACAGACATAACCAATGACAAAACAACCATAACACATAACCAAACAGCAAAACCAAACATTATTGTCCCCATAACCATCCCCACCCATGTTGCCAGTCAGGGAGTGAACTAAATGTTTGTGGTAGCGCTAGTGTTTCCTTACTGGAGTCTACAACAGCTCTAGTCTCACTAACTAAGCAGGTGCTGCCATAGTTTAAATGTAGGGCTTATTTACTATGCCTGGACATTATATATGGTTAAATATATGACTGTATACGATCAAGGATGTTAATTATATAGGCGTGTGTAATGCAGTAATATCACAAGGGTTAACACAGTGGCGTAGTTGAAAGTGGCACCCCCACAGATTTGAACACACATGGATACAGAACATAAACAAACATATGCCGGCTTCAAGGAATATTAGTTTACTAAATGGGCCATACCTCTGATCAGTGCCATGGTCATTGTTATGCTGAGGATATATAATTAGGTTAGCAGATACCCTATACCTCACTCGAGATGGTGCCTTAAATAAAATAGTGAGCACCTGCTGTACTATTACCAGCCCTTCAAACAGTTAACATAATCAAATAACAGGAAGCATTCGTGTTACCACATTTACAAGCGCAGTGATATTGATAAGATGACGGCTTGACTTGCAAGTTATCTCAGCAAGAGCAATCAGGTCATCCCAGCCAAGGTGCTAAGAACAATCAAGCCCACACTAGATATACACAGTGGCTCTGTCTCTGAAGCACCCCCACATGTATGCCTCACACAGCGATCCTAGGCAGTTCAAACAGACGATAATCAAGGCGGTATCCTAGCCCGCAATTAAGGCGTTCAAACTGTCAGCCCCCCTGCTCTGCTGTAAAAGTCAATATAACCCTGGACATAAGTTAACATGAATTCAAGTTCTAAGATATGCCCCATGATACCGTGCGAGTCAGTCCGGGAGGGGGGGAGGTAGACATCAGCCAATGCCTCTTGCTCTGCGGGTGAGTCCAGGTGCTTCTGAGGGACAGCGGTCAAACAACCACTGCACTTGGTGTGTAGGACAGCATGGGAGAGGTGATTCACTCGCCAACAGCTGCACACGCTGGTAAGAGACCATAGCCGCGCCTTCTGTGATTGCAGTGAGCCCAGGTGGTAATACAGGAAGGGTCCATCGCGGGCCAAAACTTGAGTATTGCGGGATATCAGCGGAGCTGTCATCTATTCTGGGTGTCAGGTTCACAATTTGCGCAGCGGGTGAGTTTTGCAGCAGCTCGGGAACAGGTAGTGGTTCCATGCTCTGCCTCTCAGTACCCGGAGTTGCGTCCTGCTCTTGAGTGCTTGTCATACCGGCTCCATATAGCCTCTCCAGTCCTGCAGCAGCCGTAGCCAGTCGATGCTGGGCTTGTTCCATGCAGCATGGTAGATATCCCTCGGTTAAGTCTGAGAAAAGGCCTGCCGAGTCGTCAGGTACAGCGGGCCTCTGTGGGGCTATAATAAGTGAGTGTTGCAGGTCTTGTACCGAGCGGTAAATTTGTTTATTCACAGGATCAGGTTCCTTGAGGTAGGTCCTCCCCGTTGCTTGAATCACCCCAAGTAAAGTTTCAAGGTTGCTGGATAATCGTTCAAATCTAGGCATGAAAATCTTGAGCAACTGTGCAGTAACGTAACTTTCTGCCTCCATCGGAAAAGATTACTATGTACAGTGTGGCGCCTGAAAGATCGCCACTATGCCAGTCGGCTTTTAATGCTTAATATGACTTCCGTGGGAGAGAAGATGGTATGTTCTCAATCTGCCTTGGTTCTCGGACACGTAGCTGTCAAGAGATGTGCAGATGGCTAGGGGTTCAGGCTGTGCAAAGATTCTATTTCTCGAGTTCACTCAGAGCTTCAGAAGAATGCGGCCATCTTGGAACGCCACCCACCGGAAGTCCCTGTAATGCACTTTTAATGTGTTTTGTGACACTTTTCTGTTTCGCAAAACAGTTAACTGAATCTCTGAAGTTGCGGTAATCATTCTAGCGTAAATCGCAATTGCGCTTAATTGATTGTGTTTACTTTCAACTCATAATAGAAGCGGTAAGCTCTAGGAGCTCAAACACTTGCGATGAACCCCTTATTGCTCTGGCGCAAACGTTTGCACTCCACGCGTAATATGGCCCTTAGTATTTTGTCCCTTCTCTGAACTTTTTCTTATTCTGCAATATTTTTTTTTCAATTGGTCCCCAGAGCTGCACTCCATACCCAAGATGAGGTCTTACCGTTGATTTATATAGTGATAGAATTATGCTTTCCTCCCTTACATTAATGCCTCCTGTAACACATACTATTATCTTATTCACCTTAGAAGCCACTGCCTTGCATTTCTCACTAATTCTTAGCTTGTTATCTATATGTAAGGCCAACTCCCTTTCCTCCTCTGTTTTGCTAAGTTTAGTTCCATTTAAGTAATAGTTTGCCTGCATATTTTTACTTCTAAATTGTAGAACCTTACTTTTACCAGTTTTAAATCTTATTTGCCATTTTTCAGCCCATTATTCCAATCACAATGCAAATACATCTTGCACTGACCTAATTACCTTACACAACTTTCTATTATCTGCAAAAATGGAGATGTTAATGTTTAATCCTTCCTACAAGTCATTAATAAACATCCTCAAAAAACAGGGCCTGGTACTGATCCCGGGGGCCTCTAATTACCTTTGTTCAATATGAGTATTATCCATTTACAGCTACTCGTAGCTCCCTGTCTTTTATCTATTTATTTACCAATGAGCTAACATTTTCAACTATTCTCAGTCCCTTAAAGGGAAAGTAAACACCTTGTAATTACAAAACATTTCTATTGTGTTGCTATAGAATAACATATCAGCTAAGTCTTAATACTTTTTTTTTTAGTCTTAATATTTTTAAGACAAATTAACATACTTTTATTGCAATTAGATTTCAGTAGCCAAGCTCCACCCACCATGTGTCTTATTTGGAGGAGCCAATCTGGGCTTTAGTCTACAGACAACAAAGCTAGCCAATGTCATGAAGTTTGTATACAAGAAAATTGTGTTAAAGTTGATATCAGCCAATTAGGGACAGATTTGTTGCAGGTTGTTAGCCTTGAGAAGTCAGCAAGGTGGATTTCAAGGTCTTAGAGTTGGAAATTGCTATATTTTCAGAGCTAAATTAAATGAAAAGTAGGCAAAATAAATAATGAAAATACAGTATATAGCAAAGTTGTTTCATTATGTCTTACTAAAAATGTTATATAAAAATCTTAAGGTGTTTACTGTCCCTCTAACTGTATCAAAAGCCTTTGCAAAATCCAAGTATATCACTTCAACTGATTCCACTTTGTCTATACTTAATTCCTCATAGAATCTAATTCGATTAGTTTGACATGATCTATTTTTCATAAAACCATTCTGTTTTGAACTCATAATCTTGGTTACATCATGAATATAATTCCTTTTAATCCTTTCCATTATTGTCCCTAATTGCTTCCTGGATTAGCCTTGCTTCCCTTTTTTTAAAAACTAGCACCGCATCGGCTTTACAACAGTCTAGTGGTACTATGTCTGAGAATAATGAGTCCTGAAAATTAAGAGTAGAGGTTTGGATAACAGTTCCCTTAGAATCTTTGGGCGTATTCCTTCTGGACTTTTTATTTACATTAATATTATCCATTTTATCCCAATATCATCTCTAGATAACACAGTTATTGGTATGGGCTTGCATGTTCTAGTTTGTTTCATTGTCTCTCCAATTGGTTCCTCTCGTGTATACTGAAGAAAATAAATTGTATAACAACTCAGCCTTCCCCTGGTCACTGTTAATCAAGCTATCCTCACATATTAATGTGCCTATATTTTCCTTCTTAGATTTTGTTTTGATATTTATATACTTAAAAAAAACTTTTAGGGTTTGACTTAGAATCATTATATTTGGAATGCCGAGTCTGTACTATTTTCTTTGAATAATTAAAATGCCCTACATCATTTATCTTAACATATTTTTATTTAACCACATTGGCTTGGATTTATTTATTTTACTTTTAAAACCATGTAGTATGTGTTGATGTGTATATTTATTTAACAAAGTTTTAAAATTCTCCCTTTATCCTCTGTGTTTTATTTGAGAATAATTTGTCCCAATTTATGCTATTTAACAATTTCCTTAAATCATTGAATTTTGTTTTCTTAAATTTAAACGTCTTTTGAACCCTTGTAAAACTGCTTATGGAAAGTGATTTCAAATGTGACGATGTTATGATCACTGTTACCCAAATATTTTTTTATATCTATGTTTGATATTATTTCTGTTTTGTTTGATAGCACTAAATCCAATATATCTTTATTTCTAGTTGACTCCTATATTAATGACATGAAGTTATCTTTGAGCGTATTTAAAAATATATCTCCCTTAGCTTTATTGCTAATTTTATTGGGTCAATATATTTCAGGTTAGTTGAAATCTCCCATAATTAAAACACTTGTACTATTAGCAGCCTATTTGTATTAGCAGTTGAATTTTGTCCATGTCACTAATGTTTGGGGGCTTGTAGCATATTCCATCTTTATGATTTTTTTCCCCACTCTTTATTTCAACCCACAGTGTCTTTAGATTATAATTTGTATCATCATGAATATATTCCCTTATTGTAGGTTTAAGGTCAGATTTATTATAATGCAAATTCTTCCTCCCCTTTTATTACTCCTGTCCTTCCTAAATAAAGTATAACCCTCTAAGTTAACTTCCCAGTTATGTGAATCATCCCACCAGGTTTCAGTTATGCTGATAATGTCATATTCCTCATATGTTGCTAAGAGCACAAGTTCCCAAATTTTTACCTGTCATGCTTCTTGCATTTGCTGTCATACATTTAATTTTCATGTGGTTTCTGTTACTACTTGGTGCTATTTCATCCAAATTTTGTAATGTGACATTTCCTAAGTGTACCTTCTGTCTTCAATGCTTTGAGATATTTTGGGTGTATCATCTCAGTTATATTATGTTTTGACTGATAACCCCCCCCCCCCTAGTTTAAAAGATTCTCTAAACTTGCTACCATTCTTTCCTTCAACACACTTGCACCAATATCATTCTGGTGCAATCCAGCCTTACTGTACAAATTGTACCCAAGTGAAAAGTGAGCCCAGATCGAGAGCTGAAAAATTACTGATAAATATGATTGGAGCGAATGGTTCCTTCCTGACCGCGGTATTGTAAATTTAATTAGAAATATAGAAGTATATATGTATTTTTATTATATTTTTATTTATATTCTTTTCTTGAGATTTTGCTTAAATTTCCAACAAACAATGAAAGTCATATTACAGAAGTCAAGATTTCAATACAGCAAAATACTATATATATTGAAAATAATTAGTTACGCGGCTTGCGGCATGACATACTTCAGAAACCTCTTTTATAATAATACTGTTATCATATGAGTGGCTACTAGGCTGGCCACTTATGAGATATTTAGCGATGTATGATATTCATCTCTTGGTAACCACATATAGAACTACTCTCTAATGATAGAAATGGTCACTCCTGGATAGAGATGTAAAATATCCGGAAATTTTGAAACCATGGACAAAATTGAAATTTTCGGAAAAATTGAAAAAATGCAGCGTGGAGTCGTTTTACAAATAGTCATTTTGTTACACTGGGAACATAAAATGCAGTGTATATAAAAAATATTATGGTTGATATAAAAGTACAGCTTATTCAGTAACCAAACTAAACTTGCTTTTTAAAACTTTATTTTTTGTTACAAATGGAATAACAAGGTCTATATATGTTAAGAATATTTTAACTATACATGAGAACAGGTAACCCCCTTTCCCTCAAAAGCAACAAAAAAAGCAAGAAATTATCAACTTTAAAAAAAATTGCAAATAAAAAAGTAAGTAACTTATTATTTGTGCAAGTAGGATATGGTCATTGGGGGGTGTAAGGACCATCTCGATATTTAAGCTCCATAGCGAGGTTTAACGTTAACTTTAAAAAAATAAATTGAGAAAAGGAAACAGACACAACATATACATGCAAGTTAATCTATCTCATTTTCTGAACTACTGCTATCATTTTCCGTTTCTTCTTCCTCTTCATATTTGTCATTTTTCTCACGGACTTCTAAAAACTTAAGGTTTGCACAAATTGAAACAAGCCTACAACTGCTGAAGAAAATAAAGTGAAAGATTTTATTAAAGGGATAGGCAAGACAAATTTAAACTTGCACGGTTCCAATAGAACATGTAATTTCAAGACACTTTTAAATACTCTATTTTCAAATGTGCTTAGTTCTCTTGGTATCACTTGTTGAAAAAGAATACGCACATATCCTACACTAGTGGGAGCTAGCTGCTGATTGGTGCCTTTAGCAAATGATAACAAGAGACTGAAGCAATTTTGATCATAGAAGTAAATTAGAAAGTCATTTAAAATTGTATGTTCTATCCAAATCATGAAAGAAAATGTGAGGTTTCCTGTCCCTTTAAGAGCTTGATCTTGATCAGGTGTAATTTTATCTATAAATGAAAGTATTGTGTATTTCCTTCTTAATATGAGGAGAGTCCACAGCATCATTCCTTACTGTTGGGAAATTCTGAACCTGGCCACGAGGAGGAGGCAATGACACCCCAGCCAAAGGCTTAAATACTCCCCCTACTTACCTCATATCACAGTCATTCTTTGCCTTTTTTCACAGGAGGTTGGCAGAGAAGTGTCAGAAGATTCGGAGTAGTTCCTTATGGAGGGTATCTGCCCTTCGAAATGAGACTGGAGTTTTAAGTAGTCTTGTCAGCCTCTTAGTGAGAGCATTGACGAATGTTAGAGTCTGGAGATGCAGGGAGAGTCTTTCTGCCAACGCATCCAGACTTGTATTAACAGCTCCTAAGCAATCAGTGTTAACTAGTTTCACTACCTGCTTCCATCACTCATGTCTATGTCTGGAGCGATGCTACAAGACTGTCAAACTTGAGAGGCTGTGTTTGTGTTCCACGGCATAGATCCGGTAAGATTGTTTATTTTTTTATATACATATGATAACGCAAAAAGACAGGGTCACAGTGTGACTCCTTTTATCTGTATGGAATCAAGGGTTAGTATCTCCGGAGGGGGATTATTGAACAGTTGGGATTAATCACATAAGTTTATTTGATTATGCAGCGACATGTGTGAGATGAGGCTCAGGCAGATGTTGGAACATACAGGGTTTTCACTTTCATTTGGGAGCTGCACAGCCTGAAAGGCTTGGCGTGCTTTTTTACTAGTATAGCAGGGGCAGTCCTGCATTGCACACCACGTGACTGGGTGTGGTCACACTTATTTCCTCTTTCCTCTGTTTGGCCTGGGTCATAGGAGGTGGTGAGTGCCCCAGCCATTGGGTTTATAAAGGTGCTGTTTTTTTTAGTAAACAATAGTCTGCTTTGTTATGGAAGCTATGGAGAATTCTGATGCGCTAGAGGGTACTCCCTCTTTACCCAAGTCTAATACCTGTCTATATTGTAAGGAGGACACGGTATACCCTTGGAAGTACTTGCATCCCTAACAAAAAGAAACATAATGGCTGAAGGTAATGCTGAAGTGGGCCCTTAGACATTTGTATATGATGATGAATCTGCACAACAGGTATATGCTTCAGTATTGGGAAACAGAGACTTTTTAAAATTTTCATATGTGGAAGTAACCAACAAATGTTTTGAAAAAGATAGTAAAAAGAAGATGATTTTGGAATTACATGCAATAACACTTGCTGAATATCATAAAGTACAATGTATACCTAGGGGTTTGAGGATGTCAACATGCCCTACACTCTTTGCAGACCATAAAGATTACTGTGAATAATTTGATAGTATTTTAAACAAATGCTCATTTGATCTTATTACATGGATAGTAGAGTATGCCCAAAAGGAAATCACTAAATAAAAAGAAACAATAAATAAGCAAAAATAACAGCTGATTCAACATGTACCTTTGGATGAGTATAACAAACTGGTGACCAAAGTTGAAAAATCTGTGCAGGATTATAGGAAGCAGTTGGAAAGCCGCAAAAGATCTAAATTCATTCGTGATGAACAGGACTATTCCTCTGGAATGGTCTATAGATGTCGCCAGAGGAATAACCAACAAGGCTTACCGAGTGCTGGAGGTAGAGACCAGAGAAGGAGGGTTATGAAGCACCGTGCCCAGGATGACAACAGCGGTAACAGTGAATCTGAATCATCGTCAAGTTTTTTAACTGAAGATTCGGACGCAGACCGCACTGGGCGGAAGCACAGCAAGAGGCGACTACTACTTGACGTTGCAGCCGGAGCGACAGAGAGCTCGGCGGACACGAGGATACCAGCGCAGTTACTACCGGCACTAACATCGATCAGCACAGAGGCACCAGAGGATAACAGGTACTATGGGGACAATACAGCTATGGATATGGTCACTCTATTTGGGAACACAGATATTCAACTTGATATATATAGAAGGGGCATGTTGGCTAATACGGGACTTACTGCTGAAACACACATAGATGATGTTATTGCAACTTCTGTTGGTATTATGAAAATGGGGAATATGACCAAAAATACGCTGGACTGTCCAAAGAATAGTATCAATAACATAACTTTATCTCAAGATATTACAAACAAAGTAATTGTGCCAAAGGATTGTGATGCAGTTGATGGTATACTGAATATGAATATGCATAATAATCAAGCAACAGATAAAGTGGACATATTGATTGAGCAATTGCTCTTTAAAGAGTAATGATTTACATGAAATGCACAGCACGAATTTGCACTTATTAAATAAAAGCACTAGTTTGCACTTTCGAGAAAAATGTACTGATAATAATTTGGTACACAATATTTCTAATTACGTTTTATTTGAAAATGAATACATGGTTTTAAATAAAGGCTTATCATTTTGTTTACCTAGCACTTTTGATGAATTTGTTATCCAACAGGACCTACAAAGATTTTATAGGAATTTAAAACTCAAGATTCACTTTGCTATGTTAGCAGGTATGTCAGATCCTGTTGGAGTACAAAGTACATCAAATAAAAATAATATTAACTATAATGATCCAAAAGATTTTGGGATTCAGGGTAAAAGTAAATTT
Organism: Bombina bombina; assembly: GCF_027579735.1. NCBI lineage: Eukaryota > Metazoa > Chordata > Amphibia > Anura > Bombinatoridae > Bombina > Bombina bombina. Next base: position 448,203,461 of record NC_069504.1, on the reverse strand, counting down.
ACACCATCCACACCACATAGTGTTGCTACTTATGTAAAATTAGTTCAAAAAGAGGTAGATAATCTACTGAGAAGAAATAAATAGAAGACTAGTTCAAGCCAGTAAGAAAGAGGTAGTAAACCAACTAAAAAATAATAAAGATCTGATAATAAAGGAAGCGGACAAGGGTGGAGCCGTGGTTCTGTTAAACAAGGCTGATTATGTATAAGAAATAGAGTGGCAACTTAGTGACACCCAGGTATACAAGCCCCTTATGGTAGACCCTACTATTCAAATTAACAAAGAGGTAGAACACATAGCAAGACAGGCAGTTAAAGCTGGTATTATATCAGAGAAGTTCAAAGAATCTTTAATTGAAAAGAATCCAATAAGACCTGTTCTATATGTGCTACCGAAAATCCATAAGGATGAGTGTCATCCACCCGGTTGCCCAATAGTGGCAGGGGTAAATTCAGTGTTTTCTAAAATCTCAGTATTTTTGGATAAGGTATTACAACCTCATCTCCTAAATCATCCTCATATTTAAGGGACACTAATGATTTTCTAAATAACCTAAAGGATGTAGGATATATTGGCAATAAGTGTATCTTTTTTATGTTAGACGTAACATTTATACACCTCAATTAAACATACGACTGGTATTGCTGCGGTGGAAAATACACTGAAAATGGATAGTAGATATGGCGATGATGAAGTACAATTTTTGGTTGATTTGATATCTTTGATTCTTTATCAAAAAAAATTTCTGTTCCAGGATCGCTTCTTTTTACAAAAACAGGGAACGGTGCAAAAACAGGGAATGGCAATGGGCTTCAATGTTGTCCCAACCTATGCCAATATTTATATGTCTCATATTGAAGAAAAAATTGTATACCCACATAGGCTATTTTTGCACCATGACGCAGCCTGGTGGAGATTCATAGACAATATTTTTGGCATATGGTTGGGGGACGTTGGAAGCCTTTTGGAGTTTGTTGATCACTTGAATACAGCAGTATCTGGACTTAAATTTGCATTGAATATGAGTGAAATGGGTGTCCATTTTTTAGATACCTTTGTATATATTGATAGAGGATTCCTTAAGACAGATTTATACACTAAGCCCACGGATAAAAATAAGGTCCTCCAATATAACACATTAGAAGCCATACCGAGGAGCCAGTTCATGCAAGTTAAGAGGATTGTAACTGATGAAGGGAGATGTAATTTAAGATTAGATAAAATGGCAAATAAATTCATAGCAAGATTCTACCCTGAAAAATTAATTAATGACCAACTTAAAATTGTCAACAAGAATAGTGACCAACAAATTAGAAAGAATAACAAAGGAGATAGGATGATATTTGTAACCCAATATAATAATTCAAAAATTACAAATATCTTGAATAAATATTGATACATCCTAAAAGTTTGTAATCCCCATATTGAAAGGATGTTTTAGTTCATGCTGACATACTGTAGGTAGCAAGAAATCAAGTGTACAGACACGAATAGGATCCAATAGAACAGGGTGTTACCCCTGTCTACACTGTAGCCATTGTAGCTCTATAATTAGAGGTGAAAATTTATTTCATCCATAAATGGGACAAAATAAAAAATAAAAGATTATCTAACATGTAGGGCCACATATGCAATATACATTATCAAGTGTCCTTTGAGCATCAGTCAAATCAGTGAAAATCAAATATTAGGACAAACAATAAAGATGCCCCTCTTTCCTATCACTTCCTCTCCATGGGTCATAATATAAGCCAGTTACGATTTCAGGTAATAGAACATGTGGCTAGACCCAGGAGGGGGGTCACAGGGAATTGATATTAAAGAAAAGAGAAATATTTTGGATTAGGAAATTGGTTTCCCTACAACCTAAAGGGCTTAATAAAGATTTTGACTGGTCGCTGTTCCTTTAAATACACCTGTAAAACTTAATATACTGATGCATGATTCTGATTTTGTTTTAATTTTATGTAGGAGGTTTGTCTAATGTTAATATTGTTTTAACTATAGATGTATTCAATAGTATACATGTGATAACTTTATATTTGGATTTTAAAGTATATACAAGGATAATAGTGTTATATAACCTGTTTGTAATAATATGGTTATACACATGCATACTGTGAAATGTCCACAAGATGGCAGTGTTGTTTAGCCTGTTAATTGTTTGATAGGTATGAAAGACACACCTGTACATAGATTCTTTGACATGACTAAGAACCAATTGCTGGTTTGAAATGTTGTTTCTGTTGCTGTATTATTTATCCTGTATAAGCGAATAAAGGTTTTTTAATTTACCTATTGGAGGCTGGAATTCTTCTTGATTATCAATAGCCCCGGTATACCCGCCTGCTCAATTATGTTTCACATGCCTTGATAAAGTAATCATGTCAAAGAAAGTTAATATGTTTGATACCACCTCTGAGGAATCTCCGTTCTGTGAGGTGCGCACCCTACAGTCATCTCCTAATACACATGCAGCTTCCTGTAGCACTCCTAATCCTCCATCTGGAGGGGCCCTTTAACCACCAGACTTTGCTGAGCAGTTACAGGCAGTGTCTGCGGCCTTTAGTGTTTTACCTCGCACTGCTAAGCGCAAGCAAAAGGTCAAATATTGCTATCCTTCCCAGGGGTCATCTACTAGCTTATTGGATTTAGCTAATACAAGATTATCCGATGATGAAGGCACCTCTGGTACTTCAGAGGGTGCTCTTTCTGGGTTGGAATCTGCTGCCTCTAAGCCTCCAGCTGCGGAGGAACCAGAATTTAGATTTAGGATTGAGCATTTACGCTTTCTGCTGAAGGAAGCTTTGGTTACGTAGGAGGTTCCAGAGCCCAAATTGCCTGAGGAACCTTTGATGCCTAAATTAGATAAGGTCTACGAGGTCAGGGTTGTACCACAAACCACAAAGATGGCGAACATTATTAAGAATGAATGGGAAAGAAATGGTTCTTCATTTTCCTACTCTTCCTTTAAAAAATTATTCCAGGTCCCGGACTCTCAATTAGAGTTGTGGGGTTCCATTCCCAATGTGGATGGTGCTATCTCCACGCTTGCTAAATGCACTACTATCCCGCTTGAAGATAGTATGTCGTTTAAAGATCCCATGGATAAGAAGATAGAAACTCTGTTAAGAAAGATGTTTGGGATATTTGTTTCAACCGGCAGCAGCTGTTGCTGCGATTGCTGGAGCAGCTACCTACTGGTGCGAGTTGATCGAGGTGGAGGGTCCCCTCGACATGATCCAGGAAAGAATAATTGCCTTAAGGGTGGCTAATTCTTTTATTTGTGATGCAAATATGCAAATTATTCGCCGGAATGCCATAGCTTCAGGTTTTTCTGTTCAAGCCCGTAGGGCACTCTGGCTGAAGTCTTGGTCTGCAGACATGACTTCTAAGTCAAGACTTCTTTCCCTCCCATTTAAGGGAACGATTCTATTTGGTTCAGGCCTGGATTCGATTATCTCCGCGGTTCCTGGAGGCAAAGGTGCCTTTTTACCGCATGATAAGAAGAACAAGCCTAAAGGACAAGTTCCTAACTTTCGTTCCTTTTGTTCGGATAAATCCCAATTTCAACAGCCCTCCGCAAACCCAGAGCAATCCAAGGAGACTTGGAAGCCAATTTAGTCCTGGAATAAATCCAAGCAGAGCAAGAAGCCTGCTGAGACAAAGTCGGCATGAAGGGGCGGCCCCCAATCCGCCTCTGGATCTTGTAGGGGGCAGACTGTAGCTCTTTTCAGATGATTGGTTTGGGGACGTGCAAGACCCGTGGGTCCTGGAGGTCATCGCTCAGGGATACAAAATAGGTTTCAAGTCTCATACACCCAGGGGCAGATTCCTCTCAAACCTGTCTTCAAGGCCAGAAAAGAGAGAAGCCTTTCTGGGGTGCTTGAGGGATCTCTCCTCCCTAGGAGTCATTGTTCCGGTACCTCTTGCAGAAAGAGGTCTGGGGTACTATTCAAAACTTTTTGTGGTCCCAAAAAAGGAGGGACTTTCCGCTCAATTCTGGACCTAAAGTGCTTAAACAAATTCCTATCTGTCCCCTCGTTCAAGATGGAGACGATAAGGTCCATCCTTCCCTTAGTTCAGGAATGACAGTTCATGACCACTATTGATTTGAAGGATCCTTACCTGAACCAGCACTTCCAGTTTATTGCATTTCCGTTTGGTCTAGCTACTGCTCCAAGAGTTTTTACAAAGGTTCTAGGGGCTCTGCTTGCAGTGGCCAGAAACAAAGGTATAGCAGTAGCACCATACTTGGACGATATTCTGGTTCAAGCTCCATCCTGTCGTCTGGCAGAAGACCATTCGAGATCTCTTCTTTTCCATCTAAAGGGGGGGGGAGAGTCCACTGCTTCATTCATCACTTGTGGGAAATAAGAACCTGGCCACCAGGAGGAGGCAAAGACACCCCACCCGAAGGCTTAAATACCTCCCCCACTTCCCTCATCCTCCAGTCATTCTTTGCCTTTCGTCACAGGATGGATGTTGCTATATCCACGCTTGCTAAGAGAACAACCATTCCGCTTGAGGATAGCTCCTCTTTTAAGGAACCCATGGATAAAAAGATGGAGTCCATGTTGCGGAAGATGTTCCAAATGATAGGGTTCATTTTCCAACTGGCGGCGGCAGTCGCTGCGGTGGCAGGTGCGGCTACCTATTGGTGTGATGCACTTTCAGCAATGGTCGAGGTGGAGACCCCCTTCGAGGAGATTTTAGAGCAAATCAAAGCCTTAAGGGTAGTGCATTCGTTCATCTGTGATGCAAACATGCAGATTATTCGCCTGAATGCTAAGACGTCAGGGTTTTCTGTTTTAGCTTGCAGGGCTCTGTAGCTAAAATTGTGGTCTGCTGACATGACATCTAAGTCTCGCTTACTTTCCCTCCCATTCAAGGGTAAGGTTTTGTTTGGCCCAGGCCTGGATTTCATCATTTGTACAGTCATGGGCGGCAAGGGTGCCTTCGTACCTCAGGATAAGAAAGCCAAACCTAAGAGATTTACTTTTCGTCCCTTTCGTACGGACTAGTCTCAGCGCCAGAAGCCTTCCGCAAAATCTGAGCAATCCAAGGGATCTTGGAAGCCAGCAAACTCTTGGAATAAGTCCAAGCAAAACAAGAAGCCTGCTGAGTCAAAACATCTCTTCAAGACCAGAAAAGAGAGACGCCTTCCTGGGGTGTGTGAGGGATCTCTCATCTCTCAGGGTAATCATCCCAGTTCCTCCAGCAGAAAGAGGTCTGGGGTATTATTCAAACCTTTTCATGGTCCCAAAGAAGGAGGGCACATTTCATCCAATTCTGGACCTGAAGGCCCTAAACAAGTTTTTATCAGTCCCATCGTTCAAGATGAAGAGGATCAGATCAATTTTGCCTCTGGTTCAAGAGGGGCAATTTATGATGACTATAGACCTGAAGGATGCTTACCTTCATGTTCCAATTCAAAAGGATCACGTTAAATTTCTAAGGTTCGCCTTCCTGGATCAGCACGTCCAGTTTGTGGTCTTTCTGTTTGGTCTGGCTATGGCCCCAAGAGTCTTTACAAAGGTTCTAGGAGTTCTTCTCGCAGTAGCGAGAGCCAGAGGGATTGCAGTGGCTTCATATCTGGACCATATCCTGGTCCAGGCTCCATCCTACAGTCTAGCGGAGGATCATTCCAGAGCTCTAGCCCTGCAGACATCCTTCAGGACATCTGTGGCCAGGTGTATGGAGGTAATCAGGCACATGGTATCCAGCATAGATGTCATTCCATCTGTCATGTTCCATCTCAGACCTCTGCAGCTGTGCATATTGAGACAATGGAACGGCTATCATCCAGATTTGTCCCAACAGATATATCTGGACAGACTGGTGAGTGAGTCCCTATCGTGGTGGACCCGACCGGGGCAGCTGTCTCAGGGGACGTCCTTTCTGAGACCATCCTGGGAGATTGTAACCACGGATACGTGTCTATCTTTGAGCAGACAGATGTTTCATCCAGGGGAATGGTCTCTCCACCCCGAGATGTTTGCAGAGATCTGCAGCAGATGGGGGACGCTGGAAATAGATCTCATGGCGTCCAGACTCAATTAAAAGCTACCCAGATACGGGTCACAATCCAGGGATCCCCAGGCGGACTTCAACCTAATCTACATTTTTCCACCGTTGCCTCTGCTACCTTGTGTAGTAGCCCGCATCAAGCAGGACCAAGCTTCGGCTATTCTGATTCCTCCGTCGTGGCCGCGGAGGATGTGGTTTGCGGATCTACTGGCTATGTCGTCATATATGCCGTGGAAGTTACCTTGTTGCAAGGATCTGCTAGTTCAAGGTCCTTTTCTACATCAAAATCTAGATTCTCTGAGGCTGACTGCGTGGATATTGAACACCTAGTCTTAGTGAAGAGAGGTTTTTCGGAGAGAGTGATTGACACTCTCATCCAGGCCAGGAAGCTGGTCACTAGAAGCATCTACTACAAGGTGTAGAGGACCTACTTGTCCTGGTGTGAGGATCGAGGATATCCCTGGCATAAGGTCAGGGTATCCAGTATTTTAGCCTTTCTCCAGGAAGGGCTGGATAAGGGTCTTGCTGCCAGTTCCCTAAGGGGACAGATTTCGGCTTTATCTGTACTGTTGCATAAGAAGCTTGCGGTCCTTTGTTCAGGCTCTGGTTAGGTTCAGGCCTGTCTTTAGGAGTCTGGCTCCTCCTTGGAGCTTGAACTTGATTTTTTTAAGGTTTTGCAGAGGGCTCCATTTGAGCCTATGCATGCCCTTGACATTAAGGTTCTTTCATGGAAAGTCCTATTATTACTGGCTATTGCATCAGCACGCAGAGTCTCTGAGTTGATGGCCTTGCAATGTGAGCCTCCCTACTTTGTTTTTCATGCTGAAAAGGCTGTTCTTTGCACTGGATTGGGATTCCTTCCCAAGGTGGTGTTGAGTCGTAACATTAATCAGGAAATGGTTGTTCCTTCCTTGTGTCCTAACCCTTCTTATTCGAAGGAGCGGTTACTTCATAATCTGGACGTGGTTCGGGCTTTGAAGTTTTATCTTCATGCCACAAAGGAGTTCAGACAGACGTTGTCTTTATTTGTTGTGTATTCAGGAAAGTGCAGGGGACAGAGGGCCTCTGCCACTTCTTTATCTTTTTGGTTGAGGAGTATGATCCGTCAGGCATATGAGACAGCGGGACACAAGCCTCCTCAGAGGATTACGGCTCACTCGACTAGAGCTGTGGCCTCTTCTTGGGCCTTTAATAATGAGGCTTCTATGGAGCAGATTTGTAAGGGGGCAACCTGGTCTTTCTTACATACATTTGCAAAATTTTACAAGTTTGACGTCTTTGCTTTGGCGGAAGCAGATTTTGGGAGAAAGGTTCTGCAGGCTGTGGTGCACTCAGTATAGGGTCCGCCTCCTTTTTCCCTCCCGTTTTCTTCATTCAGTGTTCTCTATTTAATTTATGTTTTTCTTCTTTGATCTCATGAGTGGAAGATAAACTTAAAAAAGTGTTCTCTTATTCCCAGTACCAGGGTGGAATTCCTGGGTACTATAATAGACTCCATATCTAAGAGGATATTCCTTACAGACCAGAGACGTCACAAGCTAACTTACGCTTGTCTTGCCCTCCAGTCCTCCTTAAGGCCCTCTGTGGCTCAGTGTATGGAGGTGATTGGTCTCATGGTGTCCAAGATGGACATCATTCCCTTTGCCAGATTCCATCTCAGACCACTTCAGCTTTGCATGCTGAGACAGTGGATCTGTCTCAACAGATTTCTCTGGACAACCAGTCGAGAGGATCGCTCTCCTGGTGGCTCTGTCCAGATCACCTGTCCCAAGGGACATCCTTCTTGAGACCATCCTGGGAGATTGTGACTACGCACGCAAGTCTATCAGGATGGAGAGCTGTTTGGGGTGCCAGGAAGGCACATGGCATGTGGACTCGAGAGGAATTCCTCCTCCCGATCAACATTTTGGAACTTCGAGCGATCTTCAATACTCTGAAGGCTTGGCCTCTTCTGAGTTCGTCCCAGTTCATCAGATTTCAATCAGACAACATAACCTCAGTGGCTTACATCAACCATCAGGGGGGAACGAGGAGCTTCCTAGCAATGAGGGAAGTATCTCGGATTATGGAGTAGGTGGAGGCCCACAACTGCTCGCTGTTTGCGATCCACATTCCTGGTGTGGACAACTGGGATGCGGATTTCCTCAGCAGACAATCCTTTCATCCAGGGGCATGGTCTCTCCATCCCGAGGTGTTTGCAGAGATTTGCAACAGGTGGGGGACACCGGAGATAGATCTCATGGAGTCCCGGCTCAATTCCAAGCTACCCAGATATGGGTCACAGTCCAGGGATCCTCAGGCAGGGCTAATAGATGCATTAGCAGTGCCTTTGATGTTCAATCTAATTTACATTTTTCCTCCGTTACCACTTCTTCCCCGTGTAGTGGCCCGCATCAAGCAGGAGCAAGCATCAGTGATACTGATTGCTCCATCGTGGCCGCAAAGGATGTGGTTTACGGACCTGGTGGGGATGTCCTCATCTCCTCCATGGAAGTTACCTTGTCGCAGGGATCTGCTGGAACAGGGTCCTTTTGTTCATCAAAATCTAGATTCTCTGAGGCTGACTGCGTGGAGATTGAAAGCTTAGTCTTAGCCAAGAGAGGTTTCACTGAGAGGGTTATTGACACTCTCATTCAGGCTCGTAAGTCTGTTTCATGTCGCATCTATCATAAGGTGTGGAGAGCTTACTTATTCTGGTGCGAAGAGTGTGGTTTAGCCTGGCATAAGGTTAAGGCTGCTAGGATTCTTTCCTTTCTCCAGGAGGGTCTGGAAAAGAGCCTTTCTGACAGTTCCCTGAGGGGATAGATTTTGGCCCTTACTGTTTTGCTGCACAAGAGGCTCACAGAGCTCCAATCTTTTGTTAAGACTCTGATTAGGATCAGACCTGTGTTTAGATCTAACGCTCCACCTTGGGAGTTTGAATCTTGTTCTTAAGTTTTTACAAAGGGCTCCGTGTGAGCCTATGCATTCGGTTGACATCATATTGTTGTCCTGGAAGGTTCCTTCTCTTTTGGCTATTGCGTTGGAACGCAGAGTTTCTGAAATGGCTGCCTTGCAGTGTGAGCCTCCTTATCTGGTGTTCCACACTGATAAGGCTGTCCTATATACCCGCTTGAGTTTTCTACCTAAGATGGTGTCTGATCATAACATCAATCAGGAGATTGTCGTTCCTTCCTTCGAAGGAACGTTTACTTCATAATCTGGATGTGGTTCGAGCTTTGAAGTTTTAGCTTCAAGCTACTAAGGATTTTAGGCAAACTTCTTCCTTGTTTGTTATCTATTCTAGGAAGCGTAAGGGTCTGAAGGCTTCTTTGACTTCCTTATCTTTTTGGTTGAGGAGTGTTATACGCTTAGCTTACGAGTCAGCGGGACTTAAACCTCCTCAGAGGGTTACGGCTCATTCCACTAGAGCGGTGGTTTCCTCTTGGGCCTTTAAAAACAAGGCCTCTATGGATCAGATTTGTAAGGCGGCTACCTGGTCCTCCTTACATACTTTTTCAAAATTCTACAAATTTGACGTTTTTGCTTTGTCTGAAGCAGCTTTTGGAAGAAACGTTTTACAGGTTCTGGTGCCCTCAGATTAGGGTCCGCCTTTCCTTTACCCCTCCCATTATCATTCAGTGTCCTCTTGTAATAGTCTGTCTAACCATGCAGTCTCAAATATGATTCTCATACAATATGTAAACCTGAGAATACAGAATCTCATCATAGACTGCTGGATTTAGTGTTGTAAAACTGCAACAATAAAGTATATGTTACTGTTGCTTTAAGGATACTTCCAATACTCAGAGTAACATGCAACAAAGTAACAGTTACCATAGCATATCATAATTCATTTAGACTAGGCAACTTACTAAGAGGAGACTGATGAGAGTCAGAATCTTGATACAAGCCGACTGCTTGTTTACAAATAAGCAGCGTGGAGAGAGGAAGTGGTTTCCTGAGAGCAGACGATGATGTCACGAATCACAAAGTTGGAGCTCAGTGAAATAAACTGAGACACAGAGAAATTATTTACAAGAGTTTGAGGATAAAATATGTACAAGTCAAAATCAACAATCACCACAATAGGTACGTAGGTATAAATGCTGGTAAGTATACTTGCAAACTTGTAGGGGGAGTTGCTGAGTAGATCCGTGGAGGGATGCAGCAGAGCCGGCTCTGAGGGCTGAGAGTTGAATCCACAGGTGCTGAATCACAGGCAAGCTGGAAATGCAGGTGTCTGAAGAAAAACACTTCCTTAAAAAAAACAGTAAAAAAATAGGCAAAGAGTATTGAATAACTTCTGTACCACAGTACAGGTAGAATTTAAAATAGGAAAAAAGGTCAGCTTAAATAACTTTAACAAAGTAGAATCCAAAATGCATAGGCTAAGATTACTTGTCTGCTATGAAACAAAATACCAAGCAATGAGTAGCTGGAGAGGAGGAGTTTATATAGGGAGGTGCAAACAAGAATACTAGAAATCCTTAAAGGCACAGTAGATATGACACCTCTAGAGCTTGGGTATAGTTTTCCCAACAGTAAGGAATGATGCCGTGGACTCTCCTCATATTAAGAAGGAAAACATAAATTATGCTTACCTGATAATTTAATTTCCTTCTGTATGAGGAGAGTCCACTGCCCCCGCCCGTATACTCCGATGGGCGGACCAAAATTAGTTTTTCTCTTCCGGCACCATTTATACCCTGATATTTCTCCTACTGTTCCTTGTTCCCTTGGCAGAATGACTGGGATATGAGGGAAGTAGGGGGAGTATTTAAGACTTTGGCTGGGGTGTGTTTTCCTCCTCCTCCTGGGGGCCAGGTTCAGTATTTCCCAACAGTAAGGAATGATGCTGTGGACTCTCCTCATACAGAAGGAAATTAAATAATCAGGTAAGCATAATTTATGTTTTTTTGTGAGGCCAGTGGTTTTGCAACACTTCCTTACTTAAAGGGACAGTATACACCAATTTTCATATAATTACATTTAATAGACACTACTATAAAGAATAATATGCACAGATACTGATCTAAAAATCCAGTATAAAACCATTTAAAAACTTACTTTGAAGCTCACAGTATAGCTCTGTTAAAAAGGTAGCTGGAACACCCACTGCAAGTGGGAAAAAGCAGACACTCCCCCTTCTTTTGCATATGAAAAGACCCTTTACACAAACAGGATCAAGCTGGAGTAGGTATACATCAGTATTCTCCTAAAACTTTGGAGCTTTGTTAGGAGTCTGAAAATCAGAGCAATGTTATTTAAAATAAGCAAAACTATACATTTTTTGTGCATTTTTTAAAACTGTATGGGCTATATGAAGGGATCATCTACAAAACATTTATGCAAAGAAAAGTCTAGTGTATAATGTCCCTTTAAAGATACGGCTAGTGATGAATCATTTTGTGATGATACAGAAGCAGCAGAAAGAGTGTTTCTGGGATGAGAACTTTGGAGGGAAAAGCTACTTGCACTTTCATTATGGCCCTCATCAATTAATTCCATAAAGTATTTTTCTTCTTAAACGGGGAAGAGTCCACAGCTGCATTCATTACTTTTGGGAAATACAGAACCTGGCCACCAGGAGGAGGCAAAGACACCCCAGCTAAAGGCTTAAATACCTCCCCCACTTCCCTCATGCCCCAGTCATTCTTTGCCTTTCTTCACAGGAGGTTGGCAGAGAAGTGTCAGAAGATTTGAGATAGTCTCTTATGGAGGGTAGTACTCTTCAAAATGGGACTGGAGTTTTAAGTAGTCCTGTCAGCCTCTCAGTGAGAGCATGGATAAAAGTTAGAGTCCGGAGATGCAGGGAGAGTCTTTCTACAAAACCATCTCGACTCATATTGACAGCTCCATAAGCAATCAGCTTTGACGAGTTTTGCTGCCTACATTCTCCACTCAAGTCCATGTCAGAAGCAATGCTATTATCTGTCACACTTGAAGGGCCGTGTTACTGTTCCACGGCGTAGATTCCGGTAAGATTGTTTCATTTTCCTTTTTAATGTGGGAATGTATTGTAAATGAAGAAGACAGGGTCTCAGTGGGACTCATTTATCTTTATAGAATCAAGGGTTAATATCTCCTGAGGGGGGTTATTGAACACTGGGGGACTTTAATCATGTTTGTTATGTGATTCTGTCTGCTTATGTGTAGTGATGCTTGGGCTTGTGGCTTTTACGGAACATACCGGCCTTTTTGAGCTGTGCAGTTCTTGTGGACTGGCACGCTTTTTCTTTTGGCCTGCATGGTGCACCTTGTTTTTGTTTCCCATTTCCGTATTGCTGACTGTGTGGCGGTGGAGAGAGTCTGTATTTCTCTACTTGTTTGGGTCATAGGAGGTGGTGACTGCCCCAGCCATTGGGGGTGTAAGGTGCCGTTTGTGTTTTTTGTCCATAATTTCCAATATTCAAGTTATGGAGGATTCTGATTTTTTAGAGACGGATGTCTCTGATTCAGATTCTGCTTCTTGCGAAGAATATGTGGAGGCTCGGGTGATCCAGCCCCATCAGTTATGTTCCATATGCCATTTTAGAGTGCTCTTTTCTCCCAAGTTGGAGAGCTTACAGTCCACTGAGCCATCTGCCCTTGAGAAATCCATTTCCTGTGAGGCGCGCTCCCTAGAACCTTCTGTTCCTACACAGGCAGGTGTCCCAACTGCCGTTACCTCTGGAAGGTGGCTTGTTTCCTCCAGAGGTTACTACATGGTTCCGCATGGCCATATCTATGGTGTTGGTGCACTTACATCTTCCTGGAAGATCTTGTCCGTGTTCTATTAACCAGGGCCCGTCAGGCGTGGGATAGTCTGTATTGGTTCAGCCCTCTGGGGAAGCAGTGTCCCTTGAGGCTTCAGGGGTACAGCCTTCAGGCCGGGGTCGTCAGATCCCCCGGCGGAGGTGAGTCTTGCTTTTTGATTTAGACTGGCGCGCCTTCTTGTCCTGCTGAGGCAGGTGTTGGCAGCATTAGAGGAGCCCAATTCTGACGAGTCGTTGGTTCCTCAGTCTTCTGCTCCAGATGGCAAGCAGTGTTAGACAAGTGGAGATTATGCTTCTCATTCCCAGTTTCTGAGCTTTTGGAGGAATCGGGTCTATGACTGGCTGGTCCTGTTAGTGTACCCTTTCTTCCTGGGCGTTCACCTGCGGGTGCTGCTTTCCTTTATTTTATCCGGTTAGGATGTATTTTATCTCTTTGTGAACTGAAGACCGTTCCCTTTTGGAAAACTTTTTCTTCTCTGGGATTTGATACTAGCGATTTTGTGGTCGCGATTGCTATGCTTCCGCGGAAGTTTTAAAAAAAAAAGTTGAGACATGGCTTAGGTATCAGAGCCTACATCTCTCCTGTTTGTCTGTTTATTTAGTCTAGCCCTGCTAGGGCTTAGACCTTTCAGTGGCCTTGAACAGTTCTGTCTCGCCCTGTATATCAGGCTGGTCCTGGTTGGATACTAGTTCTCTCTGTTCGTTGGGGTCCATTTCAGACACGTTGTGCCCTTGACAACAGACTGGTCCTGTTTGGGTACTGCGTTTGCTTACTTTTTGTTAAGAGGTTGTTTTTCTTGTTCTACAAGTTATGAAGGCCCTTCTATCCTAGATGTCAGGCTGGTCCTAGTTTATTCATTCAGGTGGGGCATCCGATGTTTGATGTACTCAGTCCTAGGTGTCCTGTCCTTGCTTAGCTGGCAGGGTTAACTGGGATTACGGATCCTGTTATGACAGTTCCTGAGGTCCTTTGATTCTCCCCTTCGATAGGGGAGGGAGTTCAGATGACTCCATAGAGATATTCCGTACCTGGTTTAGGGGGTGCTTACTTCCTCTCTATGGTACTTCTTTCCGGATTGCATTGTTCTGATTAGTTCCAATCTCTTTCGGCAGTATCTCTTCCTTATGGTTGAGGTTGGTTGTGTATTTCGTTTCCTCTTACTTGGGGTCAGTCTTCCTGCCGTCTGATTGAGGGAATCGGGTCCTTAGGGTCTGTTTTCTTACAATATCCTGTTCTGATCCTATAATTATGGGGATCTGGGGATTTGTATGTTGTCTCTCTTACTTATGTACGTTTGCCCCTGCTTGGGCAATTCGGTTTGGTTCCGTCGCCTGTTAGGAATTTTAGGATGCTCGTTCATTCGTCAATTTCTTGAGCCATAGGGGCCCCTGGTAGTTGATCCAGAGTGGATGTTTAGAGACTGTCATATTTTCTCAAATGGAGATTACTTTCTAGTTTGAGTTCTGATCTCTTTTTGGGTCCTGCCTTCGTCTTACTCGGTAGATGTGTATCCGAGAGGCCCATTGGGAATGAGTGCTCAGTCTCTGGGATACTTACATGGGAAATCAGGGTTTCAGACCCCGTGGAGACATGGCTGTGATGGCATCAACATTGGTGCAAGGTCATCTTCAGACGGAGTAATCTTGTGGATCTTCCTCAAGGGTTATTAGTTGGGATCAGGCTCCGGGTTCCGAGTGTCCGGTCTTTTAACCTAGTCCTTGTCTTTGACTGGGCATTTTGTTTACTCCGTTTTTACCAGATCTATAGACTTTGGATCTGGCCGGGTAACAGGTTGGGGTTCCCGATCATGGGAAAATCTCCTTGTTCCTACTGACGGCTTCTTTTAATCCTTCCAGAGAAATGGGTATTTCTCTACTAAGCTACCTTAGCTGTCTAGCAAGCGGATTTGCAGTTTGAAGACCAGTTGCAGCTATTTGCACCTTGCATGTGTGCTAGCTAGCTGTTGAGTTTTCGATTTCCTTCTATTTGGGAGAATCTGGTCTGCTGCATCTATCCTGTTGCTCCTCCGGAGGTCGTTTTTCCTCCTCTGATCTCGGAGTTCAGTGGGGTTTGCTTCCCTGTTTTGCGTGCAGGATGTCATGAGTTTGTGTCCACCTGGAAGCTTGGATTTTCATGTTGCATACTATTCTGATAGTTGTTAGTGGAGGGTCTCTTTTAGTTGAGTGTACCTTCCCCTCCAGTTCTGAAGGAAGATGTGGATAGGTATCTTGGAACCCGAGCTAGTCTCTCTGGGGGTTCGTGCCTCTTCCTCTTTTCTTTCCTGGAGATTTTGTGGCTGGAGATTCGTTGCTGATCTCTGGGCCTGGTCGTTACGGTGAATTTTTGTTTTCCCTTGTCCTTTGGACTTTACCTCTCTCTTTGGTGCTGGAACTGTTTGCTCGGTATAGAGGTCAGGAATTCTGACTGTTCTGTTGAGCATCGACCGCGTATCTTGAGGAGCTACTGAGTGCTCCTTCATTACGTGGGAGGCCTCGCGGTGGAACCTTCCCTCTGTGAGTTGCTGGTTTTTCATTCCTGGTCAGGGTGCTGTCCTCCCTTCCCTGTTTTCTGGTAGGGGGGAGTTGATTCGCACTGTTTTCAGAAGTTTTTTTCTCTCCCAGGAAGTTTCTGGTACAAGTTTCCTAGCTACCTTGTTGTCTAGTTTTGAAGGCTTGAAGCTTAGTTGGACCGCCTATCAGATGAAAGACTGCGGCTTTCGACTGGGGCGTAAACGGATATTCCTATCTTTTTTGTCTGTTCTACTCGGGTGTTCAGTTTCTTAGTGCTGGATAGCTCTCTGTGTAAGGTAGAGGGTTCTACTTTTTGTCCTTCTAGGACTTCGGTTCTGGTTAGGGCTTTACATTGGTTCCTTGGGATACATGTAGGAGGTGGTCTGGAACTTTCCTTTGTCTGTAAAGTAATTTCTATGCGACTTTGTGGGTTGTTGAGCGGTCCTTTTGGACTTCCTTACCTGATTATTTCCTCTTCTTCCTCTGGGAGAATGTGGTGGGGAATTTTGGTGTCCCCCTTCCCATTGGTCATGGAGAGGCTTTCCTTGGCGAGCTTCATTGGGTCTAGTGATATGAGTGGTCTCTAGAAAGGATCTTTATGGTTCTAACTGATAGGTAGTTACTTGTTCCTCTTCTTTTTTGTCCCTTCTGCGTCTGTTGACGCTGTTTTTTTTATCCGAGTTTGGGTTTTAGCAGGCTGTGGTGCCCTTTAGAATGGGCCACCTTTTTTGTCCTCGCCCGTTTTGCATTCAGTGTCCTCTATAGCTTGGGTATTGATTTCCCAAAAGTAATGAATGCAGCTGGGGACTCTCCCCGTTTAAGAAGAAAAACTTAAATTATGCTTACCTGATTTTCTTTTCTTCTGACGGGGAGAGTCCACAGCTCCCAACCCGTGTTTTCTCATGGGGCGGCCTTGATTTTTTTGGTTCTTCTGGCACCTTTTTTTCACCAGAATATTTCTCCTACTGTTCCTTGTTCCCTTGGCAGAATGACTGGGGGATGAGAGACGTGGGGGAGGTATTTAAGCCTTTGGCTGGGGTGTCTTTGCTTCCTCCTGGTGGCCAGGTTCTGTATTTCCCAAAAGTAATGAATGCAGCTGCGGACTCTCCCCGTCAGAAGAGAAGAAAATTATCAGGTAAGCATAATTTAAGTTTTTTAATGTCTTTAGGCACCTCTGGCATGAAAGGACGTGTTTGTTATCCTTGTAGCATTTGGAAAACAACATTTCTTCTCAAAGTATTTGCAAATTGCAGCTTTTCTCTCAGCAGCAATTGTACTGTGGAAATGTTTCCAAAATCTAGATGTTGGTGTCACCATTTTACTGAGAGGAGGAACAAAAAGCAATTTAGTGTCAGGACTATATATAAAAAGTATGCTGTAATGGGGAGAACATTAACAGGAATCATTTAGATAAAGGTTATAAAGATACATTAGTCAGACAAAATTAACCTCTTATCTGTCAATTAAGGCCTGAGAGGACAGAAACTATCATCTACTGTACACCAACAATCACCCACTGTAGGAGGTACAAGATGGAGCCCTCAAGCAAACTAAACTGAAGCCTTTCCCCTGTAGTACCCCCCTAGAGGCAGAAATGTTTATTTCTCTTATTTGAGAATGGCATTGAGAAGTACAGTGTACTTGAATTGTATTCCAGGATTTGCTTATCTTCAGCTGAGAGAACTTGCAATGATTTGAGACTTTACATAAAGTCTCAGAAGCCTTTCATTAAGGTCTTTGTGGTATATAGTTTGACTACCATGCCATAGACATATTATTTATCATTGTAAAAGCACATATTCCACACTACATATTTTTTTAAAATTTTTCCGGAAAAAAACAAAAATGACTTGGGAAAAAAAACGTAAAAAAAAAAAAAATCCCCAATTTTTCCGTTTTTTTTACAGGCCTTCCCATCTCTACTCCTGGACCTCTAAAATAGTTAGACAAGAACTATTCACAGTGGTAGTTCAAAACTAGAAACATTTTGTAACAGGTCACAAAGATTATCCTGTTGGGGAGGAATATTTATTGTGTAGAGATCTTATTGTTCAAAGTCCTATGGTATATACACTGTTAGATTAAATAAACAGCAAATGAGCTTTCGGGAATAGCCGTGACAAATCTTTCCTTAGCGGTAGCCTTAATCAAGGCAATGCACTATGCACAGCAATTCACAGGTATGGAGTATATTAGCACAGTTCATATGCATACAAACACAAACTGGAAAACAATTACCATCCTCCAGGTAACCAGCACTAAAGCACTTACCAGTTTGCTGTAGTTCCTCCTCCGTGTTAGCCTTCGACTAAATAGACTTGCTGTGGCTTGGGCATATCCGGGTTGGGGGTCAGAGACTCGACAGGTGTTATGAGAGCCCAGTGTGAACAGTCCGTAGAATATGCAAGCAAAAAGGATGATATCCAGAACGGCTCACTCAAAAACACTTTATTGTTAAAAATTACAAACGTGGGCTAATCAACATACAAAAGATTAAAATCACAAATGAAAATGAGCAGTACACATCTCACCTTAGGACGCGTTTCGGGTTTCCCCGTACTCACATATTTTGTATGTTGATTAGCCCACGTTGGTAATTTTTAACAATAAAGTGTTTTTGAGTGAGCCATTCTGGATATCATCTTTTTTGCTTGCATATAGTGTTAGATGTCATTACTCAGATTGAACAATAAGATAATGTAGAGAGGACCCAGTGTTGGTGCAATTTCTAGAGGACAAAGATAGGTATAAGAGAAGAGCTATGGCCTCCCATGAGGAACAATATGATATACTTTGTCTATATGTAAATACTATACTGTCAAGAACCACTTGTGTAAAGCATTTAAAAATATAAGCCTAATAGTGGGATAGTAAGGGTCAAAATAGTTCTGATAATGAATGCTTATATTATGCCATATGGGGAGCTCAACCTAATATATCAGGTATATATCTTCTTATTTTAATAAAACTAAGAGCCCACATAAGGTTTGTGTCTCATTCTAAGATTTGAAAAGAAATCTCTGTGAGTACATTAGGATATATAGGTGTTATATGATAAGAAGGTATACAAGCAGTGAGCATATAGTAAATGGGTATGGCGATCCGTGGTCCTGGTTTAGGAAGGTAGGAGCTACATCAAGGTTTTTGCCAGACATTTTGATTTATCACATATACACACACTTTAGAAAACATAAACATTTTGTAGGTCGGAGATTATATAGAGAAGTACTAGATGCTAGGTCTATCCTTATGTCAGTGTTTCCCACAACACTAGTATAGGGGTTAAACAGTAGTGGATGTGTAACAGGTGGAAGTCCAAGAATATAGTAGTTTTCAAGAAACAGTATTATGAACTTAGTGGGTAGATATAAAGAAAACAGTTGGATGTACTACATAACATGTAATCCCCTTCTCGCCTGAAGATTAAAGCTTTACAGTACATCCAGCCAACTCTTTATTTGTAGAGGGCATAATTGTTGTCCGCTCCCAATAATTATTAAGAGGCGCTGTGTCAGCGGCTGGTATTTCTTGGAGGTGTGCTGAGGATGGTGATGATCTGATCTACTCTCCCCTCCGTTAAGCATATATCACCAGGATGTAGGAGTTCTGTTGGCTGGATGTACTGTAAAGCTTTAATCCCATTTGTGCAACAGGGTCCAGACCTGCAGCATTTAATGAAGGATTCTCCAAGGCTGCTTGCTGCACCAGTAATATCAAGTTGTCAGAGCTACGGAACATTTTTGATCAAAATTATTAAGAAGGGTGCATAGTTCTGCTTGAAATTCCTCCCCATTAAGAGTAGCCATAATGAGCCTGGTTACCCTAGTGCTCGGGGGGAGGGATGGTAAAATTTGTGGCAGGCCACCGCCTCTAGATCCGGGCAAGAGGATCACAAGTGCATAAATACTTATATGTATCTATCTTAGTTCTATAGAGCTGATGGTAGCCTCAAAAATTATGGATTCTGCAAAGTCCTAGAGATAATCAGTTGATTATTTGGATCCCTTCTAGAGCTTTATAAAGTGTGTCTCCACGCACCACCCACAGACTAATGGCCAGATGGTAAGGATAAACCATATTCTAGAGCAATACTTCTGTTGTTATACATTATAATCAACATGTTTGGCTTTCACTGCTACTTACTGCTGAGTTTACATACAATAACCAAATTAATCAACCACGTAAAATGCCACCTTTCTTTGCTAATTATGTGTATCATCCATCAACTCTGCCCAACTTACCCATATTTACTAAATTTCCTGATCTATCTACTTGGTTTGGAAATTTACAAAATTGTTTTCACTCATCTGAAATACTCTCTTGAGAGTACAGCACAGATACAAAAGTCAGGCGGATAAAATATGTTCTGCTACTCCTAATTATCTCTGTGGTGGAAAGGTATGGTTGCCTTTCAGTAACTTATACCTGAACTGTCCTTCTAAGAAGCTAGGTCCAAAATGTATCGGTCCTTTTCAGATTGAGAAGTATATAAATCCTGTGACTGTTTGTCTGAAATGGCCTACTTCTATAAGCTTCATCCTGTTTTTCATGTGACTCTACTTAAACCATGGAAATCCCATCCATTTTCCAAATGGATTAATTCTCCACCTTCTTCTGTGATAGTTGATGGTTCAGAGGAATTCAGGAAAATCTGGATTCTCTGCGTAGGGGACGCCTGGAATATCTAATCTATTGGAAGGGTTATGGCCCTGAAGAACGGTCTTGGAAACCAGTGTCTCATGTACATGCTCCCTGTCTCATCCGTGCTTTCCATCAGGCCCATCCTGACCGTCCATCTCCTCTACTTGCCTGGAGGTTACATTCAGAGAGGGGGCTATGTCAGAAGTACTAACCTGAAATACTCCCGAGGACTGCACTATCCTGTATAGAACATATGAGACCTGCCTTGCTAACACAGGATTGGACAGAATCCAGAGGACAGTTAGCCACGCTATTGCCAAACCAAATAGCGCACAGGAGAATGGGAACTGCACTATTGACTATTCAGGCTTCTAGAGAATATCGCATCCTCACAAACTCTAGTAATGGATTCATTTAATGTTTTTCTCCAAAATGTGCTAAGAGGTGCTCTATTTAGATACAGAGGGAGCACAGACACTAATGCTTTACCTTATATAGCTATTCTTGGCATGCCAAGTCCTGCATCTATCCAAGAATGCATATTGCCACATTATACAAGTACCACTCCTGAGCGTATAAGTTCTGCTGACTTCCGTTGGTGCTTAGTATTTCTGATATCTTTATACTTCTTTAAAACCTCCTGGAGTCTTCTCCTTGCACCTATCCTTCCTGCATTGTGCCTCACTTGTCTTTTGGCTCCCTGACTTATGCTTACTTCCCGGACTGGTTTTTGATTAATCCCTGGTACATCATTTGATCCGAATTGAACCTTGTTGAAGATCTTTGACTAATGTTTACTGGAATTGAGTCTGTCTTGTCCCTTGAATTTATTTAACCTATTACTGGTCTAATGATTATATTGTACTGCCTGTGACTTCTAAAGTGCTTCTTGTATCTTTGACTCTCTCCTCAACCTTCCAAAGTAAATCTCAACACAAGTATACACATTTTAATATGGGACAGTTGTCCTTGTGGTTGTGAGCTGTGGTGGGCAGCAAATGATCAGGAGCTAGTGCAGTTCTGACAGCTACACTAGCCATAGCTAATCAGTTAAGGATGGGCAGAGTGGGAGATTGTGTGGTTGTGTGCAGAGTGGAGTATGGGGTCCCTGGCCCTTAATGTTGGGTAACCTGTCCCTGGAGGTTGGGGGCCTAGTGGAGGCGAGGGGCGGGTGGGGGGAGAGGCATAGAGGGTAGGGTGGGAGCACATCCCTAATTTTTGCAATCTCGGGGGGCCCTGGTTTATCTTAGTCTGTCCCTGCTTATATATAGATATAATTTTAAATAAAGTTATGAACCAGAAACATTTTTTTTCAGTCATAGCAGCACAGTATCTGCAATGTGTCAAGTCACAAAACCACAATGCTTGTAGTACCTAGTATCAGTCACAGGTAGGTTTAAAAAATAGATGTTTGTTAAGTAAGATTACTTACAGCAACAAAATATTCACAGATATTGTTAATTTATAAATGTGTTTATTTTATATTACTTTGTATCTTTACCTTTCAATGTGATCCCCACTGTTTATATCTATAGCTATTTGCTGCTTAGCATGGGATTTGTAAAAAATGAGGACAGAAACATATTTCAAGCCATTTAGAATGATATAGTGAGGATGAAAAGTACTATGTTTTAATATATTAAAGCTCTCTCGGCTGTACTTTGGTCTTCTCACCACATGGTGCCAGCATATCATCTTTTATATTCTTTATAGTTATGCATACCAATATTGTACAGAAGGACAATGTTTATGCTTAAAAAGGAAATTAAATGGCCTAAAATATGGATCACCTGTGTAAATAGTGAGGTTTTTGGCATTTTGATAATGAAATGCTTTTTACAATATAGTATCTTCTGTGAACTTTAAATATATTAACCAACTTCATACCCATGAAACAAATCATTTAAAGTAAACTGATGAATGAGAAAATATTATTTTTTATGCTCAATTTTTAATGATTAACAATTCTTTATATGACAATATGTACAAATAAAAATGAGTCATGTAATAGTTATCCATCTGGAGAATAAAAGTCAGTGCAGGAATTTCCAAAAAATAGTCAGTCTATCATGTATGATGTGAGGAAAAGGGATTGGCAGCAAAGATTAGAATAGATTTAAGAGGAAAGAGGTAGGTGAGGGGGTTCTAGATAAAAAGGTTACAATAGTCAGTTCTTGAGGTATTTAGAAAGTGGTTGAGAATTTTTTACATTTCTCTTGATAAGAAGTGGATACATTTTGCCATGATTTTGTAAATTATGTTGATAAAACTGGGTTAGGTAAGGTCTGAAGGATAGTCTGGAGTGATAACAATGGAGTGGGCTTTTGTCAGTAGATGTCACGTTAGTATTTTCAACAATTAAGGCATTAATAGCTGCTATACTGACATTGTACTGTCTGACCGAGCTGCAAGAGTGTAGAGTTATGAAGCCAGACTAAAGAGAAATTAAGCAAGGTGTTAGAAGAAAGAACTGATACCTCAAAGTTCTAAACTAGTTTCTGAAGCAATATTGAAGCAAAATTTTGGTATCATTTGGATGAATGATTGGGGTCATAAGGGTTTTTCTTTGAAATAGGTGCACTTACATAACATGAGAGTGTTGATGATAGAGCCTAAAGGAGATGAGACAAGATCGAGTAGATAAAGTTGTAGTATAAGAAAATGATAGACAAACTATTTATCATGGGAAAATGAGCAGGGGGTGGAGGAAATTGAGTGTTCAAGAAAAATCAATCAATGAACATTATTATGAGGAAGTACCCACCTGATACTTCTGTATTAGTCTTAATTTAAAATATAAACATATTTAAATTATTCCTTTTCATGCAGATGATGAGAAAAAAATGTAAGTATAACATGCTGTTAAGGAGGGAGTATAATTATTTGAATAGTAAACTCTGATGAGAACGAGATGCTATCTTATCATCTGGTTTAGGGGTCTGGCTCAAACAGTTAACCCCAGGAAACTGCTAGTGGGGAGTTAGAAATGAGTGTGAGTGATCTAACATAAAGAAGCAAAACAAGATACATGTAGTATTTAGAAGCCAATTTTGTTGTAAAGAAACATAATAATTCAGAATATAGTTCTTGAGGACAATGTTTTGCTTTTGCAATAGGTGTACTAACTAGCTATCAGCTGGAGATCATTTTTGGCAACCTACACAACTGGGAATGGAAAAGCTGTTAATTATAGTCATGTGGTCTGAGAATTTTATAAAAATTAAGTAACCACACGTGGGAGGATGTGGAGAGGGGAGGTGAGAGAATGAGATAACAAACAGTTTCATACTAAGCTATAGTATTTTCAGCTTGGCTTTATTTTAAGGAAATTAGTCTTGAAAATAAAGTGTACTGGTCAAAAATAGGAATGAATTGAATGGTGTTTAAATAGGGGGAGTTATTATGATTTGGCCATACAAAGAACTATGGTTAGGGTTATCCAAATTTATATATGACCATAACAGGAAAAGTGATAAATAGAAGATCACAATATTTAAAAAACATAAATGGGCATCAAATACATTTTTATGGTGTCTCTGGGTTTTAGTTTGGACATGTAGGGCCAAATTACAAGTGGCACGCTAATGATATCACGCAGCACAATTTGCGATATCACTGCACCAAGCTACCATTGATATCACAAGTCCAGGGTAAAGCACATTATCCAGAGAAGGGTTAACGCAGCCAATTTCATTTCGCTTGAGTGCAGCCTATACTTTCAACAGACATTGCAAATGTGCTAACTTGCGCTGTTATTACAAGTTGAAAGTCATAGTTTGAACTTGAGCAGAAGCCGAAACTGTGCTAGAATATTTAGCACAACTTTAGACCTGAGGTAAACTGTACGGGTTAAAAAAAACACATGTAAAACACATTAAAATAAAGTATTACAGTCATACACAGTATACACTTTTTTAATAAAAATGCAAATGTTTTAAAAGGGTTAAAAGGTATATAGTATATAGCAAAGTGTTTGACTGATAGGGTCTCAATGTGTTTGTGTGTGTATATATATATATATATATAAAAGCAAAAAATGGATCAGAGCACTAGCGTGGATATTAAAATCTTCAATTCTTTATTAGAAACTTGTTAAAAGTCGATACACAGTAGATAAAAGCGGAGTGTCAGTAGACCACAGCTGACGCATTGGCTGAGAGCCGTAGTCAAAAGCTTTTGACTACGGCTCTCAGCCAAAAACGCGTCAGCTATGTTCTGACACTCCGCTTTTATCCACTGTGTATCGACTTTTAACACATTTCTAATAAAGATTTAAAGACTTTAATATCCACGCTGGGGCTCCGATCCATTTCTTTTACAAGATATGATGAGTCCACGGATTTCATCTATACTTATGGGATATTGCCTCCTGGTCAGCAGGAGGAGGCAAAGAGCTCCACAGCAGAGCTGCATATATAGCCCCTCCCTTCCCTTCCCCCCCAGTCATTCTCTTTGCCTGTGTTATTGATAGGAGTGAGGTAAAGTGAGGTGTTAGTTTAGATTCTTCAATCAATTGTTTTTTATTTTTAAATGGTACCAAAGTGTACTTTTTTACTGCTGGGCAGCTTCTGGAAGAACCAGTTAGGGGAACTTGTGAGATTTTAGTCTCACTACGCCTCCCACATTGGTGCTGCCTGGACCTGGACTTAGTGAATGTTTCCTAAGACCTTTCTTTCTTCACAGGACCTCAGGAGAAGAAGTGGATCTCTTGACACTGTGAAGAGTTGCATGCTGTTCCTCAGCATGGAGGTAGGTACAGTCTTTTTTATTTCTGGGGCTTTATTGCTTATTCTCAGAAGAGGACTGTGCTATCCTATTATATTTTAACAGGATCCAAAACAGAACAGGATCAATGTTTGTAGGCTCTGAATAGGGCTGGCTATACTAGTGGGCGGAATGTCATTTATAGTAGAAGCAGATGACAACCCACATACGGTTAAAGTTTTCCCTGACAGTCCGGTAGCAGTTGCAATGGCCGGAAGCTCTGGGAAGCTCCCACCCTACCTGAGCAGAATGCTCTCCCCTGCTATACCCACCTCCTATAACCTCCGATGCAATAACAGCACATTATTTAGCTTGCCTCAATACAAAAAGAAAGCAGCTCGATCCTCCTTTTCCTACAGAGCACCACAATTATGGAATGACCTCCCTCACACTTTAAAAACTTCCCCAAGCCTAAAATCCCTTAAGAGATCCCTCTATACATATCTCAAAACAGAATGCTCCTGTCATGGTTGATTAAATATTTCGTACCTGCTCTGTTAAATGTTTGCATATATTGTGTATTATTATTATTATTGTTTTTGTATTTTATTGTACCCTATTGTATCAATGCAATGTTTTGTGATCCCAGGACATACTTGAAAATGAGAGAAATCTCAATGTATCCTTCCTGGTAAAATATTTTATAAATAAATAAATAAATATGGGAAAAACTTAAGGAAACCCCAGACTAACAAATTAAATCCCAGAATACAATTTAGCAAAAAATAATCTAAAAACACATTATTAATACTACCAGTCTCTTTCAGTAATGTGGTTCAAATATTAGAGAAAAGCATAGGGGCCTATTTACTATGGTGCAAGCGGACATGATCCGATATAGTGGATCATGTCCGCTGCACATCTATAAATGCCAACAGCATACGCTGTCGGCATTTATCATTGCACCAGCAGTTCTTGTGAACTGCTGGTGCAATGCCGCCCCCTGCAGATTTGCGGCCAATCGGCCGCTAGCAGGGGCTGTCATTCAACCCCATCGTATTCGATCATGTTGATTTCTGTCCGCCACCTCAGAGTAGGCGGACAGGTTATGGAGCAACGTTCTTTATGGAGCATGATAAATATGCCCCAAAAACTTAATAAAGGAATTATTTATTATGCAAAAAATTATGGCACAGTGCATTATTAATAAAAAGATGATAACAAATAGAATTATACACATGCAAACAGTTTTTAAAATTAAAAGGAGAAATAACAGAACCTAATACTTTACTAGCTTTGATTTCTGAAAAGAAAAGATGGTCACTCACGCTGTAACAGCCTCCCATGTAGAATGAACAACTTGTATTTTTAAACAAAACATTTTATACCTGTTCCTCTATCAAATTGCTTGACCAAACCTCTTTCTAGAGGGTCTAGGAAACCCCTCTCTTTTTACGACATGTCATAAAGCTCAGAATCTTTGGCTGAATCTATATAACATCTTATAACTTCTGATATGTATATCTACTTTATATACACAGATAGGCAATCCCTTAATGATGCTATCAGGAGTATTTAGATACCAAACACCATCGCCTAGATTATGAGTTTTGCACTGTAGAGTGTGCGAAACGAACGCAAAAAAAGTTGTGTTATTTCACCCTCCATAGCGTTGCCATTTCAAGTTTTTGAAAAGCCTCCTTGTGTGTGCTATATGGTGGCGATGAACTCCATACCGCACAAAAACTCCATACCGCACAAAAGACAAGGGCTGAGAATATGTGCTCGTGCACGTTTTCCCCATAGACATCAATAGGGAGAAGGTGTTAGTAAAAAAAACTAACATCTGAAGTGCGAAATGGCGATTGCCGTAACGCAACCCCATTGGGGAAAAAAAGTTAAGTTTAAACCTAACACCCTAACATAAAACCCAAATCTAAACACCCCTAATCCACCGCCCTCGACATCGCTGACACCTAAATAAAGTTATTAACCCCTAATCTGCCGCTTCCCGACATCGCCGCTACTAATAAAAGTTATTAACCCCTAAACCTCTGGCCTCCCACATCACTGCCACAAAATAAACCTATTAACCCCTAAACCGCCAGCCCCCACATCACAAAAAAATTAATTAAACTATTAACCCCTAAACCTAACAACCCCCTAACTTTATATTAAAATGACAATATCCCTATCTTAAAATAAATAAAAACATGTGAAATTAAAAAAAACTAAGTTTAAACTGACAATTAACCTAACATAACTCTTATACTAAACTATTGTACTAAAATTAATAAAATAACTACCAATTAAAAAACTAAATTACACATTAAAAAAACTAACACTTCTAAAACAATTTAAGTCTAAAATTAAAAAAATTAAAAAATACTAAATTACGATAAATAACAAACACTAAATTACAAAAAATAACAAACGAAATTATAAAAAAATAAAAACAATTGCAGTACACCTAATCTAATAGCCCTATAAAAATAAAAACACACCCTAAATGTTCAAATCAGCAAATAGGATGAGAGCTACTGAAATTCTATTGGCTGATTTGAATAGCCAATAGAATTTCATTAGCTCTCATCCTATTGGCTGTTTTGAACAGCCAATAGGATTTTAGTAGCTCTCATCCTATTGGCTGATTTGAATTTAAAGAATCAAATCAGCCAATAGGAATGCAAGGGACGTTATTTTGAAAAGGCTCCCTTGCATTGAATATCCAGTGTACGGTGGTGACCGTATGAAGAGGACGCTCTGCGCCGGATGTGTTTAAGGATGGATCCGCTCCACTCCGGGATGGATGAAGATAGAAGACGCCGCCGGGATCATAATGGAAGATGCCGCCTGGATGAAGCTAGAAGATGCCGTCTGGATGAAGACTTCTCGCCGCCTGGATGAGGATAGATGTCCGAACTTCAGAAACTGTGAGTGGATCTTCGGGGTTTAGTGTTAGGTTTTTTAAACTTTTTTGGGGTGTTTTTTTTTATTAGGGTTTGGGCTTTTTTAAAAGAGCTGAATGCCCTTTTCAGGGCAATGTAAAAGAGCTGAATGCCCTTTTAAGGGCATTGCCCATATAAATGCTCTTTTCAGGGCAATGAGTAGCTTAGGTTTTTGTTTTGGGGGGGTTGTTTGGGTGTTGGGTTTTACTGTTGGGGGGGGTCTTTGTTTTTTTTTCAAGGTAAAAGAGCTGATTTCTTTAGGGCAATGCCCTACAAAAGGCCCTTTTAAGGGCTATTGGTAGTTTATTGTAGGCTGGGGGGGGTTATTTTGGTTTATTTTTTTATTTTTATAGGGCTATTAGATTAGGTGTAATTGTTTTTATTTTTGATAATTTATGGCTAGATTATGAGTTTTTTCGGTAACGCTCAGTTTATGCTCACCGCTCACCTACAAACAACGCTGGTATTACAGGTTTCTTTAAACCCGGCGTTAGCCGGAAAAAAGTGAGCGGGGAGCAAAATTGGAGGACCACTTCTGCCCGGTTGGGTGAAGACGTCTCAAGGTAGGGTGATCTTCAAGGGATTAGAGTAGGTGTAATTAGTTTAAAATTATTGTAATTATTTTATTATTTTTTGTAATTTAGTGTTTTTCTTCTTCGTAGTGTTAGGTGTAATTGTAACTTAGGTTAGGGTTTATTTTACAGGTAAATTTGTACTTATTTTAGCTAGGTAGTTATTAAATAGTTAATAACTATTTAATAACTATTGTACCTAGTTAAAATAAATACAAACTTGCCTGTAAAATAAAAATAAACCCTAAGATAGCTACAATGTAACTATTAGTTATATTGTAGCTATCTTAGGGTTTATTTTACAGGTAAGTATTTAGTTTTAAATAGGAATAATTTATTTAATTGTAGTAATTTTATTTAGATTATTTTAAATTATATTTAAGTTGGGGGGGTTAGACTTAGGTTTAGGGGTTAATACATTTAATATAGTGGCTGCGACGTTGGAGGGCAGATTTGGGGTTAATAAATGTAGGTAGGTGTCGGCGATGTTAGAGACGGCAGATTAGGGGTTAATAAAATTTAACTAGTGTTTGCAAGGCGGGAGTGCGGCGGATTAGGGGTTAATATATTTATTACAGTGGCGGCGATGTCCGGTCGGCAGATTAGGGGTTAAAAAATTTATTTAAGTGTTTGCGATGTGCGGGGGGGGCCTCGGTTTAGGGGTTAATAGGTAGTTTATGGGTGTTAGTGTACTTTTTTGCACTTTAGTTAAGAGTTTTATTTTACGGCGTTAGCCCATAAAACTCTTAACTACTGACTTTTAAATGCGGTAGGATTCTTGACAGGAGAGGGTGTACCGCTCACTTTTTCCAAGACTCGTAATACCAGCGTTAGGAAAATACCATTGAAAAGATAGGATACGCAATTGACGTAATGGGATTTGCGGTATGCTCAAATCACGGAATAAAAGTGAGCGGTACACCTGTACCTGCCAGACTCGTAATACCAGCAGGCATTAAAAAGCAGCATTGGGACCTTTCAACGCTGCTTTTTAAGGCTAACGCAAGACTCGTAATCTAGGCGTTAGTTTGTTATTTTTCGTAATTTAGTGTTTGTTATTTTTCGTAATTTAGTGTTTGTTATTTTTCGTAATTTAGTATTTTTTACTTTTTGTAATTTTAGACTTAAATTGTTTTAGTAGTGTTAAGTTTTTTTAATGTGTAATTTATTTTTTTTAATTGGTAGTTATTATAATTTTAGTATAATAATTTAGTATATCAGTTATGTTAGGTTAATTGTTAGTTTAAACTTAGGTTTTCTTAGTTTCACAGGTAAGTTTTTATTTATTTTAAGATAGGGATATTGTCATTTTAATTTAAAGTTAGGGGGTGATAGGTTTAGGGGTTAATAGGTTTATTTAGTAGTGGCAATGTGGGGGGCTGGCAGTTTAGGGGTTAATAGGTTTAGTTAGTGGCGGCGGTGTCGAGGAGCGGCGGAATAGGAGTTAATAACTTTATTTTTATTTTTTATTTTTTTATCAGATTTTTCAACAAATAACAATAACCACAAGAAAGAAAGATTTTTCTGGAGACGCAGCTCCCATAACACCAACAAATTAGTGGAGGCACAGTGGCTTTCTCACATCTACAACAAAATCAGAAAAATGAAACAAAAAATTAAGCATATATTCCACAAAGGAAAAAATATTTGGTGGAGACACAGCTCCCATATCAACAATGATTTAAGGGAGACGCAGCTCCCACTTCATCCCTATATTCATTATAGAGACCTCTACTTAGGATTCAAATAAATGTAACAAAAAAAAAAAAGGAAAAAATAAAAAATAAAAAAATCTCTCTCCTCCTCTCCCCCCCCCCACAACCTGCCCCCACCACCTCCCCCCACCACCACTACACGGCCCCGCCCGACACTCCCCACCGGACCGCTCCAACCAGCTGTGCGGAAAGACATTCAGCAATGTCAATTCCGCAAAACTTACAGATGATAGGAAGGGGGAAAGAATTAACCTTTGCAGCGGGATAGGATAAGATAATATAACAGGGGACCACTTCCACAGAAATTTCTGAATTTTTTTCTCTGCAGCATCATAAAGATGTTATGACTCAAACACCAATTGATTTTGTAAAACTTTAAAAACCATCGTTAGACTAGGTGCCCTCTTAGCTTTCCAATTTATCGATATACAGTGTCTCACTGCTAATATAATTGTATTTAAGCTATTTATGGTATTATAATTAATAACCTCATTTGGCGAAAAAAGAAAAAATATATCTATCGCGGCTAAAGCTATTGTAACTTTATATAATTTATTAAACCAAAAAATAATTTTCACCCACAATTGTCTGACTTTAGGACATGTCCAAAACATGTGAAGTAAATCTGCCTTACCATGCGCACATCGTGGACATAGATTAGTTAGCAAAGGATAGAATCTGGATATTTTCCATGGTGAAAGATAGAAATTATTAATCAATTTCATATGAGATTCTTTCCAAGCTATTGATACTTTACACTTATATAATGAGTCAAAACTCTGACTAATTGTTTCATGCACCACTGAAGGAGTTATAAGCGCCCATGAATTGTATAACTTCTCTTTAATGAGCTGACTCTGTTTACTCAACAGAATATCATAAATCAAAGAAATTGACGAGTCTCCTGCACTAAATTTATGTATACATAGCTTAATATCCGCCCAGCCCGTTGTGATCGGGACACACCACTTCTGCGTTGCAATAAGATGACGAATTTGAAAATAACCAAATAGATCAGACCTGGGAATCCCAAATTTGCTAAAAATATCTTCTACAGAGACCATTTGATAGTTTTCATCAAGTAGTTGTTTTACATATTGCAAGCCTTTTCCATGCCAGTCTTTAAATATTTTATGATATAACCCCGGGAGAAAACTCGGATTACCTATAATAGGAAGAAACTCAGAAAAAGAGAAATCTAAATCTAAAATAGTACACAATTTATGCCAAGCATATACAATATTTTTGATAGAAATGAGACAGTTAACATTCTGTGGCAGCTTCTGTATTGGAGAGTGTATAATAGCTTTTAAGGAAAACGGAGCAATTAAAAAAGTTTCCACATCTTCGGAGGATACTATGCTAGATCCTGCAATCCAATCTATCGCTATTTTAAACAAAGCAGCTAAGTTATAAAATTTAAGATTAGGCAGCGCTGGTCCTGCTACATCTGCCTTTTGCATTAATTTTTCCAACGCAATACGAGGCTTTTTATTATTCCAAATAAATTTAGAAAAGAGGGAATTTATTAGTTTCAAATCTTTATTCAGAATAAATAACGGAAGATTCTGTAATGGATACAATAAGCGAGGAAAGATAATAGATTTAATCAGGTTAACGCGCGCTGTCAGTGAAAGTGGAAATGCTGCCCACAAATGTAGATCTGACCTGATTTTTTGAAAGAGTGGCTCATAATTAGCTTTATACCAGAGGCTGGGATTTTTATGCAAAACTAGACCTAAATACTTAATGGCATCCACTTGTTTAAAGGGACTATTAAGTCCTACTGTCTGAATATTGTTTAAGCACATTAATTCACTCTTTTCCAAATTTATCCTATACCCCGAAAAAGAGCTAAAGAATTCCAATGTTTGAAGAATCACTGGGATAGATTGTTGTATCTTAGTCAAAAATAGTAATACATCATCTGCATAAAGCAGTGTTTTGAGAGACTGAGTACCAACCGAGACTCCGGCTAAGATTTCTCTAAGTTTTTATTTATTTTAAGATAGGGATATTGTAATTTTAATTTAAAGTTAGGGGGTGATAGGTTTAGGGGTTAATAGGTTTATTTAGTAGTGGCGATGTGGGGGGCTGGCGGTTTAGGGGTTAATAGGTTTAGTTAGTGGCGGCGGTGTCGAGGAGCGGCGGAATAGGAGTTAATAACTTTATTATAGTGGCGGGGCTGTCGGCGGGCGCCAGATTAGGGGTTAATAAATTTGAAATAGTGTTTGGGATGCGGGAGGGTGGCGGTTTAAGGGTTAATAGGTAGTTTATGTGTACTTTGTAACATTTTAGTTATAAGTTTTGTGAAACATTTTTGTTACACAAAATCCATAACTACTGCTCTCAGATGGTGGTATGGATCCTGTCGGTATAGGCTGTAACGCAACCATTTTAGCCTCACCGCACAACCTGTAATACCGGCGCTATGGAAATCCCACGCAAAAACTTCATTTTTTTTTAGTGCAGGATTGACGTTGCGTTACAGGCTAAAATGCTTCCGGTATAGCAATACCGACAAGACTCATAATGGATGCGTTACTGTTTTTACACGGAAATTAACATTTTTTCAGAGTTAAAACCGTAACGCAAAACTCGTAATCTAGCCGCATATATTTTTCATTCTTTATGGATCTGAGGCATTATGACTTATAAAAGTATATTTATTTGGAAGGCTGGTTGTTGTTTCAATTATCTCAGGTTAGTGCCTGGATAGAGGCACTGTGTTCCATCATTCTCTGTACTGAAAGGTTGTGGCAATAAACTGACCATAGGCAATAACGTTCTCTCTTGTGTATCTTACAAACTAGTTATGAGGGCGTATCTAAGGGAAAACACAGCAACAAATTTCTTCTGAAAAAAAGCACACAAGCTAAAGAAAATTATCCCTTTAGCATCTAAATCATGAGGTATTCATGACAATTATATATATATATCTATATATATATATATATATATATATATATATATATATATATATATATAAAATTGACAGCACCACCTCCTAAAGAATCTTCCACTATATTTAAACAAGTGCACATGAACCGTATGTCCAATACCCTCAATTATCATAGATAACAACCCAGGCACTTGACAAGGATATATTAAAACATAAAACTTTACTAACAAAGTTGAAGTTTAATGAAATAAACGTCAAATAATAAATCTAACGCCAAATCAAATGCTCACACACATATGCCACATGCACACAAAAAAATTACAAAAATACAAAAAATCACATTCATACAAAAAAAAGACAAAATAGAAAGTAAAAATTTCCCAAGGCCAGTCGTCATCACTAATTTCCCATAGTTTATTTCCATTAAAGAAAAGCATGCTCTGCCCGGACCATCAAAGCTCATCCAATAATGATGATATTTGTTTTATTATAAGAAATCACCTCTATAGACGGTTATGGATATATAAGCTGAAAGTGATAGTTACACCATTTTTTTTGCCCTCTCTGAGATATGAGTGATTTATCATAACAAGACACTGCAAATATCATCATTAATGTATGGAATGTTATTGTCCGTTCTGAGCATGCTTTTCTTTAATGGAAATAAACTTTGGGAAACTAGTGATTACGTCTGCCTTCCCTTGAGACGCCATGGGGAATTTTGAGTATTTTCTATTAATTTTGGGACTTTTGTCCTTTTTTTGTATGAATGTGGGATTTGTGTGTAAGTATATGATTTGGGGGTAGGTTTATTATTTGACGTTCATTAAATTAAACTTCAACTTTCTTGATAAAATTTTATATTAATTAATAATAATTAGCACGCCACATGTAATATGGCCCGTAGTGTGTCAAGCTTGGTTGAATTTTCAGGAGGGGAGTTAAGTTAACAAAGGGTGTAGATATGCGAGGCTAGATCACAATTCTTTAAATTTGATGTGACTGTTAGGGATGGGCGAATGTGTAAATTTCCGAATTCGAATGTTAGAACGAATGTTATTACCGAAATATGAATTATAAATCCGAATGCTGATAAGAACGAATATTGTTAAAAATTCTATAATCGAATGCTATTTACAGTTTTCGAATGTCACTTTCGAATTTGAATGTTTATAATTATATTGAATGTCCACATTCGAAATTTCGAATTTAACATTCTATTTAACAAATACTATTCAGAAGTTCAATAGTTCATGTGGTAGGGAGGGAATCTAGTAAATTGATACATAATAGATACAAATATATCATTTTGAATGTTTCTATATAGAATATTGCATAATTCGAATATTACATTTAAAGAAAGCTTTAGAAATACTATTACAAATATAAATTCAAATTTTGCAAAATGAATATTTTCGAATGTAATCGTAAAATTCGAAACCAAACATTCGAAAGTCGAATGCTAGAATGTTATGTAAACATTCGAAATTCGATTCGAACAAACGAATGTGTTAAAATTTGTTTCATTTTTCGAATGTTGCCAAACATTCGCCCATCCCTAGTGACTGTGCCACTAAATACACTTTGGCAGAATCAGTAGTGCCTGATGAGTTTTAAATAGTCTTTTTATGGCTTCAGGTGTTTGATAAGCTGTTTGTAGATGTCTCCTGTTGAAAAACATTTTTTTTGCCCTTTTAAATTTAATAAGAAATGTATTCATATATTTCCTCTATTCCATGTAAAATAACATACATGTCTGCCAATGTTTTCCTTTTGCAAGCTATATAACTAGGTCTCCTCAACTTCTACTCCACTACTCCATATGCTGTCTACCTTTTCAATAGCGTTATAAATAAAAGAAGGCAAAATTAACTTAGAAAATGTATTGGATTGTAGGGACACACTACAGAGCACATATTAAAATGACCCATTAAACCATGATTCCATTCAAAGCTATCACAATCCAGTAGTAATCTAAAGACTTACTTGGTTAGTTGACTAGAACCCGAATTGCAGAATAAACTCACCCTTAATATGACCACTTCTTATAAGGACTGCTAGAGACAATAGTCCAAGCATGAGTACCCAAGTAACAGGGCGGAGGAGAGTATCAGTAGTGAAATTAGGAACAGGGCAAGGTCAGTTGCCTAAACAGACAACAAACAATTTTAAAGGCAGCTAGCAAAGTCAATAGTCAGGTCAGGATCTGAAACTGAAATAAGCCAAAGACGCAGGCAGAAATAAAGCCAAAAATCAAGGCCATAGTCGAGTAACAGAGCAATCAGTAAACCAAGGAGCAGGCAAGTAGCAGTGCCTGGTACAAGCTAAATTATTGGAATGAAGGGGCACAATAAAGAGCATTGATTAAAATAGCCCATGAAACCATGTTCCCATTTAAAGCTATCACAATCCAGTAGTAATCTAAGGACTTACTTTGTTAGTTGACTAGAATTCAACTTGCAGAATAAACTTACTATTACTGTGTCCACTTGTTATAAGGGCCGCTAGAGATAACAGTCCAAGCATGAGTAGCCAAAGCACATGGCTAAGGAGAGTATCAGTAGTGACTTTAGCAACAAGCCAAGGTTAGGTACCTAAACAAAGAACAAACCATTGAAAAGGCAGGTAGAAAAGTCAGTAGCCAGGCCGGGATCTGAAACTGAAACAAACAGTAAACCAAAGAAGCAGGCAGAAGCAAAACCAATAATCAAGGCCAGGGTCGAGTACCAGAGCAATCAGTAAACAAAGGAGCAGGCAAGTAGCAGTGTCAGGTACAAGCTAAGGTAATACATTAAAGGAAGCTTGAACAGGTATTTAAGGAAAACCAGAAACTGCAGTGGTAGAATAACCAAGCAGTAAATAACAGAAACTGCAGTCTTATAAGTGGTGCTGATTAGGTAATGAACACCAGCTGGTAAATCAGGAGTGCAATTACAGGAACCATATGAATACAGGTACCAAAGGATACAACAAAGGATACAAATGAGTAGGTAAAAATAAAGATAGTTTAACAGGTAAAGCAGCAACCAGCAAGCACAAAATCTTTAGGTTTATGGTTCAAATTCACCTAATGCCTTCATGACCGCCCGCACCAAGTAGTCTGCTTTTTATATCAAGGCTTGGATAGTACCATGGAAAGTAATAAATGCCTAATGTGTTAGTTTTAAGAAAGCTTTAAACTGTAATAACTAGTGATGTCGCGAACAGTTCGCCGGAGAACAGTTACCGCCGATCTTAGGTTGTTCGCGTTCGCCGCGGCGGACGAACATATGCAATGTTCGATCCGCCCCCTATTCATCATCATTGAGTAAACTTTGACCCTGTATCTCAGAGTCTGCAGACACATTTCAGCCAATCAGCAGCAGACACTCCCTCCCAGACCCTCCCAGCTCCTGGGCAGCAGCCATTTTAGATTCATTATGATCCTGCATTCTTAGTGAGAGGAGTGATAGTGCGATTTTATAGGGAAATTGATAGCTAGGCTAGTGTATTTAGTGTCCACTACAGTCCTGAAGGACTCATCTGATCTCTGCTGTAAGGACAGCACCCCAAAAAGCCCTTTTTAGGGCTAGAACTTCAGCCCAAAAAGTCCTTTTTAGGGCTAGAACTTCAGTCGTTTTTTTTTTTTATCTAATTGCATTTGCCTGCCTGTCAGCCTGTGTGTGAGGCTCACAGCATATACTGTGCCTACTTGCTCACTGCCTTCACTCATATCTGGTGTAACATTAGCGTAAATTAAAAAAAAAAAACCTTTTACATTAGTTTGCTAGTGTAATCTAATTTCATTTTCCATCAGGCCTGTGTGTCAGGCCCACAGCATATACTGTGATTAATTGCTCTGTGCCACCACTCATATCTGGTGTAACATTAGTGTAAATTAAAAAAAAAAACTTTTACATTAGTTTGCTAGTGTAATCTAATTTCATTTTCCATCAGGCCTGTGTGTCAGGCCCACAGCATATACTGTTATTAATTGCTCTGTCTGTGCCACCACTCCTATCTGGTGTAACATTAGTGTAAATTTTTTTTAAAAAAATTTACATTAGTTTGCTAGTGTAATCTAATTTCATTTTCCATCAGGCCTGTGTGTCAGGCCCACAGCATATACTGTGATTAATTGCTCTGTGCCACCACTCCTATCTGGTGTAACATTAGTGTAAATTAAAAAAAACATTTTTTTACATTAGTTTGCTAGTGTAATCTAATTTCATAAGGGGTTAAACTTCTTAATACGTCATTTAGTTTCCAAGCATATCCCCGCTCCCCCCCCAAAGAAAGACACAACAACTGAGTTGGGAAAAGACCGGTCACTGTCACGTTTATTAAAACGTAAAACTTTATGAAACTATTCTATAGTTTCATAGGCAACTTAAAACCTGAACTTTGTAAAAGTTCCATAACTCTTGGCGGCATATATCCCTAACTAACTATCCCCTACCAACAGCCGGTCAAAGCCCCATACGGTACCTACAGCGTAGCATGGATTGCTGACGCTCATTTGCATGGAATGGATGTAATATTTGAGCTCTTCGGCCGTACTTTGAGGAGGGGAACCCCTAGGCCGGCACCTCACTCATCATTCGGATTGCTCGCTCCAGGGCTATGACCGACCGCCAGCTGGGGCACCA
Organism: Bombina bombina; assembly: GCF_027579735.1. Taxonomy (NCBI): domain Eukaryota; kingdom Metazoa; phylum Chordata; class Amphibia; order Anura; family Bombinatoridae; genus Bombina; species Bombina bombina. The sequence goes on along the minus strand of NC_069504.1, from coordinate 448,166,073 downwards.
CCACCAGCCCAGAAGGGCGACCCCCACCAGCTTGTCATACAACCCGCTGGTAAAGGGTGATGGACTAAATTACAACCTGGGCTTACACAGCTAATTCAACTAAACCAACCCAGGCCAGGGGAAGGGCCCTGCTCTCTGCCACCAGTACTTACCTGCCGCCAACCACTTCCACAGGGACGGGCGGGCGGGGAAAATCCTCTCGAAGTCTGGAAGCAGGAAAAGAGGCCGGGACCACTGCAGCATGGACCCATAAAGGTAAGCACACTCTCCGCCCCTCATATTGCAACAAAGTAACACATTTCTCCTGCAAACTCCAGACTTCTAATTTGTTAACCCTTAGTTTTGTTACAGTCCCATTAGAGGGCCCTCCACTGTCATAAGGGGTTAAACTTCTTAATACGTCATTTAGTTTCCAAGCATATCCCACCCCCACCCCCCCCCAAAGAAAGACACAACACCTGAGTTGGGAAAAGACCGGTCACGGTCACGTTTATTAAAACGTAAAACTTTATGAAACTATTCTATAGTTTCATAGGCAACTTAAAACCTGAACTTTGTAAACGTTCCATATATCCCTAACTAACTATCCCCTACCAACAGCCGGTCAAAGCCCCATACGGTACCTACAGCATAGCACGGATTGCTGACGCTCATTTGCATGGAATGGATGTAATATTTGAGCTCTTCGGCCGTACTTTGAGGAGGGGAACCCCTAGGCCGGCACCTAGCGGGCGTCACCCCTCCCCATTCCCCAAGGCTGTCACTCATCATTCGGATTGCTCGCTCCAGGGCTATGACCGACCGCCACAAGAGAACGAATACTCTTGCCGCCAACCCAACTGACATAACAGACCCCCCAACCACAAGATTGTTAAATAACGTTGCGTTGACGTTGCGTTACAGGCTAAAATGCTTCCGGTATAGCAATACCAACAAGACTCATAATGGATGCGTTACTGTTTTTACACGGAAATGGACATTTTTTCAGAGTTAAAACCGTAACGCAAAACTCGTAATCTAGCCGCATATATTTTTCATTCTTTATGGATCTGAGGCATTATGACTTATAAAAGTATATTTATTTGGAAGGCTGGTTGTTGTTTCAATTATCTCAGGTTAGTGCCTGGATAGAGGCACTGTGTTCCATCATTCTCTGTACTGAAAGGTTGTGGCAATAAACTGACCATAGGCAATAACGTTCTCTCTTGTGTATCTTACAAACTAGTTATGAGGGCGTATCTAAGGGAAAACACAGCAACAAATTTCTTCTGAAAAAAAGCACACAAGCTAAAGAAAATTATCCCTTTAGCATCTAAATCATGAGGTATTCATGACAATTATATATATATATATATATATATATATATATATATATATATATATATATATATATATATAAAATTGACAGCACCACCTCCTAAAGAATCTTCCACTATATTTAAACAAGTGCACATGAACCGTATGTCCAATACCCTCAATTATCATAGATAACAACCCAGGCACTTGACAAGGATATATTAAAACATAAAACTTTACTAACAAAGTTGAAGTTTAATGAAATAAACGTCAAATAATAAATCTAACGCCAAATCAAATGCTCACACACATATGCCACATGCACACAAAAAAATTACAAAAATACAAAAAATCACATTCATACAAAAAAAAGACAAAATAGAAAGTAAAAATTTCCCAAGGCCAGTCGTCATCACTAATTTCCCATAGTTTATTTCCATTAAAGAAAAGCATGCTCTGCCCGGACCATCAAAGCTCATCCAATAATGATGATATTTGTTTTATTATAAGAAATCACCTCTATAGACGGTTATGGATATATAAGCTGAAAGTGATAGTTACACCATTTTTTTTGCCCTCTCTGAGATATGAGTGATTTATCATAACAAGACACTGCAAATATCATCATTAATGTATGGAATGTTATTGTCCGTTCTGAGCATGCTTTTCTTTAATGGAAATAAACTTTGGGAAACTAGTGATTACGTCTGCCTTCCCTTGAGACGCCATGGGGAATTTTGAGTATTTTCTATTAATTTTGGGACTTTTGTCCTTTTTTTGTATGAATGTGGGATTTGTGTGTAAGTATATGATTTGGGGGTAGGTTTATTATTTGACGTTCATTAAATTAAACTTCAACTTTCTTGATAAAATTTTATATTAATTAATAATAATTAGCACGCCACATGTAATATGGCCCGTAGTGTGTCAAGCTTGGTTGAATTTTCAGGAGGGGAGTTAAGTTAACAAAGGGTGTAGATATGCGAGGCTAGATCACAATTCTTTAAATTTGATGTGACTGTTAGGGATGGGCGAATGTGTAAATTTCCGAATTCGAATGTTAGAACGAATGTTATTACCGAAATATGAATTATAAATCCGAATGCTGATAAGAACGAATATTGTTAAAAATTCTATAATCGAATGCTATTTACAGTTTTCGAATGTCACTTTCGAATTTGAATGTTTATAATTATATTGAATGTCCACATTCGAAATTTCGAATTTAACATTCTATTTAACAAATACTATTCAGAAGTTCAATAGTTCATGTGGTAGGGAGGGAATCTAGTAAATTGATACATAATAGATACAAATATATCATTTTGAATGTTTCTATATAGAATATTGCATAATTCGAATATTACATTTAAAGAAAGCTTTAGAAATACTATTACAAATATAAATTCAAATTTTGCAAAATGAATATTTTCGAATGTAATCGTAAAATTCGAAACCAAACATTCGAAAGTCGAATGCTAGAATGTTATGTAAACATTCGAAATTCGATTCGAACAAACGAATGTGTTAAAATTTGTTTCATTTTTCGAATGTTGCCAAACATTCGCCCATCCCTAGTGACTGTGCCACTAAATACACTTTGGCAGAATCAGTAGTGCCTGATGAGTTTTAAATAGTCTTTTTATGGCTTCAGGTGTTTGATAAGCTGTTTGTAGATGTCTCCTGTTGAAAAACATTTTTTTTGCCCTTTTAAATTTAATAAGAAATGTATTCATATATTTCCTCTATTCCATGTAAAATAACATACATGTCTGCCAATGTTTTCCTTTTGCAAGCTATATAACTAGGTCTCCCCAACTTCTACTCCACTACTCCATATGCTGTCTACCTTTTCAATAGCGTTATAAATAAAAGAAGGCAAAATTAACTTAGAAAATGTATTGGATTGTAGGGACACACTACAGAGCACATATTAAAATGACCCATTAAACCATGATTCCATTCAAAGCTATCACAATCCAGTAGTAATCTAAAGACTTACTTGGTTAGTTGACTAGAACCCGAATTGCAGAATAAACTCACCCTTAATATGACCACTTCTTATAAGGACTGCTAGAGACAATAGTCCAAGCATGAGTACCCAAGTAACAGGGCGGAGGAGAGTATCAGTAGTGAAATTAGGAACAGGGCAAGGTCAGTTGCCTAAACAGACAACAAACAATTTTAAAGGCAGCTAGCAAAGTCAATAGTCAGGTCAGGATCTGAAACTGAAATAAGCCAAAGACGCAGGCAGAAATAAAGCCAAAAATCAAGGCCATAGTCGAGTAACAGAGCAATCAGTAAACCAAGGAGCAGGCAAGTAGCAGTGCCTGGTACAAGCTAAATTATTGGAATGAAGGGGCACAATAAAGAGCATTGATTAAAATAGCCCATGAAACCATGTTCCCATTTAAAGCTATCACAATCCAGTAGTAATCTAAGGACTTACTTTGTTAGTTGACTAGAATTCAACTTGCAGAATAAACTTACTATTACTGTGTCCACATGTTATAAGGGCCGCTAGAGACAACAGTCCAAGCATGAGTAGCCAAAGCACATGGCTAAGGAGAGTATCAGTAGTGACTTTAGCAACAAGCCAAGGTTAGGTACCTAAACAAAGAACAAACCATTGAAAAGGCAGGTAGAAAAGTCAGTAGCCAGGCCGGGATCTGAAACTGAAACAAACAGTAAACCAAAGAAGCAGGCAGAAGCAAAACCAATAATCAAGGCCAGGGTCGAGTACCAGAGCAATCAGTAAACAAAGGAGCAGGCAAGTAGCAGTGTCAGGTACAAGCTAAGGTAATACATTAAAGGAAGCTTGAACAGGTATTTAAGGAAAACCAGAAACTGCAGTGGTAGAATAACCAAGCAGTAAATAACAGAAACTGCAGTCTTATAAGTGGTGCTGATTAGGTAATGAACACCAGCTGGTAAATCAGGAGTGCAATTACAGGAACCATATGAATACAGGTACCAAAGGATACAACAAAGGATACAAATGAGTAGGTAAAAATAAAGATAGTTTAACAGGTAAAGCAGCAACCAGCAAGCACAAAATCTTTAGGTTTATGGTTCAAATTCACCTAATGCCTTCATGACCGCCCGCACCAAGTAGTCTGCTTTTTATATCAAGGCTTGGATAGTACCATGGAAAGTAATAAATGCCTAATGTGTTAGTTTTAAGAAAGCTTTAAACTGTAATAACTAGTGATGTCGCGAACAGTTCGCCGGAGAACAGTTACTGCCGATCTTAGGTTGTTCGCGTTCGCCGCGGCGGACGAACATATGCAATGTTCGATCCGCCCCCTATTCATCATCATTGAGTAAACTTTGACCCTGTATCTCAGAGTCTGCAGACACATTTCAGCCAATCAGCAGCAGACACTCCCTCCCAGACCCTCCCAGCTCCTGGGCAGCAGCCATTTTAGATTCATTATGATCCTGCATTCTTAGTGAGAGGAGTGATAGTGCGATTTTATAGGGAAATTGATAGCTAGGCTAGTGTATTTAGTGTCCACTACAGTCCTGAAGGACTCATCTGATCTCTGCTGTAAGGACAGCACCCCAAAAAGCCCTTTTTAGGGCTAGAACTTCAGCCCAAAAAGTCCTTTTTAGGGCTAGAACTTCAGTCGTTTTTTTTTTTTATCTAATTGCATTTGCCTGCCTGTCAGCCTGTGTGTGAGGCTCACAGCATATACTGTGCCTACTTGCTCACTGCCTTCACTCATATCTGGTGTAACATTAGCGTAAATTAAAAAAAAAAACCTTTTACATTAGTTTGCTAGTGTAATCTAATTTCATTTTCCATCAGGCCTGTGTGTCAGGCCCACAGCATATACTGTGATTAATTGCTCTGTGCCACCACTCATATCTGGTGTAACATTAGTGTAAATTAAAAAAAAAAACTTTTACATTAGTTTGCTAGTGTAATCTAATTTCATTTTCCATCAGGCCTGTGTGTCAGGCCCACAGCATATACTGTTATTAATTGCTCTGTCTGTGCCACCACTCCTATCTGGTGTAACATTAGTGTAAAATTTTTTTTTAAAAATTTACATTAGTTTGCTAGTGTAATCTAATTTCATTTTCCATCAGGCCTGTGTGTCAGGCCCACAGCATATACTGTGATTAATTGCTCTGTGCCACCACTCCTATCTGGTGTAACATTAGTGTAAATTTAAAAAAAATTTTTTTACATTAGTTTGCTAGTGTAATCTAATTTCATAAGGGGTTAAACTTCTTAATACGTCATTTAGTTTCCAAGCATATCCCCCCTCCCCCCCCAAAGAAAGACACAACAACTGAGTTGGGAAAAGACCGGTCACTGTCACGTTTATTAAAACGTAAAACTTTATGAAACTATTCTATAGTTTCATAGGCAACTTAAAACCTGAACTTTGTAAAAGTTCCATAACTCTTGGCGGCATATATCCCTAACTAACTATCCCCTACCAACAGCCGGTCAAAGCCCCATACGGTACCTACAGCGTAGCATGGATTGCTGACGCTCATTTGCATGGAATGGATGTAATATTTGAGCTCTTCGGCCGTACTTTGAGGAGGGGAACCCCTAGGCCGGCACCTCACTCATCATTCGGATTGCTCGCTCCAGGGCTATGACCGACCGCCAGCTGGGGCACCACCACCAGCCCAGAAGGGCGACCCCCACCAGCTTGTCATACAACCCGCTGGTAAAGGGTGATGGACTAAATTACAACCTGGGCTTACACAGCTAATTCAACTAAACCAACCCAGGCCAGGGGAAGGGCCCTGCTCTCTGCCACCAGTACTCACCTGCCGCCAACCACTTCCACAGGGACGGGCGGGCGGGGAAAATCCTCTCGAAGTCTGGAAGCAGGAAAAGAGGCCGGGACCACTGCAGCATGGACCCATAAAGGTAAGCACACTCTCCGCCCCTCATATTGCAACAAAGTAACACATTTCTCCTGCAAACTCCAGACTTCTAATTTGTTAACCCTTAGTTTTGTTACAGTCCCATTAGAGGGCCCTCCACTGTCATAAGGGGTTAAACTTCTTAATACGTCATTTAGTTTCCAAGCATATCCCACCCCCACCCCCCCCCAAAGAAAGACACAACAACTGAGTTGGGAAAAGACCGGTCACGGTCACGTTTATTAAAACGTAAAACTTTATGAAACTATTCTATAGTTTCATAGGCAACTTAAAACCTGAACTTTGTAAACGTTCCATATATCCCTAACTAACTATCCCCTACCAACAGCCGGTCAAAGCCCCATACGGTACCTACAGCATAGCACGGATTGCTGACGCTCATTTGCATGGAATGGATGTAATATTTGAGCTCTTCGGCCGTACTTTGAGGAGGGGAACCCCTAGGCCGGCACCTAGCGGGCGTCACCCCTCCCCATTCCCCAAGGCTGTCACTCATCATTCGGATTGCTCGCTCCAGGGCTATGACCGACCGCCACAAGAGAACGAATACTCTTGCCACCAACCCAACTGACATAACAGACCCCCCAACCACAAGATTGTTAAATAACGTTGCGTTGACGTTGCGTTACAGGCTAAAATGCTTCCGGTATAGCAATACCAACAAGACTCATAATGGATGCGTTACTGTTTTTACACGGAAATGGACATTTTTTCAGAGTTAAAACCGTAACGCAAAACTCGTAATCTAGCCGCATATATTTTTCATTCTTTATGGATCTGAGGCATTATGACTTATAAAAGTATATTTATTTGGAAGGCTGGTTGTTGTTTCAATTATCTCAGGTTAGTGCCTGGATAGAGGCACTGTGTTCCATCATTCTCTGTACTGAAAGGTTGTGGCAATAAACTGACCATAGGCAATAACGTTCTCTCTTGTGTATCTTACAAACTAGTTATGAGGGCGTATCTAAGGGAAAACACAGCAACAAATTTCTTCTGAAAAAAAGCACACAAGCTAAAGAAAATTATCCCTTTAGCATCTAAATCATGAGGTATTCATGACAATTATATATATATATAATTGACAGCACCACCTCCTAAAGAATCTTCCACTATATTTAAACAAGTGCACATGAACCGTATGTCCAATACCCTCAATTATCATAGATAACAACCCAGGCACTTGACAAGGATATATTAAAACATAAAACTTTACTAACAAAGTTGAAGTTTAATGAAATAAACGTCAAATAATAAATCTAACGCCAAATCAAATGCTCACACACATATGCCACATGCACACAAAAAAATTACAAAAATACAAAAAATCACATTCATACAAAAAAAAGACAAAATAGAAAGTAAAAATTTCCCAAGGCCAGTCGTCATCACTAATTTCCCATAGTTTATTTCCATTAAAGAAAAGCATGCTCTGCCCGGACCATCAAAGCTCATCCAATAATGATGATATTTGTTTTATTATAAGAAATCACCTCTATAGACGGTTATGGATATATAAGCTGAAAGTGATAGTTACACCATTTTTTTTGCCCTCTCTGAGATATGAGTGATTTATCATAACAAGACACTGCAAATATCATCATTAATGTATGGAATGTTATTGTCCGTTCTGAGCATGCTTTTCTTTAATGGAAATAAACTTTGGGAAACTAGTGATTACGTCTGCCTTCCCTTGAGACGCCATGGGGAATTTTGAGTATTTTCTATTAATTTTGGGACTTTTGTCCTTTTTTTGTATGAATGTGGGATTTGTGTGTAAGTATATGATTTGGGGGTAGGTTTATTATTTGACGTTCATTAAATTAAACTTCAACTTTCTTGATAAAATTTTATATTAATTAATAATAATTAGCACGCCACATGTAATATGGCCCGTAGTGTGTCAAGCTTGGTTGAATTTTCAGGAGGGGAGTTATGTTAACAAAGGGTGTAGATATGCGAGGCTAGATCACAATTCTTTAAATTTGATGTGACTGTTAGGGATGGGCGAATGTGTATATTTCCAAATTCGAATGTTAGAACGAATGTTATTACCGAAATTTGAATTATAAATCCGAATGCTGATAAGAACTAATATTGTTAAAAATTCTATAATCGAATGCTATTTACAGTTTTCGAAAGTCACTTTCGAATTTGAATGTTTATAATTATATTGAATGTCCACATTCGAAATTTCGAATTTAACATTCTATTTAACAAATACTATTCAGAAGTTCAATAGTTCATGTGGTAGGGAGGGAATCTAGTAAATTGATACATAATAGATACAAATATATCATTTTGAATGTTTCTATATAGAATATTGCATAATTCGAATATTACATTTAAAGAAAGCTTTAGAAATACTATTACAAATATAAATTCAAATTTTGCAAAATGAATATTTTCGAATGTAATCGTAAAATTCGAAACCAAACATTCGAAAGTCGAATGCTAGAATGTTATGTAAACATTCGAAATTCGATTCGAACAAACGAATGTGTTAAAATTCGTTTCATTTTTCGAATGTTGCCAAACATTCGCCCATCCCTAGTGACTGTGCCACTAAATACACTTTGGCAGAATCAGTAGTGCCTGATGAGTTTTAAATAGTCTTTTTATGGCTTCAGGTGTTTGATAAGCTGTTTGTAGATGTCTCCTGTTGAAAAACATTTTTTTTGCCCTTTTAAATTTAATAAGAAATGTATTCATATATTTCCTCTATTCCATGTAAAATAACATACATGTCTGCCAATGTTTTCCTTTTGCAAGCTATATAACTAGGTCTCCCCAACTTCTACTCCACTACTCCATATGCTGTCTACCTTTTCAATAGCGTTATAAATAAAAGAAGGCAAAATTAACTTAGAAAATGTATTGGATTGTAGGGACACACTACAGAGCACATATTAAAATGACCCATTAAACCATGATTCCATTCAAAGCTATCACAATCCAGTAGTAATCTAAGGACTTACTTGGTTAGTTGACTAGAACCCGAATTGCAGAATAAACTCACCCTTAATATGACCACTTCTTATAAGGACTGCTAGAGACAATAGTCCAAGCATGAGTACCCAAGGAACAGGGCGGAGGAGAGTATCAGTAGTGAAATTAGGAACAGGGCAAGGTCAGTTGCCTAAACAGACAGCAAACAATTGAAAAGGCAGCTAGCAAAGTCAATAGTCAGGTCAGGATCTGAAACTGAAATAAGCCAAAGACGCAGGCAGAAATAAAGCCAAAAATCAAGGCCATAGTCGAGTAACAGAGCAATCAGTAAACCAAGGAGCAGGCAAGTAGCAGTGCCTGGTACAAGCTAAATTATTGGAATGAAGGGGCACAATACAGAGCATTGATTAAAATAGCCCATGAAACCATGTTCCCATTTAAAGCTATCACAATCCAGTAGTAATCTAAGGACTTACTTTGTTAGTTGACTAGAATTCAACTTGCAGAATAAACTTACTATTACTGTGTCCACTTGTTATAAGGGCCGCTAGAGACAACAGTCCAAGCATGAGTAGCCAAAGCACATGGCTAAGGAGAGTATCAGTAGTGACTTTAGCAACAAGCCAAGGTTAGGTACCTAAACAAAGAACAAACCATTGAACAGGCAGGTAGAAAAGTCAGTAGCCAGGCCGGGATCTGAAACTGAAACAAACAGTAAACCAAAGAAGCAGGCAGAAGCAAAACCAATAATCAAGGCCAGGGTCGAGTACCAGAGCAATCAGTAAACAAAGGAGCAGGCAAGTAGCAGTGTCAGGTACAAGCTAAGGTAATACATTAAAGGAAGCTTGAACAGGTATTTAAGGAAAACCAGAAACTGCAGTGGTAGAATGACCAAGCAGTAAATAACAGAAACTGCAGTCTTATAAGTGGTGCTGATTAGGTAATGAACACCAGCTGGTAAATCAGGAGTGCAATTACAGGAACCATATGAATACAGGTACCAAAGGATACAACAAAGGATGCAAATGAGTAGGTAAAAATAAAGATAGTTTAACAGGTAAAGCAGCAACCAGCAAGCACAAAATCTTTAGGTTTATGGTTCAAATTCACCTAATGCCTTCATGACCGCCCGCACCAAGTAGTCTGCTTTTTATATCAAGGCTTGGATAGTACCATGGAAAGTAATAAATGCCTAATGTGTTAGTTTTAAGAAAGCTTTAAACTGTAATAACTAGTGATGTCGCGAACAGTTCGCCGGAGAACAGTTACCGCCGATCTTAGGTTGTTCGTGTTCGCCGCGGCGGACGAACATATGCAATGTTCGATCCGCCCCCTATTCATCATCATTGAGAAAACTTTGACCCTGTATCTCAGAGTCTGCAGACACATTTCAGCCAATCAGCAGCAGACACTCCCTCCCAGACCCTCCCAGCTCCTGGGCAGCAGCCATTTTAGATTCATTATGATCCTGCATTCTTAGTGAGAGGAGTGATAGTGCGATTTTATAGGGAAATTGATAGCTAGGCTAGTGTATTTAGTGTCCACTACAGTCCTGAAGGACTCATCTGATCTCTGCTGTAAGGACAGCACCCCAAAAAGCCCTTTTTAGGGCTAGAACTTCAGCCCAAAAAGTCCTTTTTAGGGCTAGAACTTCAGTCGTTTTTTTTGTTATCTAATTGCATTTGCCTGCCTGTCAGCCTGTGTGTGAGGCTCACAGCATATACTGTGCCTACTTGCTCACTGCCTTCACTCATATCTGGTGTAACATTAGTGTAAATTAAAAAAAAAAAAAACTTTTACATTAGTTTGCTAGTGTAATCTAATTTCATTTTCCATCAGGCCTGTGTGTCAGGCCCACAGCATATACTGTGATTAATTGCTCTGTCTGTGCCCCCACTCCTATCTGGTGTAACATTAGTGTAAATTTTTAAAAAAAAAATTACATTAGTTTGCTAGTGTAATCTAATTTCATTTTCCATCAGGCCTGTGTGTCAGGCCCACAGCATATACTGTGATTAATTGCTCTGTCTGTGCCACCACTCCTATCTGGTGTAACATTAGTGTAAATTTAAAAAAAAAAAAATTTACATTAGTTTGCTAGTGTAATCTAATTTCATAAGGGGTTAAACTTCTTAATACGTCATTTAGTTTCCAAGCATATCCCCCCCCCAAAGAAAGACACAACAACTGAGTTGGGAAAAGACCGGTCACTGTCACGTTTATTAAAACGTAAAACTTTATGAAACTATTCTATAGTTTCATAGGCAACTTAAAACCTGAACGTTGTAAAAGTTCCATAACTCTTGGCGGCATATATCCCTAACTAACTATCCCCTACCAACAGCCGGTCAAAGCCCCATACGGTACCTACAGCGTAGCACGGATTGCTGATGCTCATTTGCATGGAATGGATGTAATATTTGAGCTCTTCGGTCGTACTTTGAGGAGGGGAACCCCTAGGCCGGCACCTCACTCATCATTCGGATTGCTCGCTCCAGGGCTATGACCGACCGCCAGCTGGGGCACCACCACCAGCCCAGAAGGGCGACCCCCACCAGCTTGTCATACAACCCGCTGGTAAAGGGTGATGGACTAAATTACAACCTGGGCTTACAGAGCTAATTCAACTAAACCAACCCAGGCCAGGGGAAGGGCCCTGCTCTCTGCCACCAGTACTCACCTGCCGCCAACCACTACTTCCACAGGGACGGGGGGGGGGGGGAAAATCCTCTCGAAGTCTGGAAGCAGGAAAAGAGGCCGGGACCACTGCAGCATGGACCCATAAAGGTAAGCACACTCTCCGCCCCTCATATTGCAACAAAGTAACACATTTCCCCTGCAAACTCCAGACTTCTAATTTGTTAACCCTTAGTTTTGTTACAGTCCCATTAGAGGGCCCTCCACTGTCATAAGGGGTTAAACTTCTTAATATGTCATTTAGTTTCCAAGCATATCTCACCCCCCACCCCCAAAGAAAGACACAACAACTGAGTTGGGAAAAGACCGGTCACGTTTATTAAAACGTAAAACTTTATGAAACTATTCTATAGTTTCATAGGCAACTTAAAACCTGAACTTTGTAAACGTTCCATAACTCTTGGCGGCATATATCCCTAACTAACTATCCCCTACCAACAGCCGGTCAAAGCCCAATACGGTACCTACAGCATAGCACGGATTGCTGACGCTCATTTGCATGGAATGGATGTAATATTTGAGCTCTTCGGCCGTACTTTGAGGAGGGGAACCCCTAGGCCGGCACCTAGCGGGCGTCACCCCTCCCCATTCCCCAAGGCTGTCACTCATCATTCGGATTGCTCGCTCCAGGGCTATGACCAACCGCCACAAGAGAACGAATACTCTTGCCGCCAACCCAACTGACATAACAGACCCCCCAACCACAAGATTGTTAAATAAACTTGCATTAACCTACCAAATTTTTTTATTTTTTTTATTTTATATTTGAGCCAACAATGCTCTCCTAATGTCTGCAATGAATATATCCAGCCCTTCATCCGTCAAATGCACCCCATCTGGGCGATATAGTTCCTTCCTGTCAGCCGTAATGCTCTCATGCCTGATCACAAATCCTGACGCTGCCATGACCGCTCTTCCCAACGCTCTGTTCACTTTTTTCCTGACATTATAGGCCGCTCTTTGCGACACCATAAATCTCCACTGCAGTCGTGCGACCACAAATGACCACCCCACTTTGACACCCTGCAGCCAAGCACACATCCAATTCACATCGGAAACCATACGTCTGATTAGGTCTAAGGCAGGTACAGAGCCCAGGTCGTTCCCCCCTACATGCAGAATCACTACTTTTGGCAAACCCCACCTCCTGTAGGCATCCTGCAAAAGGGAGGGTAGGTCGTTCCAAGATAAACCTTGCCGGCCGAGCCAGCGAACACTGGCCCTCGATGCCGCAAAGCCCAACTGCTGGCCTCCTGGGGAGTGTAGAGCCCTGATAGCAGCCCAATGCACAAATAAGTGCCCCACAATCCAAATGCACACAGGTGCCTTTCCCTTACCTAAAACAACAGCATATGGACTACTCAGCACAGGAAAAACACAGAACTATATCGAACTCAATGACACACAACCCCAATAGACCATTGCCCCCGGCCCCTTCTTCTCCATTACACTAACCAAACCTACTTAGGAGCCTTTAACGGCCTTACGTACAGTTTGTACCTATTTGATCACCAACGACCCAAACGCTTAACCTCTTCAACTGGTGCCCCTTTTGATACCGCGCTTGTCGCTGCCCCAATCCTTAATGAATGTGACGCGATCCTGGCTGGATCCAAACCGCACGCGGCAGCCGCCGCAGCAAGCGCCTTTCGAAACTGAAAGATTGACAAAGCGGACAAATCTTCGTGCACCAGAAACAGCGCTGCCCCAGATGGTCGCACCTGCATGTAGTTCCCTACATTAACTACCGGGCAACACTCCGGTATCTCACAGCTTTTTAAAGGAAGCCAGGCCCCTCTGGCTGCCTGATCCATCTTTGATCACGGAATGAACAGTAACAGGCTTCCTTCCGCCCATCTCACATGTTCTACTCGAACCCCTCCTTTTCCATTAACTCTCGCCGAGGATACTAGTTCGCTTACTCTCAACGCACCCGCAAAAGCCAGCGCAAACGCTGCCCTAAACAGTAACACCTCATAGGTGCCTGTGCAAACGCCCTCGAGTGCACCTACCAGTAGCCTCAAACGCTGAGGCGTGATAGGTTCCCTTTTATCCATTGTCTTGGGCTCAGACCAGCCCCATCCTTTCAACACCTGCCTTACCAAAAAGGAGTTGGAGAACTCCAGTAATGTCAAGGTATTACTAAAAAATGCCACTGCCGCCAAGCGGCTTTGTGCCGCTGGTCTGGACAACCCTCTTTTCTTCAAGCAACCCAGCCATTCCAACACATGTACCTGATTGGCCTGATGTGGCCCAAAGCCCTTCTCAGTGCAGAATGCCACCCAAGCCTTCCAATGATTCTCATATGCCGACCAGGTCTTTGGCGCTAAGGACACCTTCAGTAACTGAATGATTGATGCCCACTTGTCGCTAGCTGCCAGAGAAACAATAGGCAAGTTAGATTCTGGGTTGCCGCACTCGGCGCCAACCTCCTAAATTCCTCCCACTTGAATCTAGACAATGCGTTGGCCAAGCTATTGTTTACCCCAGGCACATGGTGTGCAGTAAACACCACGTTAAGCCGCAAACAACGTAGCACCAGGTACCTCAGGTACCTGACCACCACTGGCGAAGCAGCGGACAACCTGTTGATAGCGTACACAACGCTCATGTTGTCAGTCCAAAACACCACCTCCCTGTTTGCTAGCTTGTTCCCCCACAGTTCAACAGCCACTACTATTGGAAATAATTCCAATAAAGTCAATTTTTTTGTGAGTCCATTCTCAACCCACGAAACAGGCCACGCACCCACACTCCATTCCCCATCCAGGTACGCCCCGTAACCAAAGCCCCCCGCTGCATCTGTAAAGAGGTGCAGCGCGAGGTTCGACAATGGTTCTCTTCTCCATAAGCAGACTCCATTGAAATGAGAAAGGAACTCTTCCCAAACTTTGAGATCGTCCCTCATCTCACTAGTTACTTTAAACACTTTTGCTTTTGCCCCATGTCCTCTTAACTGCTCCTCCAATTTTCTATTGAAGACGCGGCCCATAGGGATCGCTCTTCCGGCAAAGTTAAGCATGCCCAATAGCGATTGCAATTGCTTCAAGGAAATACTAAACGAGCTCGCAACTGTCCTGACTAATGCCAGCAACTTGACAACTTTATCCTGGGGAAGCCGACATTCCGCTGCCACAGTGTCGATTTCAATTCCCAAAAAAGTTAAGCATGTACATGGGCCTTGAGTTTTGTCCTCAGCAAGCGGGACACCAAATTCTGAAGTCACCGCTCGCATAACCCTCATGAGGTGCTCGCATTCCCCTGACCCCGCACGTCCTATCAGCAAGAAATCATCCAGGTAATGGGCAATCCTACCCATGCCTGCAGACTCTTGCACCACCCAGTGTAAGAAGGAGCTAAAACATTCAAATAAGGCGCAGGACAGAGAGCAGCCCATGGGCAGGCATCTGTCAACGTAAAATCCCCCATCAAACTTCAAGCCCATCAGCTTGAAGGCAGACGGGTGCAGAGGGAGCAACCTGAAAGCGGATTCAATATCCAGTTTTGCCAACATTGCCCCTCTTCCTGCCGCCTTAACAAGCTCCACCGCATCATCAAATGACTGATAATGTACGGAGCTCATTGCCGAATCTATTGCATCATTAACTGACGCCCCTTTCGGATACGAAAGGTGGTGTATCAGTCTATCTTTCCCAGATTCTTTTTTGGGGACTACCCCCAGCTGGGAGACCACCATATGAGGGAAAGGTTGGCGCAAAAACTTTGCCAACCACCCTCCCCAAAGCCACCTCCTTATTTAGCTTCTCTCGCACTACTTCTGGGAATTCGTATGCTGACTTAAGGTTGCGATGCACCGTAGAACCCCGCACAAACTGTTGTACAGGAATTTGGAAACCTTGCGTCAGCCCCTCCCGCAGCACCCCAGCCACTTCCCGGTTAGGATATCGCCCCAGCCACGGGATGATAGCCCCGCCTTAAGAGGCGTTGGGGCCCTTTCCACCAAGCCCACCTCTAGGGGCCCCCTTGTCACCCCCGTTCTCCTTTCGCTTGGCGCAATCGATCCCTGAGTGTGGTCCACCACAAACTTGCAGATGTGTCGAAAGGAGCAACTTGCCCCCCTGTCACACTGCTTGTCTTGAAACTTCCAGCATTCCCTGCCTCGTTTCCTTGCCCTCTGCACTGACCTTCCACTCCTTAACCTACTGCCAGCAGGTGGGGATGGAGATCTATCCGCCAGCAACTTTGATCACAAGTGCATCTCCTGCGTGCCAAAGTGCAGCAGCGGGTTTCCCACCATTTTTCTCCGGAAAGCCATATCATACTCCCTCCAGGCTCCTTCCTTGAAATGCTCATGCACATACTGAATTGTATCTGCATACTTAAACAAGTTATGCCCCTGGGCCAGCCACTTATCCACATAACAGGTGGCCAAGACCCTAAAACATTGGGGGTGATAGGTGCGCTACTGATAGCTGAAGGTATACTAAAAGTGTAAATGATATTTTATCAATAAAGGAATCATAAATATGTGAAATATATGTTGTAAATTACAAGGTGAAATATTTAAATTGGAATAAAAGTTTCCACAAAAAGCTGAAACTATATAGTGTGCGAATCTATATTGCCATATAATCTGACACTCTGGAAAGATATAAAGAAAGAATTTATATAGTCACTGTGTGTAGGAAATATATTTTATAAAAAAATAAAATGCATATAAACAATACACTAATTACAATAAAAACATCAAATTAGAGGGACGTCTCCCCAATAGCATAAAATATTCAAGATGTGAAAACATTGATCATTTGTAACACTTTAAATAGTGTTTACATATGCTGCCCCATACATAGAATTATGCATAAGTGTCCGTATCTTTCAACGTATAGGCAAGTTCAATATGGTATTCGTATACCCAGCTGTGTTAAGGTAGATGATAACAGTTCAAATGTGTATGAACGTTTTAGCCGAAGTTAGTTACAGAAAGTTATTTCTAGATTGATATTCTCTCTGGGTGAGGCAGGATACTATACAATATTGTCCCAATAAAATTGAGTACCTGTTTTTCTTCAGACCCGTCTTATAGCGTCCGATTCCCCTTCTCACCTGGTGACTGATCAGCGCTGCATGTGTCTTGGCGTCTGACGTCACGACTTGGTATCTCGGGTGGGATTGGCTGGAGATGTTAGAAGACAAACAATTTCTTGTAAATGATGGAATAGATCCTTTATGAGATGAAGATATTGTAGAAAAATCCTGCACTTAGTGCTAGATGCACGCAGGACTTTGGAGGTTCCAGTAGGAGTATAATAGACAACCCAGTTTGTTACAGTATTGAAACTGAAATCATATGGTATCCAAAAAAGAAAGTCTCTTTGTGTATTATATTTCACACAATTGTAAGGTCAGCAGTCACAAGGTCGACGCGTTTCGCTCAAAATCAAAAGCTTGATAAAGCTCTTTTGAGCGAAACGCGTCAACCTTGTGACTGCTGACCTTACAATTGTGTGAAATATAATACACAAAGAGACTTTCTTTTTTGGATACCATATGATTTCAGTTTCAATACTGTAACAACCCGGGTTGTCTATTATACTCCTACTGGAACCTCCAAAGTCCTGCGTGCCTCTAGCACTAAGTGCAGGATTTTTCTACAATATCTTCATCTCATAAAGGATCTATTCCATCATTTACAAGAAATTGTTTGTCTTCTAACATCTCCAGCCAATCCCACCCGAGATACCAAGTCGTGACGTCAGACGCCAAGACACATGCGGCGCTGATCAGTCACCAGGTGAGAAGGGGAATCGGACGCTGTAAGACGGGTCTGAAGAAAAACAGGTACTCTATTTTATTGGGACAATATTGTATAGTATCCTGCCTCACCCGGAGAGAATATCAATCTAGAAATAACTTTCTGTAACTAACTTCGGCTAAAACGTTCATACACATTTGAACTGTTATCATCTACCTTAACACAGCTGGGTATACGAATACCATATTGAACTTGCCTATACGTTGAAAGATACGGACACTTATGCATAATTCTATGTATGGGGCAGTATATGTAAACACTATTTAAAGTGTCACAAATGATCAATGTTTTCACATCTTGAATATTTTATGCTATTGGGGAGACGTCCCTCTAATTTGATGTTTTTATTGTAATCAGTGTATTGTTTATATGCATTTTATTTTTTTATAAAATATATTTCCTACACACAGTGACTATATAAATTCTTTCTTTATATCTTTCCAGAGTGTCAGATTATATGGCAATATAGATTCGCACACTATATAGTTTCAGCTTTTTGTGGAAACTTTTATTCCAATTTAAATATTTCACCTTGTAATTTACAACATATATTTCACATATTTATGATTCCTTTATTGATAAAATATCATTTACACTTTTAGTATACCTTCAGCTATCAGTAGCACACCTATCACCCCCAATCACTTACTCTATCGTTTGTTGAAAGACGGAAGGATCTTTCTAATTTTAGGTGTTTGGTAACTAACCTTTATTACCAGCGCACTACTATATCCTCTATATCCACAAGACCCTAAAACACTTCTGCCACTCCTCGAAGGTCTCGGGACTCCGGACCCTTTTAGGTCCGGTACTGTCCTCCGCCTTCTCCTTTTCCCTATATGCCTCAGCAGATAGCTCGAAAATATTGACATCTCCCTTCCTGGATCTTCTTGATAACCTTAGTTTTCAAGTGTCCATAGAGGGAGTGTACTAAGCAAGGGTAAGTGTCCCCTTGCATAGCCACTTTGCGCGACATAGGGAGAGCCGACTGCCCCGCGTCCAGCGTAGCTAGCTGGTTGTTAGCCAGCACCACTGGCATCTCAACCACCCCCAACTTTGCTTTCTCCTGCGCCGCAAACATCTTCTTGATCATCCTAAACATACGCTGCTGGCCTTTACCCACTAGTCCTAAAGCTTTCCCACTTTCTGAGTCAGACCCACTGGATGAAGAACCCAAATCAGCGTGTGTGTGTATAGGAAATAAAGGCTCACCTATTCCTGCTTGCTGCACTGCCGCCGCTGAAGTTGATGGCACCTCGACATGCGCTGCTGCTGTTCCTTGAGTCAGCTGGGTATCCACCTGCGGTTGCGATGCACCTGGCCTCCCTGCGGCGCTAGAAGTACTGGCCGCCATAGTTCCCTGTGAAGAAACAGAAAGATGGGGAGTACTCTGGGAAAAGGATGGAGCCCCAGTGAGGCCCCCCGTCGCTCATCCCCGGGCTCCCACCTAAGCTAACGCCTAGCGCCGTGGAGACCACCCTCTGCCAATTCACATTCTCAGCTTGAACACCCCTCACTGGATCGCTAGGGCTCAATCCTGCCCCCACAGCCCCCAAGGTCATTGAAATGGATGTCTGCCCTTGCTGTACTATAGGAACTGAGCTTGTCAGACCTCCCACTGACATAATTGGTGCAGATGTCAATCCTATCTGGCTTGAAGAGACTATGCCCCCCCCCTTGTGCAAACACATACTGTGCCCCTGTCTGATTAACAGCCATTTGAGCCCCAGTAAAATTAGCCACATTCACACTAGCGTTGTGCCCCATGTGCTGCCATTCACTCACATACTCAGAGGATCGCTGCGCAACTGCGCCCACACCATGTCCAATATGCATTCCCCTTGTCTGATGCTGCTGACTGTTGCTGCTCAGGCCTAGGCCCGTGTTATGCGCCTGTTGTGACCCCACCGGAACCTCTGTTCTGGCATTTAAGCACACCCCGCTGTACCCTGGCCCACCCGATGACCTCCTGATGCTGCTTGTTCCAAGGCCTGCACCATGCGTCTGCTGTGGCCCCACCGGAGCCTCCGCTCTGCCACTTAAGCACACCCCGCTGTCCACTGGCCCACCCGGTGACCTCCCCGGGGCCGCATCCTCCCCCCGGAGCCTCCCCAACTTACTGGGGGCTCCATGCTGGTAAGCGCTCCTGCTCCGTGTCCTGCGCCTCCCTCTGCCATTCTCAGAGTCCGCCTCCGATGATGACGTTGTGCGTGACGCGTCATCAAAGGAGGCGTGCCCTGTACCGGGCCTACGTGCCCTTAGGCCTTGAAGCCCTTGTGGATCAGCCCCGCAACCACGGTCCTCCGGAACAGGCCCTGCCCCCGCTGCCTGGGGCGACAGTGACCGGGCCAGCGCCAGAAGGGCGGTAATCGTGTCGGGGGGCAGCGCAGCCAAACGAGCCAGGCCGGACTCCTCCGGCAACTCATGTGGGGTAACGACGACCCCCACCTGTGGCACCGGCATGTCTAATGCCCTTGAAGTGTGAGCAAGGCCCGTACAGGCCCCGCTCCCCTCGATGCCAGCCCTACTGGGCCCTGGAAGCTCCACAGCCCCTGTAACCTGTATGGGGCCTAAACTACTTCCCCGCCCTACCTCCTCAGCCCTGTTAGTCCCTTGACAGCCCCCCGCCTCTAAGACAGATGGGGAATTAACTTTTTTGGGCCTTGCAGGGCCTTTGCCTTTCCCTCTTCCAACCCTAGCATTAATAATATGGGAAACTGGGGACCTGGTTTGGGGGTAGGCGGTACAACCTCCTCAGAACTGTCCCTGCTCTCTCCTGCAGGCCTCCGGACCTCTGCTGGACCAGATTCTTCCTCCCTGAACCTCCTGGGCCTCGCTGAAGTTCTCCTAGCACGCTCCATCTCAGACAGAAAATCCTCTCAAAGTCTGGAAGCAGGAAAAGAGGCCGGGACCACTGCAGCATGGACCTATAAAGATAAGCACACTCTCCGCCCCTCATATTGCAACAAAGTAACACATTTCCCCTGCAAACTCCAGACTTCTAATTTGTTAACCCTTAGTTTTGTTACAGTCCCATTAGAGGGCCCTCCACTGTCATTTTCCATCAGGCCTGTGTGTCAGGCCCACAGCATATACTGCGATTAATTGATCTGTGCCATCACTCATATCTGGTGTAACATTAGTGTAAATTTAAAAAAAAAAAAACTTTTACATTAGTTTGCTAGTGTAATCTAATTTCATTTTCCATCAGGCCTGTGTGTCAGGCCCACAGCATATACTGTGATTAATTGCTCTGTGCCACCACTCATATCTGGTGTAACATTAGTGTAAATTTAAAAAAAAAAAACTTTTACATCAGTTTGCTAGTGTAATCTAATTTCATTTTCCATCAGGCCTGTGTGTCAGGCCTACAGCATATACTGTGATTAATTGCTCTGTGCCACCACTCGTATCTGGTGTAACATTAGTGTAAATAAAAATAAAAAAAACCTTTTACATCAGTTTGCTAGTGTAATCTAATTTCATTTTCCATCAGGCCTGTGTGTCAGGCCCACAGCATATACTGTGATTAATTGCTCTGTGCCACCACTCATATCTGGTGTAACATTAGTGTAAATTAAAAAAAAACTAACTTTTACATCAGTTTGCTAGTGTAATCTAATTTCATTTTCCATCAGGCCTGTGTGTCAGGCCCACAGCATATACTATGATTAATTGCTCTGTGCCACCACTCATATCTAGTGTAAAATTAGTGTAAATTAAAAAAAAAAAACTTTTACATCAGTTTGCTAGTGTAATCTAATTTCATTTTCCATCAGGCCTGTGTGTCAGGCCCACAGCATATACTGTGTCTAATTGCTCTGTTTTTCACCACTTATATCTGGTGTAACATTAGTGTAAATTTTTTTAAAAAAACTTTTACTTCAGTCTACTAATGTAATCTAGTTTCAGTTGCCAGGCCAGCCTGCCACTGCCAGCCTCAGTGCCACCACTCATATCTGGTGTAACATTAGTGTAAATTTAAAAAAAAAAGTTTTTTACATTAGTCTGCTAGTGTTATTTAATTTTAGTTGCCAGGCCAGCCTGCCACTAGTGCCAGCCTGTGTGTCAGGCTCCCAGCATATACTGTGCCTACTTCCATCCTCAGTGCCACCACTCATATCTGTTTTAACATTAGTGTAACTTTTTAAAAAAAAACTTTTACATCAGTCTGCTAGTATTATTTAATTTTAGTTGCTAGGCCAGCCTGCCACTAGTGCCAGCCTGTGTATCAGGCTCCCAGCATATACTGTGCCTACTTCCATCCTCAGTGCCACCACTCATATCTGTTGTAACATTAGTGTAACTTTTTAAAAAAAAACTTTTACATCAGTCTGCTAGTGTTATTTAATTTTAGTTGCCAGGCCAGCCTGCCAGCTGCCACTAGTGCCAGCCTGTAACATTAGTTTAAATTAAAAAAAAAAAACTTTTACATCAGTTTGCTAGTGTAATCTAATTTCATTTTCCATCAGGCCTGTGTGTCAGGCCCACAGCATATACTGTGATTAATTGCTCTGTGCCACCACTCATATCTGGTGTAACATTAGTGTAAATTTAAAAAAAAAAACTTTTACATCAGTTTGCTAGTGTAATCTAATTTCATTTTCCATCAGGCCTGTGTGTCAGGCCCACAGCATATACTGTGTCTAATTGCTCTGTTTTCCACCACTTATATCTGGTGTAACATCAGTGTAAATTTAAAAAAAAAATTTTTACATCAGTCTGCTAGTGTTATTTCATTTTAGTTGCCAGGCCAGCCTGCCACTAGTGCCAGCCTGTGTATTAGGCTCCCAGCATATACTATGCCTACTTCCATCCTCAGTGCCACCACTCATATCTGTTGTAACATTAGTGTAACTTTGTAAAAAAAAAACGTTTACATCAGTCTGCTAGTGTTATTTAATTTTAGTTGCCAGGCCAGCCTGCCACTAGTGCCAGCCTGTGTGTCAGGCTCCCAGCATATACTGTGCCTACTTCCATCCTCAGTGCGACCACTCATATCTGTTGTAACATTAGTGTAAATTTAAAAAAAAAAAAAACTTTTACATCAGTCTGCTAGTGCTATTTAATTGCAGTTGCCTGCCTGCCAGCGTGTGTGCCAGGCCCACTTTCCAACTAGTGCCACCAATCATATTTGTTATAACAGTATTTTAAATATTTTAAAAAAAACTTTTTTGACTGTACCTGTACTCGATTGTGCCATACCTGTACTCGATTGTGCAAAAGTAAGTCATGGCAGATGGGGTCTTTCATGCTGCCGTGCCTGTTTGGGGTCGGGGACCCTCGTATAAAAAGGCTGAAGGAGAACGACCTGTACTGGGTGTCCAAGGGGGGTCTCCCTTCCTCTGTCCAAACCCAGGGGTGGCCACCGGATAGTGGGACCAGAGATATAGTTGCTGAGACCGGGGTCAAGCCAGCGGCTGTATCTCCCCCAGCTGGGCTGGTCTCAGTGGACTCCCAGTCAGGTAGCGTCCTCTCTGCCCTGCAGCTCTTTCTTGGCAGGTATTGTCCCCACTGCTTGTCTGCTTCTAGGCAGGAATAAATCCCCCTGCCAGGCTGCTTCTTGGCAGGAATAGATCCCTCTGCCTCCAAATAGTGGGACCAGGGCTATCATGGCTGAGACCGGGGTCAAGCCAGCGGCTGTATCTCCCCCAGCTGGGCTGGTCTCAGTGGGCTCCCAGGCAGGTAGCGTCCCCTCTGCCTGTCTGCTTCTAGGCAGAAATAGATCCCTCTGCCTCACTGCACACTTCCAGCAGATAGCGTGCCCTCTGGTTTCTTATAGGCAGGAATAGATCCCTCTGCCTTGCTGCTCCTTTCAGGCAGGCCAGCTCTTTGCATACAGGCCCACAGACACTGTAACAGAATGCAGGGTCAGAACCTCGGCAACTGGTATACCTGAAAGAATCAGACAGGACTACCTGTTCCAGAAGGAACTACTACTATTGCTTTATTTCACTCAGGACTAGCTTTTACAAACACACCAGTAAGCTTATGGTGACACACACTCCTTAAAATCGTATCTATCAAATGTATATTGCATCTATTAATCTATGTAATTTGTATCTAAAAAAATGTATATTGCATCTATTGATCTATGTAATTCATATCTATCAAATGTATATTGCATCTTTTGATCTATGTAATTCGTATCTATCAAATGTATATTGCATCTTTTGATCTATGTTATTCGTATCTATCAAATGTATATTGCATCTTTTGATCCATGTAATTCGTATCTATCAAATGTATATTGCATCTATTGATCTATGTAATTCGTATCTATCAAATGTATATTGCATCTATTGATCTATGTAATTCGTATCTATCAAATGTATATTGCATCTTTTGATCTATGTAAATCGTATCTATCAAATGTATATTGCATCTATTGATCTATGTAATTCGTATCTATCAAATGTATATTGCATCTTTTGATCTCTGTAAATCATATCTATCAAATGTATATTGCATCTATTGATCTATGTTATTCGTATCTATCAAATGTATATTGCATCTTTTGATCTATGTAATTCATATCTATCAAATGTATATATCATCTATTGATCTATGTAATCTATGTATCTATCTATCAAATCTATCTATCTCGTGGTTGTGCAAATGGACTGTTTGCGGTTGTTTGCGGTGCGTTACACGGGGAGTTTGGTCTGTCACTGGGAAGCGGGCGTAACCCTTATCATACATCATACATATCATACATACCTGATGTTTTAAAGCATGTTATTCCAAACAATTTAGGAATGTTAGGTGATTTAGGCCCTTTATGGCTTAAAACCAGACTCTGCATCAACTATGTAATTTTCCGTGGGAGTTTTGCCATGGATCCCCCTCCGGCAGGCCACAGTCCAGGTGTTAGTCCCCTTGAAACAACTTTTCCATCACTATTGTGGCCAGAAAGAGTCCCTGTGGGTTTTAAAATTCGCCTGCCTGTTGAAGTCGATGGCGGTTCACGAACAGTTACAGAAGTTTGAATCCGCCGTTCGCAAACCAAAATTTTTAGGTTCGCGACATCACTAGTAATAGCCAGATATATAACATTGGCATGCTTTACAAAAACCTATTCTATTACACCCAAGAACCCTCAACACAGTTTTTTACACTGACTTTTCTGTACTAGGTTTTTTAACATACTGTACATTGTATTTTTCCCATCACTGCATGGCCAAGTCCAAAGTCCTCTGTTCTGTGTATAGCATCCAAATCTGAAGTATTATATGATCCAGTGCTGCTCTCTACTATGGTCCTCTCTGCTGGGGTCCACTCTCCTGGGCTCCTGTGCAGCACACTCGCTAGTCTCTGCAATTTCCCCTCTTTTACAGAGGTGTTATAAAGTTCCTATTTAAAAATCAGCCAATAGGAGAAAAGCTCATTCTATGGGCCAATTTGAATTTTCAAATTAGCAATTTATAGATTGAATCTTTGTGTATTACTTAGTGATATCATTCCTGATCTTTCCATGTGCACCCGCTTTTGTACCTGGGTGCTGTACACTCTTTTGTTTGTTACTATTTATGCCTGAACTTGGACGCACAAGTCATGCAGTCCATTTGCATACATTTCTTTATTTGTGGCTGATGCCATCTTTGGTGGAAGATAAGGAAACCCCATAACAAGTTAGTATTATTACCTAAGAACAAGAGGCGATAGAGTAATTAACCATATTTAAGTAACTGTACTTGAGTATTTACAGCATGGTCTAGCATAGTCCAATGTTAATTATTATGGGTGAGGTTGTTTTTATAAATTATTGGATTAGGTGTAATTTAAAACAAACAATTGCTTTATTGAGTCCTAGCTTCTTATGTGATTAGTTCATTGAGTCTCATAGCAACGTAAATGTATGACTAATGGTTAGTGCTAAAGATTTATACACAATTATAGATCAGATAATATTTATTTTGGAATTAACAGTTCTGTAACTTCTAGATGTTAAAAATAAAAAGATAATCCATAAAAAACAAAACTTGCAATTATATGAATTTGCTTTTCCAAAAGCATTTTTTTAAAAAACCTAATACAGCATAACACAAAACAGAGTTGGTTTGTTGTGAAAAGTATGGAAGGTAAGGCTTTCTTGCATTAGCTTACTTTGTACACTCAAGCACAGTTGATGTGAACCATTTGTTGCTGACAAATTGAGTAGTGGTATTAGCTTTTTGACAATGCAATATATCTTTGATGAATAAATATTGGGACATTTTGTACAATGACTGATAAAGAAGGCAGTTATTTGTTTTTTTATGTTGTCAGAATACAGTGCTTTACAAGATAGAATTTATTATGCTTGCTATCAGAATATTTTTTTCTAATACATATGTTCCTCTTATTTTATTATTATTTAGGTTCATACTTAACTACTACTACTACCACTACTCTTAATACCTTACAAGATCTTAGCCTATTCATGGAATGTAATTAAAAGGACATTCAAATATTCCACAAATCTGTCATGCATATTAAAGGGGTACAA
Organism: Bombina bombina; assembly: GCF_027579735.1. Lineage (NCBI taxonomy): Eukaryota > Metazoa > Chordata > Amphibia > Anura > Bombinatoridae > Bombina > Bombina bombina. The sequence goes on along the minus strand of NC_069504.1, from coordinate 448,139,953 downwards.
TTTACATATATTAAAATATGTTTGCATAAAAAACAATTTAGTCAAAGCTGTTAATTTTTATTTTGAGACTACCAGAACAATGCATGTATATGCAGTATTAGTCCATGGTATAGGATCTCACGGGCTGATAAGCAAACTCACACAGCTCTATTGATGAACAGTGACACACCTTACAAGCATTAAAACAAAAGGTGCTTTTCCCCTCAGTAATTTAGTACAAGAACATCCATTTAACGATAAACAAAAACTGGAATACATTTTACAAAGTGCTCTATTAGAAAAAAATATTTTAATGTTTCTTTAAGCAAGGCAAGAGCATTTTTGAATATTGTATTTCAGCTTTGTCTAATCATAAAACATATGTTGTGATATACTTTATTGCCAAAAGTATGTGGACACCTGACCATTACTCCTATATTAGCTTGTTGGAAATTCCATTTCAAGAACTTGGGCATTAATATGGAGTTGCCCCACCCCACCCACACCACGTTGAGGCTATAACAACCAACACTCTTCTGGGAAGGCTTTACATAAGATTTTGAAGTGTGCTGATTGGATTTTGTGCCCATTCAGCCAAATAAGCATTTGTGTTGTTAGGCACTGAAGTTTGACAAGAAGATCTGGCTAGCAATTCCAATTCATCCCAAAGGTGTTCAATGGCATTGAGGTCAGGGCCATAAAGAAGTGTTTCTCAACAGTCCTCAAGTACCCTTAACAGCCCAGATTTTTATTATATCATAACTAGAGCACAAGTGAAATAATCAGCTGATGGTTACTGATCAGTTGATTATTTCTCCTGTGCTGCAGTTCACTTATCATAAAAATCAGACCCGTTAGGGATACTTAAGGACTGGAGTTTAGAAACACTGCTTTACAGGTCACTTGAGTTCCTCCACAAACCATGTTTTCATTGACCTCGCTTTGTGCACAAGAGCACAGTCATACTGGAACAGTAAATAGCCTTCCCAAAACTGTTGCCACTATGTTCGAAGCACCCAATCATCTAAAATGTCTTTGTATCCTGAGGCATTAAGATCACTCTTCACTGAAACCAAGGGACTTAGCCTAAACCCTGAAAAACAGCCCTAGACCATTATCTTTCCTCCAGCAAACTTTACAGTAGGCACTATGCTTTCCAGTAGGTAGCGTTCTCCTGGCATCCACAACACCTTTGTCAGAATGCCAGATAGTGAAGCGTTTTTCATGTTGTCATATCCACTTTTTGTGCATCTTTTGTTTACTTTTTTCTCTCCCGGGTTAAAGGGACACAGAACCCAAATTTTTTCTTTTGTGATTCAGATAGAGCAGGCAATTTTAAGCAACTTTCTCATTTACACCTATTATCAAATTTTCTTCATTCTCTTGGTATTTTTATTTGAAAAGCAAGAATGTAAGTTTAGATGCCAGCCCATTTTTGGTGAACAACCTGGGTTGTCCTTGCTGATTGGACAGCAGCAAAAAACAAGTGCTGTCCAGAGTCCTGAACCAAAATTGTCTGGCTCTTTAGCTTAGATTCCTTCTTTTTAAATAAAGATAGCAAGAGAACGAAGAAAAATTGATAATAGGAGTAAATTAAAAAGTTGCTTTAAATTGCATGCTCTATCTGAATTATGGGGGGAAAATTGGGTTTACTATCCCTTTAACCCCTTAATGACCAGACCATTTTTCAATTTTCTTACCCTTAAAGGGCCATTATACACTCATTTTTTCTTTGCATAAATGTTTTGTAGATGATCTATTTATAAAGCCCATAAAGTTTGTTTTTTAAAAAAAATTATAATTTTGCTTATTTTTAAATAACATTGCTCTGACTCCTAACCAAGCCCCAAAGTTTTATTTGAATACCGTCAGCTACCTTCTCCAGCTTGCTCCCATTTGTGTAAAGGGTCTTTTCATATGCAAAAGAAGGGGGAGGGGGGAGAGTCTTATTTTCCACTTGCAGTGGGCTTTCCAATTGCCTTTTCAACAGAGCTAAACTGAAAGCTTCTAAGTAAGTTTTTAAACAATTTTGTACTGGATTTTTATATCAGTATCTGTGCATCTTATTCTTTATAGTAGTGTCTATTACATGCAGTTACATGAAAATGAGTGTATACTGTCCCTTTAAGGACAAGGGCTATTTTTACATTTCTGCTGTGTTTGTGTTTAGCTATAATTTTCCTCTTACTCATTTACTGTACCCACACATATTATATACAGTTTTTCTCGCCATTAAATGGACTTTCTAAAGATACCATTATTTTCATCATATCTTATAATTTACTATAAAGAAATAATAAAATATCAGGAAAAACTTTTTTCTAATTTTGACCCCCAAAATCTGTTACACGTCTACAACCACCAAAAAACACCCATGCTAAATAGTTTCTAAATTTTGTCCTGAGTTTAGAAATACCCAATGTTTACATGTTCTTTGCTTTTTTTGCAAGTTATAGGGCAATAAATACAAGTAGCACTTTGCTATTTCCAAACCACTTTTTTTCAAAATTAGCGATAGTTACATTGGAACACTGATATCTGTCAGGAATCCCTGAATATCCTTTGACATGTATATATTTTTTTAGAAGACAACCCAAAGTATTGATCTAGGGCCATTTTGGTATGTTTCCTGCCACCATTTCACCACCAAATGCGAGCAAATAAAAAAAAAAGTTAAATTTTTCACAATTTTAGGTTTCTCACTGAAATTATTTACAAACAGCTTGTGAAATTATGGCACAAATTTTTGTAAATGCTTCTCTTGGATACCCTTTGTTCAGAAATAGCAGACTTATATGGCTTTTGCGTTGCTTTTTGGTAATTAGAAGGCAGCTAAATGCCGCTGCACACCACATGTGTATTATGCCCAGCAGTGAAGGGGTTAATTAGGGAGCTTGTAGGGTTAATTTTAGCTTTAGTGTAGTGTAGTAGACAACCCAAAGTATTGATCTAGGCCTATTTTGGTATATTTCATGCCACCATTTCACCACCAATAGAGATCAAATAAAAAAAATTGTTTACTTTTTTACTAATTTTTTCACAAACTTTAGGTTTCTCACTGAAATTATTTACAAACAGCTTGTGCAATTATGGTACAAATGGTTGTAAATGCTTCTCTGGGATGCCCTTTGTTCAGAAATAGCAGACATATATGGCTTTGGCGTTGCTTTTTGGCAATTAGAAGGCTGTTAAATATCGCTGCGCACCACACTTGTATTATGCCTAGCAGTGAAGGGGTTAATTAGGTAGCTTGTAGGGAGCTTGCAGGGTTAATTTTAGCTTTAGTGTAGAGATCAGCCTCCCACCTGACACATCCCACCCAGCTCTCTTCCCTCCCCCACACCACAATTGTCCACGCCATCTAAAGTACTGGCAAAAAGTCTGCCAGTACTAAAATATATATATTTTTTTTAATTATTTATTTAGCTGTGATGGACCTCCCTTAGCCCCCAACCTCCCTGATCCCCCCCAAACAGCTCTCTAACCTCCCCCACTACCTATTTGCCACCATCTTGGGTACTGGCAGCTGTCTGCCAGTACCCAGTTTGCCCCCCAAAACAACATTTTTTTGTTTTGTTTTTTTTATAAAATATAGCTTTTTCTGTAGTGTAGCTGCCCCCCTCCCCCTCCCTGATCCTTTGATATTTTTATATTTTTTTCCCCCCCTCCCTCTCACTGATCATTGGTACACACACACAAGCACACGCCCCCGCAGGCCCCTTCCCGCTCGCTCCCGGCAGTCGGCATGCACATTGCTCTTACAGGAACCGGATGCCGGGTAGCGATGGGCCGTCCAGCCGCCTCTCTGCTAAGCTCCCACCCACCAACGATCGGCACTATCGCTATGAGTGTAGAGAGGGCCACAGAGGGGTTAAGCTTAATTTTTTGACAATGGTTTTGTCTGCATCTTCATTATCAGGTCTTCTTGGCACATTTATTTGCTTTAAATTGCAACATGATGCCTCATTCTTTGTATTGGTTGTCTTAAAACTCCTAATTGGGTGCAATTTTCCTTGTGAATTCCTGTTGACAAACTGTTTCTGTCTTGGCTTTTGAGCTTGTCTTCTCCTTATGCACCTCGCCTGGTCTGGATCTTCTGTTGCTGAATCAGGCCATTTTAACCTTGACCTATTTTGGTACTGTCTAAAGTGTTTCTTGGATTTTTCTTGTCGAATTTGGACTGTCTTGACGTAGCCTCTTCTGCATCCCTGGAACCCCTGCAGACCTCTAGTTGCTTACCTGGGCAGTCTGACCCTGCCAGTGTCTCCTCTAAACGTTGTGGTACTGTATCCTTGTCGAGTATCTATGAAGGGGTTAGAGTGAGTGGAACTCAGAATGCAGGAACAGATACACTGAAGAACAATAAATATTTGAAAATCTTTACTGAATGATAAGCAAAAGAATAGTTGGTAGTTCCAATTGAAGATAACAGAAACTGCAATTTTGAACATATGCCCAAGTCCTATACAATGTTCAAATGACTTAAGTAGGTTGCAGTAACAAAATCCAGTGTGCACTGATATTTGAATTGGGTGAGGGGTCAGACTGTCACAGGATACTGGTTTAAGGAAAGCTTTCACCGGTATATCAGGCACAGGATACCCAGAGGGTACTGTTGGTAAACTGTCACAGGATACCAGGTAGGTACAGCAGGCACAGCGAAGCAGTTAACCAGAGCTTGGAGGTCACGATAATCATTCTAGCGTAAATCACGATTGCGTTCACTTGTTCGCATTTACTTTCAACTTGTAATATGTGCGCAATTTAACTTGAGCACAAACGAACATGAAAACCTGATATCGCTTGCGTGCAAACATTTGCACTCCACTCATAACCTGGCCCTTTATTAGTAAGTAAGATTGCAGACATGATGTAGATGTAGGCATTCGGTGGAAGTTAGCTGGGTGATCTAGGGGAGTAACTGCATTTAATTTGAAAACATCGCTAATAGTGCAATATATTCCATGCGCTGCCCTTGTAGGTTAGCTGCAGGTTTTCAGACATATTTGTGTCGCCACCTTTTCAGTGTTGAGATTTTCCAGTGTGAGGCAGGTAGTGTAGGTTCAGTAGATGTAAGGTTAGGTATGTATTATATGAAGTGTTCCTACACAGAAACCTTTTTTATTTTCATTTATTTTTATTTTCAGTGCTGTGTAGGAACACTTTAAATGTAGCCCCTCCCTCCACTAATAGCGTAGACAAATGACGATGTCGGCAGACTTTTGCTGATGTAGAAATCCCCATTATATCCTACAGGACACACATTGCCACTCATCGCCACTTTGCTATTCTGTCCCTTTTTTGGAATATATCGCCAGACCAACTGACTTTGAACTTGGCAATGCAAGCAAAACATTTTCCCATTGGTCTTACAAGGTTTTGAAAATCAAGGCCTGAGTGAGACTAGGGGCTGAGATGCCAGAAAAGTTCTTAATAAAACGTCTATAAAATTTAACAAAACCAATTAATCTCTGGACTGATTTATTGATGGAGGGAAAAGGCCAATTAAGAATTGCGCAACTTTCTTTGGATCCCTGGTAATGTGGGATAGAGACAATATGCATCCCAGAAATTTAACAAAAGAAACTGAAAATTGACTTTTTTCCAGTTTGGCAAAAATATTGGACTAGATTACGAGTGGCGCTCTATTGTTTGTGCGCAAGCTATATCAGGATTTTGTGGCCGTTAGCCCCCAAGTTAAATTCAGCCTATATTACAAGTTGAAAGTAAATGCGAACACGTTAACGTAATCACAATTTACACTAGAGTGTTTACCGCTACATTAGAGCACTGGTTAACTATTACACAAAACACATAAAAAAATACATTTAAAAGTACAGTTACCCTCATAATAACAAGGGCTCAAAGATATTAGATGTCAGGTGTTATAAAAAAAAAAAAAACGGTCTGAAAGTGCTTTTACATAGGGATCCATAGGAGCACATGTATAAATATATATATATGTATATACAGGGAGTGCAGAATTATTAGGCAAGTTGTATTTTTGAGGATTAATTTTATTATTGAACAACAACCATGTTCTCAATGAACCCAAAAAACTCATTAATATCAAAGCTGAATAGTTTTGGAAGTAGTTTTTAGTTTGTTTTTAGTTATAGCTATTTTAGGGGGATATCTGTGTGTGCAGGTGACTATTACTGTGCATAATTATTAGGCAACTTAACAAAAAACAAATATATACCCATTTCAATTATTTATTTTTACCAGTGAAACCAATATAACATCTCAACATTCACAAATATACATTTCTGACATTCAAAAACAAAACAAAAACAAATCAGTGACCAATATAGCCACCTTTCTTTGCAAGGACACGCAAAAGCCTGCCATCCATGGATTCTGTCAGTGTTTTGATCTGTTCACCATCAACATTGCGTGCAACAGCAACCACAGCCTCCCAGACACTGTTCAGAGAAGTGTACTGTTTTCCCTCCTTGTAAATCTCACATTTGATGATGGACCACAGGTTCTCAATGGGGTTCAGATCAGGTGAACAAGGAGGCCATGTCATTAGATTTTTTTTCTTTTATACCCTTTCTTGCCAGCCACGCTGTGGAGTACTTGGACGCGTGTGATGGAGCATTGTCCTGCATGAAAATCATGTTTTTCTTGAAGGATGCAGACTTCTTCCTGTACCACTGCTTTAAGAAGGTGTCTTCCAGAAACTGGCAGTAGGACTGGGAGTTGAGCTTGACTCCATCCTCAACCCGAAAATGCCCCACAAGCTCATCTTTGATGATACCAGCCCAAACCAGTACTCCACCTCCACCTTGCTGGCGACTGAGTCGGACTTTAGCTCTCTGCCCTTTACCAATCCAGCCACGGGCCCATCCATCTGGCCCATCAAGACTCACTCTCATTTCATCAGTCCATAAAACCTTAGAAAAATCAGTCTTGAGATATTTCTTGGCCCAGTCTTGACGTTTCAGCTTGTGTGTCTTGTTCAGTGGTGGTCGTCTTTCAGCCTTTCTTACCTTGGCCATGTCTCTGAGTATTGCACACCTTGTGCTTTTGGGCACTCCAGTGATGTTGCAGCTCTGAAATATGGCCAAACTGGTGGCAAGTGGCATCTTGGCAGCTGCACGCTTGACTTTTCTCAGTTCATGGGCAGTTATTTTGCGCCTTGGTTTTTCCACACGCTTCTTGCGACCCTGTTGACTATTTTGAATGAAACGCTTGATTGTTCGATGATCACGCTTCAGAAGCTTTGCAATTTTAAGAGTGCTGCATCCCTCTGCAAGATATCTCACTATTTTTTACTTTTCTGAGCCTGTCAAGTCCTTCTTTTGACCCATTTTGCCAAAGGAAAGGAAGTTGCCTAATAATTATGCACACCTGATATAGGGTGTTGATGTCATTAGACCACACCCCTTCTCATTACAGAGATGCACATCACCTAATATGCTTAAATGGTAGTAGGCTTTCGAGCCTATACAGCTTGGAGTAAGACAACATGCATAAAGAGGATGATGTGGTCAAAATACTCATTTGCCTAATAATTCTGCACTCCCTGTACATATATATGCATGTATTTCTATATATTTGTATATATGTATTTATATATGTATATATGTATTTATATGTGTATATATGTATTTACAGACATATATACACATATAAATACAGATATACCTATGTATAGAAATACATACATATATCTCATTGCAATCCTGTGCTTGTGTTTGCGTGAGCTGGCAGCTGTTATTTTTTTTTTTTCAAAACGAGGCTCCATTAAAGTCCATGGGGAAAAAGGATCTTGCGTTCGCAATTTCGCAAAGTTTTTTTTTTTGCACGAGGATGTGACCACAAGAACGCAAACCTTTTACTTGCGACCTGTATTACATGCACAACTGGGAGCGCAATAGTAAAAAAAGTTGAGCGCAGAGAAAGCACTCATGGGAACGCAAATGTGTGCTCCACTCATAATCTAGAACATTATAGGCAAAAATTCTGGACAAGGCAGACTTGACATGAACTACATATACATCATGGTATTGCCTTCTTTGATCTTTTTTCTTTTTTCTTAGGCTGCACAGGAAAAGTGCGTAGGAAATTTCTGCAACAAAAAAAAAAGCTCAAGGTCTTACATTTAGTGAGTTTTCTATCAGAAATTGGTCCCCTAACAGCCCCATAGGTTTTTCCTGAGTAATAACTTCAGAGAGAGAGACATGTACTAAATAAGTTGCAACTTGAAGGTTAACAAGTTCTGAAAACTTTCTCTGAGCCTTCTATCAATCTGAATTACAAGAGCAATCATACAGTACTTTCAAGTTCAGTAGGTGGACCAACAGAGGCCTATACAGAAATGGTCAAGGAGAGCAGGAGCATTCCAGTTAGTATCAATGGCAATGAGATGAAAGTCAGATGCATAGTCCTCCACAGAATGCTTTCCTTGATGAAGGGCCTGTAGAGTGGATTGGCCTGAGGAGGCATGGTAGGTAATTATTATACAGAATACTAATAGCATTAACAAAAGAGTCTCAAGTATTCAACACCTCACGGTTATTCTGAATTAAGCTGTGCATCCACACCTGTGATTTCCCTGCTAGTAAAGCAAATACAATTTGAACCTTAAAGGGATATAAAACCCCAACATTTTCTTTTGTGATTCAGACAGAGCATACAATTTTAAAAAAAAGTTTCCAATTTACTTCAGTTATCAAATTTGCTTAGTTCCCATGATATTCTTTGTTGAATAGGTACCTAGGTAGGCATCTGGAGCACAACATGGCCGGAAATAGTGCTACACTTTAGTGCTGTTGTAAATGGATGAAATTCTTAAAAAACTGCTGCCGTATAGTGCTCCAGAAATTGGCAGGCTCCTATGTTTAAGTCCATGCTTTTCAACAAAAGATACCATGTTTAAAATATCATGCTGTATCTGAATCATGAAAGAAAAATGTTGGGGTTCATGTCCCTTTAAAGTCAGGGATATTACAATATACAAAATAAAAATAATAATAGAATAATAATTCTCAAAACTAAGCTAAAAAAAGAAAGACAAAAATACCCAAAATAATACATAACCTTGTAAGAATCAGAAAGAAAATTCTCACACTAATACTAAACTGCCTCTAAATATGAAGCCTAAAACTTTCCTCAACACTCAACTAAAGCTACACAGATCCCACTAAGCACTATATCATACCTAAAGTTTCCCTCTAATTTAACCATACTTCTTCCCCTGGAGCCAATCCTGACCCCGTAATAGAAGAGGAGAATAACAGAAAGGTCAGAGGCACAAGGATAAACTAACAATGGTCTGATCAAAAGAAACTAGCAAAACAAACTTCTCTGTTATCATAATCCCATTTGGCAGCCTTTCAAGAAAGTTGTTTATAACTATACATTTTCCCTTTAGTAATTGTCAAAATACTCTCTCTTACAATGCAAAGAAAAATAACTTACCTGTGATTTATACACAAGTGTAAAGGAATCTAGTCATATTATGTATAGATACATATGCATAATAATTGTAGTTGCTCACAACATACACATTTAACAATTTCAAAAACATTTAAAATAATACCAATAGCTCTATGGATTTATACCTTAGATCCACTGGAAGTAGATGCCAAGTGCTGGTAGATAAGGGAATATTAGCAGTACATCCACTTTTTTTTATTGTAGGATGGTTGTATGATCAAGCAACAAAACAGCCCTGTGCTCTATAAAAAGCTAGAGAAATAGCCGTTGGTTATTTACTCTAAATATTTGTGGTTCTTTTCACTGCTAAGTAGCTTTTAAAATGGCATCTTAGCACTTCAGACTTTAGTCTGTCATAGCAGTCATTTCAAATGTCAAGATCCTTAAAAGCATGTGATTTCCAGCAAGAGTGTAATCAACCATAGCAACTTACCTGAATACAGCCTTAATGGAAGACATTTTAAAGATGTTTCCTATCCCAGATGAACCACCTATGCAGCAAGGTTCAAGCTGGAATACTCTTTTTATTTGATTTTATCATGCATTTAAATGAAGTAAAAAATACAAAAATAAAACATAAATACATATTATTCAACAGAACATCAAAATTCACTAATAATTAATTTGGGAGGTCTTTCAACATTCAACATAATGTACATGTAATGTAATATTTTTACCCAGTAAGAACATTTTTGGCAAAGTGGAGAGCAAAAATATTAGTGCTATTGTGTGTTAATGTCACAAACTCTTATTTTTGCACTCATGTTAATAGTAACATTTTATCGCTTGAGTGATAGTCTAGGGCACACTAACATCTGGATGTTAAATTGTGCGGGTGTGCTAAATTGCTTATATAGTAGACCACTATGGAGGATCGCTGAAAAAATCATGTAAGCAATTGCATGTGCACTAAACTGAAGATTTACTATACCTCTGCTCAAGTAGTAGAGTCCTTTACTTAGTTTTATACTATGTTTTTGTATTGAAATATAAATTAATACATTGTACACATGAATATATACATACATATGTATACACATGACACCATATATACTGTGTGTATATATACATATATATATATATATATATATATATATATATATATATATATATTACTCACCAGCCACTTTATTAGGTACATCTATTCAATTGCTTGGTAACACAAATTGCAAATCAGCCAATCACATGGCAGCAACTCAATGCATTTAGGCATCTAGACATGGTGACGTTCAAACCGAGCATCAGATTGGGGAAGAAAGGGGATTTAAGTGACTTTGAACGTGGCATGGTTGTTGATGCCAAATGGACTGGATTATTTAAAAAAACTGCTGATCTACTGGGATTTTCACGCACAACCATCTTTAGGGTTTACAGAGAATGGTCCGAAAAAGAGAAAATATTCAGTGAGTGGCAGTTATGTGGCAAAAAATGCCTTGTTGATGTCAGAGGAGAATGGGCAGACTGGTTCGAGATGATAGAAAGGCAACAGTAGCTCAAATAACCACTCGTTACAACCAAGGTATGCAGAATACCATCATTGAATGCACAATACATCAAACCTTGAAGAAGATGAGCTACAGCAGCTTAAGACCACACCGGGTGCCAATTGTGTCAGCTAAGAACAGGAAACTCAGGCTACAATTTGCACAAGCTCACCAAACTTGGACAATAGAAGATTGGAAAAACGTTGCCTGGTCTGATGAGTCTCAATTTCAGCTGTGACATTCAGATGGTAGGGTCAGAATTTGGCGTAAACAACATTAAAGCATGGATCCATCCTGCCTTCTATCAATGGTTCAGGCTGGGGGTGGTGTAATGGTGTGGGGGATATTTTCTTAGCACACTTTAGGCCCCTTAGTACCAATTAAGCATAGTTTAAATGTCATGGCCTACCTGAGTATTGTTGCTGACCATGTCCATTCCTTTATGACTACAGTGTACCCATCTTCTGATGGCTACTTCCAGCAAGATAATGCACCATATCACAAAGCTCAAATCATCTCAAACTAGTTTCTTGAACATGACAATGAGTTCACTGTATTCCAATGGTCTCCACAGTCACCAGATCTCAATCTAATAGAGCACTTTTGGGATGTGGTGGAACGGGAGATTCGCATCATGGATGTGCAGCCGAAAAATCTGCAGCAACTGTGTGATGCTATCATGTCACTATGGACCAACATCTCTAAGGAATGTTTCCAACACCTTGTTCAATCTATGCCATGAAGAATTAAGGCAGTTCTAAAGGCAAAAGGGGGTCCAACCCGGTACTAGCAAGGTGCACCTAATAAAGTGGCCGGTGAGTGTGTATATATATATATATATATATATATATATATATATATATATATATACAGTCATGGCCAAAAATATTGGCACCCCTGCATTTCTGTTGGATAATGCACCACTTCGCCCAGAAAATTGTTGCAATTACAAATGTTTAGGCATTCTCATGTTTACTTCTTTTGTTTGTATTGGTTTGACACAAAAAAGGGTAGAAAAAAAACCAAATTTTACACATTCCACACATAACTCAAAAAATGGACTGGACAAAATTATTGGCCCCTTCTCAAAATTGTAAGAAATAATTGCATTCCAAGTTTGTGATACTCCTGTAATTTGTTATTAAACTCACCTGTATCAGGTGCTGACGATATAGAAATCACACAACCTTTCTGTTGTGTGTCTCTTTGTGCCACACTGAGCATGGGGAAGAGAAAGAGAAGCAAAAAATTGTGGAAAAGCATGGACAAGTTTACAAGTCCATTTCCAGAGATCATAATGTTCCTGTGTCCACTGTGCCTAACATTGTCAAGCAGTTTACAGCCCATGGCACTGTAGCTAATTTCCCTGGATGTGGACGAAAGAGAAAAATGTATCAAAGATTGTAATGAAGGATTGTTCGAATGATGGATAAAGAACCTCGATCAACTTCCAGACTAATTCAAGCTGACCTTCAGACACAGGGTACAAATGTGTCCGCTCGCACTATACGTCATGTATTGTCTGTCAGTCAGTGTATACACCTTTAATTGGAGGAGGGATCTAGCTCCTTTATAAGTTCCAGCTATTGACTTCCACATTGCTTGTTAATTTACTTCTATTACCTGTTACTCCTTTACTTCCGGAGTTCAGTTTGGAAGCAAGCCTTTTCCTGCATCGCTGAGCTGTATCCTCTCCTCACTACATCAGTAATTGCGGACGCCAACTCAGCTCTATTTTCCCAGCTGGGATTCAGCAAATCTGACCGCACACGCCTTCCTTTGACTACGCCCCAAACAAATACAGGTACGATCGTTCCTGCAACAAACAGGAACTCTCAGCTGATATATCATGCTACTTCTATTATTATAGTAAGCCAGTTATATATATTGTCAGGGTATATTTTTGTTACTCATTCTCAGTATTATCAATATCTTTGCCTTGTTTATAATTATGGATCCTTTAACTCACTGTTTCTTTGACATTCAGGGAAGTAGTTTCTTTGTACTCAGTTTCTCTGAATAACTTCTCAGTTTGAAATAGCAATTCGCTACAAATGCACACAGTATCTTTTAAAGATAGGAAACTGTTAAGCAGGTCTGTAGCAACAAATCCCTTTTATATTCAGTGTTTGTATTTAACATATTATATGCACCATTCATTAGGTTCTGTACATTTGATTCATTTTTCAGATCCCATAACATATTAACAAGCCAAAAAAATGATAGTTCAAGCAGAACTGTCAAACCATGTAGTAAATCTATCACAGAGAGTGGATCTCCTTTCTCAGGGACTCAGAGAGTTGCAACTAGAGAACCAGACATTAAAAGACATTATTAAAGGTACAACTGCATCCAAACATGTCTGCCCTGATCAAGTTCAAGACCCTATAGTATCTCTTCCTGATATTTTTTCTGGGGATAGGAGTTGTTTCAGGGAAGTTAGAAATGCCTGTTCATTATTATTCACTATGAGACCCAAGACTTATAGCACAGAAAACAAAAAGTTCTTACTGTTATCTCCTTCCTGAGAGCAGAACCCAGAATCTTGGCTAACAGTTACTATGAACAGAATGACCCTATCTTCGATTCCCTACAGGCTTTTTTCCATGCTATGGCACTACTTTATGATGATCCATGCAAACAGCTCACTTCAGAAAATCAAATGAGAGCTCTGAAGCAGGGAAAAAGGCCTGTAGAGGACTATATTGTAGAGTTTAAGAGATTGTCAAAGGATACCGAGTGGAATAACATCTCACTTAGGAATCAATTCCGATTAGGGTTATCAGAGGGCCTTAAAGACGAGCTCTGTAGAACTGATTTACATGAGTTACTGGATGCTTTAATGGTCTTAGCCATAAACATAGATCGACGTCTCAGAGAACGCAAAAAGGAGAGGTTCTCCCCTGAACCCGCTCCCACAAGAAATGCTTCAAAAATATATTCACCACCCAAGGTTACAGAAGAAGCTATGGAGATTGGCTTCATTAGGGGCCCTCTCAAGCCTGAAAAAATTGAGAAGAAGGGCAAACAACCTTCATCTTTATTGTGCCTCCAAAGGTCACGAGGTCAAGGAATGTCCTAACCTTGCCAGGAACAAAAAAGGTAAGCCAAACAGACTACCTAATATAATACCCACTACAAATCATATACATACTTTCCCTACAGTGGAATCAGCATCAGACAAGCTTGAAAGCCATTATTGATTCAGGAGCCTTTGGAAACTTTATTAATTCTCAGATTGTTTGTTTAAATGAAATTCCTGTTCTCAAAAAAGATTCTTCTTTTTTACTTTGTGTGTTTGATGGCACCCATGTTTCCAACGGACCAATTATACATCATACATCCCCCATACTAGTTACTACTGAATCAGGATATGCTGAATTACTTACTTTCAATATTACTCCATCACCTCTTTTCCCTGTTATTCTAGGGTTCAAATGGCTGAAACTCCATCAACCCATTATAGATTGGAATGCTTCACATATACAGTTCAATTCTTCACATTGTAGACACTCCTGTTTCACAACTCTTTCTGCTGTACAGGAAGTTACACACAAACCTTTGCCCAAATTGACCATTCCAAAAGTATACTCACAATTCTTGGATGTGTTTGACAAAAAGGGGGCAGAATCTTTACCTCCACACCGGGAATTTGATTGTCCCATAGATTTATTACCCGGTTCCTCCGTCCCTTATGGTCACATATATCCACTATCAAAGCCTGAATTAACCTATCTCAATGAATATCTGGACAAAAACCTTAAAAAGGTTTTATAAGACCGTCCACTTCTCCTGCGGGAGCAGGTATATTTTTTGTCCGAAATAAGGATACTACTATACGTCCCATTGTGGACTACAGACAATTAAATAAACTCACCATAAAGAACCGTTACCCTCTCCCCTTGATCCCCAAACTACTTGAGCGCCTCTCAACAGCCACTATATACACCAAATTAGATCTTAGGGGCACCTATAATTAGGCTGACCATATGTCCCGTTTTGAAAGGGACAGTACCGTTATTTTATGTTTTTTCCCCTGTCCCGTCTTTTCTTTATTAATAGTCATTTTGTCCCGTTTTGAGGGTTATCAGACCGTGCGGGCAGCGCAAGTGTAATTTTTTATTGCACACACACCACTTAAATTTTTTTTAAACTCCCCGCCGGCGGGGAGGGCAGTTTTTTTAAAACCTTTTTTTTTTTAACTGCAGCTGGGTTGGGGTTGGGTGGCCGTTCCCACATGATCCACAGCATGCAGTCTTCATTCAGTCTTAGCAGTCTATGCCGCCCGTGCTCTTCAAAATTAGGGGCATGTCATTGATAGGTGCCTATAAAGAGTCAGTGACAGTAGGTCAGTACTGAGCCTAGGAGGGAGACTGGTCACTGGTCAGCGTGAGGGAAGTTAGATTACTAGCTAGCTCAGCTGCAGTAGTGCCAATACTTTACTAGTAACTTACACTCAGGACAGGCTCAGCACAGGGGTCGGCAGGAGTCGGACTAAAAATATCTGAGATTCAGTCAGTCATCATCTGCCTTTAGCCGCTGCTGGTGTTACCAGACACCAGAGAGATAATTCTTGTTGCCATCTTCTTCTTGTTTGTGTCACAGACGTGTGAAGTGAACATACAAACTAGTATTATGGTCTGGTCTGGAAGTAGATCGATTCAACTGTCTACAGTCTATGTTCTGAACTTAAGCTTCTGCAAGAATTGTGCACGGCCAAGGTAAGACCAGTGTCTGTGCCTGGCAATCAATTAAATTAAATTAATTGTCATTTATTATATCATATGCTTATTATTATTATGCTGCTGCAGTGCTGGTTGTAGTACAGGCGTTATAAAATAACGGTTATTATCAAGTAACTATGTAGTTGCACATTTTTATCAGTTCTTCCACCATTTACATGTGCAACAATGATTTTGGGCAACTCATCTAAAAAAAAATCTACAACTACTATCCAGATATTCAAACCAAACGCAGTTCAGAGGCTTTTATCCTTTAAAATCAGTTAATATGGGGGAATTTGCCTTGACAACATAGGATAATCTCACTTTTTTAAAGCATGTTTGTTGTTTGTATGATAAATTAAATTGCAATACTTTTGTTCACAAGCTTCAGAATCAGCTCTTCTTATTATATAAGCATGTTCTCTTTGATTTTCTTTGTTTAAACAACAAATTTGGCTTGGGTATCCATCTGTTTAAAAGTGACAATGAGTCTGAGACAAGTTCCATAATATATATTAATATTAATGAATATTGGGGGGGGGGTCATGATGGATGTGATCTAATGGAGGGAACCTTCGTCTTTAGAATGGTTATTGGATAAGTAATTTTATTTCCCTTAACAACATTTATAATAAAAAGCATTTTATAGGGTGTCTTTATAAGTCAGAACATTTGTGCTTTATTTTATATAGATTTGCCAATTTTCTGTGTGCATCAAATTTTAAGTAAAAATAATTTGATATACATGATACATCAGCCCATGGAGTGTGAGAAGTTTTATTATATGGTGTTGCTGTGTAAATTTGTTTCATCAGACAAATATTCATGGTGCAATCATGATGAAATACAGGCCCCCTCTAGCTCTACGTCTACCTAAAATTTTTGTATGAGTTCTTCTGTCACTGAAGGATAAATGTTGGCTCAATAGTTTAAATTCATGTCATAAAAGTTAACTTTTGTTAAAATCTTACTTTATTTCATATAAATAAAGAATATTAACCCCGTCCCGTTTTTGACCGCTCAATGTCCCGTTTTTGTCTCAAGGAAATATGGTCAGCCTACCTATAATCTCATATATATTAGAAGCAGAGACGAATGGCTCACTGCATTCTGTACAAGGCACGGACTGTATGAATATACCGTGATGCCATTTGGGCTCTGCAATGCCCCCGCTACTTTTCAGAATATTATCAACGCAATTTTTGAGATTTACTAGATGTTTGCGTTATCATATATTTAGATGATATTCTCATCTATTCGGATACTCTGCAAGATCATATACAACATGTTAATACTGTACTTTCCAGGTTAAGATCCCATCATCTTTACGCCAAACCCAAAAAATTCACCTTCCACTCCCAAGAGATATAATTTCTTGGATACCGAGTTACACCACAAGGCATTCATATGGAAGACAACAAGGTATCCACTATCATTAATTGGCCCCAGCCAACAAACAAAAAGGAACTTCAGAGTTTCTTAGGGTTTTCAAATTTTTACTATAAGTTCATCAAAAACTTCTCAGCCATCGTTAAATCGTTAACTAGGCTTACAGAAAAGATACTTCTTTTAAATGGACAAATGATGCCCAACTTTCTTTTGATTAACTCAAAAAGGCATTTACAACAGCACCCATACTGTAGTTTCCTGACCCCACCTGCCAATACATTCTGGAGGTAGATGCCTCAGCTTTTGCCATTGGTGCCATTTTATCCCAACAAAAATCTTTAACTCAACCTGTACATCCTGTAGCTTTATTCCCCTCGTTCCTTATCACCGTCTCAGTTAAACTACCCAGTTGGAGAAAAGTAATTGCTATCAATCAAGTGTTCGCTGGAATACTGGAGGCTTTTGCTTGAGGGCACTACTTTACCGATTCTGATATACACCGACCACAAAAACCTACAATACCTCCAAACTAACTATACTTTGTCTGCCAGACAAGTCAAATGGAGTCTGTATTTTTCAAGGTTCCACTACCATATTGTATACCGTCCTGGCTCTAAGAACTTGAAGGCTGATGCCTTGTCACGAAATGATTCATTTCCCATTCAACCCAAGATATACAGCACTGTTATTGCCCCAGAACATTTTATTGCCCTCACAACTAACTTACTCCATACTATTCAAGTAGCACAAGAACAGGATTCGTTACCTCAGGCTTACCAATTAGGAAAACAGCAGGATGACCTTATTCTATTTCGGAAATTTGTTGTATATACCTTCTGCTATACAAGATACAATCCTTCAAATTACTCATGACTCCACGTTATGCGGACACCCTGGAGTACACAATACCATAAACCTACTCAAAAGGTCATTTTGGTGGCCAAAGATGTTTGAGACTGTCAAATCTTACATTGAGAACTGTTATCTATGTATCCAATCAAAAAAGGACTGGCATAAACCATATGGGCTACTTATATCCCTACCAGTACCTAATCGGCCCTGGAGGGATTTAGCCATGGATTTCATTGTAGACTTACCCAACTCATCTTCTTATACAACCATTTTAGTTGTAATCGACTTATTCACTAAAATGGCTCATTTCCTTCCTTTTACGGCTCTTCCCACAGCTTCTCAGACAGCAGTATTTTTAAACAACATTGTCAAATTACATGGATTGCCATCTTCTATCCTCACTGATAGAGGTAGTCAATTCACCTCTAGATTTTGGACACCACTTTGTTCCAGATTAAACATTGACAGAAAACCTACTACTTCATATCATCCGCAAACCAATGGTCAATGCGAAAGAACTAACCAGTGTTTGGAACAGTATTTGAGAACTTACTGTTCCCAACAACAAGATAAATGGGCCAACTACTTGGCCACTGCAGAATTCGCTTACAATAACTCAAATAATCAATCTACTAAAACTTCTCCGTTTTTTTCTAACTATGGGTTCCACCCGGATGTTCACCTCCTACCTAACGCCCAATCTACTTGTCCTTTGGCCGATGATATAGTGAACAACCTGACACAAAACTTTCAACTTCTTCGTAACAACATCTTGCTAGCTCAAAAACAACATAAACATTATTACGATCTTCGTCATAGACCTGCTCCTCAGTACAAGGTGGGAGAGAGGGTCTGGCTGTCCACCCGTCATCTGAAATTACGCACCTCTACTCGCAAGTTTACCCAACTGTATGTTGGCCCCTTTCTCATTGTTAAAGTCGTTAATACTAACGCAGTCACTCTACAACTCCCGGATCACTACCGTATTCATCCCACTTTCCATGTCTCCTTGCTCAAACCTTGTACCAATTTTGATACTTCCCGTGTTGCTCCTCAGCAACCTCCCCTTCATCCTCAACCCGATTTGGAGTATGAAGTCTCCACTATACTGGACTCACAATTTAGTAAGTGTTCTTTACAGTATCTTGTTAGATGGAAAGGTGTCACCCCGGACGATGATTCCTGGGAGCCGGCATCTAATGTCTCCGATCTGCGTCTGGTATCCACTTTCCACCAGCGAAATCCTGACAGACTTTCTCCTTGATACCCAGGAAGGTTTCCCTTGGTGGGGGAATATTGTCATGTATTGTCTGTCAGTCAGTGTATACACCTTTAATTGGAGGAGGGATCTAGCTCCTTTATAAGTTCCAGCTATTGACTTCCACATTGCTTGTTAATTTACTTCTATTACCTGTTACTCCTTTACTTCCCGAGTTCAGTTTGGAAGCAAGCCTTTTCCTGCATCGCTGAGCTGTATCCTCTCCTCACTACATCAGTAGTTCCATGGATTCCATGCTACAATTGCGGACGCCAACTCAGCTCTATTTTCCCAGCTGGGATTCAGCAAATCTGACCGCACACGACTTCCTTTGACTACACCCCAAGCAAATACAGGTGCGATTGTTCCTGCAACAAACAGGAACTCTCAACTGATATATCATGCTACTTCTATTATTATAGTAAGCCAGTTATATATATTGTCACAGTATATACTTGTTACTCATTCTCAGTATTATCAATATCTTTGCCTTGTTTATAATTACGGATCCTTTAACTTTCGCTGTTTCTTTGACATTCTGGGAAGTAGTTTATTTGTACTCAGTTTCTCTGAATAACTTCTCAGTTGGAAATAGCAATTCGCTACAAATGCAAACAGTATCTTTTAAAGATAGGATACTGTTAAGCAGGCCTGTAGCAACAAATCCCTTTTATATTAAGTGTTTGTATTGCACATATTATATGCACCATTCATTAGGTTCTGTACATTTGATTTATTTTCCAGATCCCATAACAACGTCGCCATCTGAATGAAAAGGGACGCTATGGTAGGAGACCCAGGAGTACCCCACTGCTGACACAGAAACATAAAAGAGCCAGATTGGAGTTTCCTAAAACTTATCTGAAAAAGCCAAAATCCTCTGTTCTTATTGCCTTAATCGCATGTTTGCTTGGCAATACTAACATTGGAAACATGTTGTTTGGAGTGATGAATCATGCTTCATTTTCCGTCTGATAGAAGAAGTGTCGAAATGCAAAGTGCCTAATTTAAAGTTTGGTGAAGGAGGGATAATGTCTGAGTGAAGGCATAGCTAAAATGACATTCCATTAAAGTGGAATATGTTTTTAGGAGTTTTGTAATCACAACAGTGATGCCAGATTTTTTGTATCCAGATAGGGCAAACGGAGTTGGTTCTTACCCCAGTAGATTAGTAGCGTGATTAATGAAGAGTGCCAGTTTGTAAGCATAAAGCAGGGTTAGTATTGCCAAGCAAACATGCGATTAAGGCGATAAGAACAGCGGTTATATATATATATTATATATATATATATATATATATATATATATATATATATATATATATATATATAAAAAGAGTACAGGACAAATGGCTACTATAAATGGGGTGCAGACCCTATAAAAAATTATTTTTCAACAAACTACAAGAGGAGAACAAGGACCATCAAAAATTTCCATGGCCCGGAGCAGATAGGGAATCAGTTAGGATTTATTTCTTTCTGTACCATTAATAAATTATTTATTGTTCTCTGTGATTGTACTGGTCAGAGATTTATTTCTTTTGTCTAATTTAGCTATATTTTTTTGTAAAAGAGTGCTTGATTCCCTATCTGCTCCGGGCCATGGACATTTTTGATGGTCCTTGTTCTCCTCTTGTAGTTTGTTGAAATATATATATATATATATATATATATATATATATATATATATATATATATATATATATATATGCACACACACACATATATATATATATATATATATACAGTTGTGCTCATAAGTTTACATACCCTGGCAGAATTTCTTGGCCATTTTTCAGAGAATATGAATGATAACACAAAAAACTTTTCTTTCACTCATGGTTAGTGTTTGGCTAAAGCCAATTATTATCAATCAACTGTGTTTACTCTTTTTAAATCATAATGACAACAGAAACTACCCAAATTACCCTGATCAAAAGTTTACATACCCTGGTGATTTTGGCCTGATAACATGCACACAAGTTGACACAAAGGGGTTTGAATGGCTATTAAAGGTAACCATCCTCACCTGTGATCTGTTTGCTTGTAATTAGTGTGTGTGTATAAAAGGTCAATGAGTTTCTGGACTCCTGACAGACCCTTGCATCTTTCATCCAGCTGCACTGATGTTTCTGGATTCTGAGTCATGGGGAAAGAAAAAGAACTGTAACAGGATCTGTGGGAAAAAGGTAGTTGAACTGTATAAAACAGGAAAGGGATATAAAAAGATATCCAAGGAATTGAGAATTGCAAATCAGCAGTGTTCAAAGTCTAATCAAGAAGTGGAAAATGAGGCGTTCTGGTTGATAACATACTGCATTCATCTTCCATCAATTCTGACCAAATTTCCTGTGCCTTTGTAGCTCACACATCCCCAAAACATCAGTGATCCACCTCCGTGTTTCACAGTAGGAATGGTGTACCTTTCATCATAGGCCTTCTTGACTCCTCTCCAAATGTAGCGTTTATGCTTGTGGCCAAAAAGCTAAATTTTGGTCTCATCACTCCAAATGACTTTGTGCCAGAAGGTTTGAGGCTTGTCTCTGTGCTGTTTGGCGTATTGTAAGCGGGATACTTTGTGGCATTTGCGTAGTAATGGCTTTCTTCTGGCGACTTGACCATGCAGCCCATCTTTCTTCAAGTGCCTCCTTATTGTGCATCTTGAAACAGCCACACCACATGTCCTGTATTTCATCTGACGTTATTTGTGGGTTTGTCTTTGTATTCCGAACAATTTTCCTGGCAGTTGTGGCTGAAATTTTAGTTGGTCTACCTGACCGTGGTTTGAACACTGCTGATTTGCATTCTCAATTCCTTGGATATCTTTTTATATCCCTTTCCTGTTTTATACAGTTCAACTGCCTTTTCCCGCAGATCCTTTGACAATTATTTTGCTTTCCCCATGACTCAGAATCCAGAATCGTCAGTGCAGCACTGGATGAAAGATGCAAGGGTCTGTCAGGAGTCCAGAAACTCATTGACCTTTTATACACACACACTAATTACAAGCAAACAGATCACAGGTGAGGATAGTTACCTTTAATAGCCATTCAAACCCCTTTGTGTCAACTTGTGTGCATGGTATCAGGCCAAAATCACCACGGTATGTAAACTTTTGATCAGGGTAATTTGGGTAGTTTCTGTTGTCATTATGATTTAAAAAGAATAAACACAGTTGATTGATAATAAATGGTTTCAGCCAAACACTAACCATGAGTGAAAGAAAAGCTTTTGTGTTATCATTCATATTCTCTGAAAAATTGCCAAGAAATCATAAATCTGCCAGGGTATGTAAACTTATGAGCACAACTGTGTATGTATGTGTATGTGTGTGTGAATATATATATATATAATTAATTTACAGAAAGACCCAGTACTAACCAAATGTATTCAGCTCCCGGGGTGCATTCCAAGTTTATACATATACAAAATTTTCAAAGGAGGCACTCTTCGGTATTCGTTAGAAATCATTTTATTATGTAAACGTTTTCAGGGTTGCCCCTTCCTCTGACATATAATAAACAAACACCACATACCCACAAAAAAATGTGTTCCACAACCCCATTGTGACCTGCAGCTCTGCCCACACCAGAACAAGAAGAAAATAGAACATATTTTTAGTTTTCAAGCAGCTACCACATGCCCTCTATTGTGGCCACCTGGAAGGGAAAATTACCCATTATATTGTGTTCTATATATTACTGTAGCACATATGATGCATAGTGAAAAGGGAAAACAAACATACCTGGCTTTCCAGGCCCTGCAGCTGGGGCAGGAGGAGGCTCTGGAGTAGATCTGTGGTGCCTTTGGTGAAGGTGACGGTGTTGTGGTGCCACGATGACATCCCTTTGTAAACAAAAAAAAATATCTCAGCATATGGAACACATTCTCATGTGCACATAAATAATAAAACATGTAACTGTAAATACTTACCATCTTGTATGGCACCATGGAGCTCACTAAGGAGATCCTGCTGCCTTCTCCTAAGGTCCAAGAAACTTTGGAGGCATTGCCGGACCAGAAACCTGTTCTATCGGTCGTAGCACCTGCTTCAGAGTCCTCCTGGTCCAGATGTGGACACCATGCTAGCGACCTAGGTGGATTTAATAAAACAGAAAATAATGAAAACAGGGAGTTAGAAGTTATTTTAAGTGCAGGCAGAAACTTTAAATATTAAAAAAGCTGTGCCAAGATAAATCAAAACTTGCCGTAATTTTTTAGTTAAAAGTTTAAATAAAAACATACTTTTATCCTTTTGCAAAGGCACAAACTTAAAAAAACCCTGCCAATTCATCGTAAGGCACAAAATTAAAAAAAAAATTTTTTTAACTGCTTGAAATGCATGTGGCCTTACTTGGAAAACAGTTAAAACAAAAAGGAAATATTGCAGCTATTGTATTACAATTTTGTGTCTTAAAAAAAATAAGGGGAAGATTCCGAGTGGCGCAAGCAAAAAAGGGTTTTATCGCAGGGGTCTGCACGTGCTGAGTGTAGCACAATCGCGATTTATGCTACAATGATTACCGCATCCTCAGAGCTCTGGTTAACTGTTTAACAAAAAAGCGTCACAAAACACATCAAAAATACATTACATACAGCTAGATTACGGGTTTTGCGTTATGAGTGAAAAAGCATAACGCTGCTTTTTTCATAACGCCGCTATTACAAGTCTTGTCGGTATAGGTGTGCCGCACACCTTTTTGGCCGTCACGCAACGTCAGTACCGCACTTTTAAAAAAAGTCCTTTTTTAATGGGACTCCCATAGCGCCGGTATTATGAATTTGCCTGGGAGGCCAAAAAGTGAGCAGTACACTCTATAACGACAAGATCTGTACCGCCATCTAAACTCAGTAGTTATGAGTTTTACATTACAAAGCTGTAGCATAAAACTCATAACTAAAGTGTTAAAAATTACACTAACACCCATAAACTACCTATTAACCCCTAAACCGAGGCCCTACCGCATCACAAAAACTATAATATGTTTATTAACCCCTAATCTGCCGCTCCGGATATCGCCACCACTAAAACATTTTTATTAACCCCTATACCGCCGCTCCCCTACATCGTCGCCACTATAATAAACCTATTAACCCCTAAACCGCTGCCCACCCTCATTGCACTATTTAAAGATTATTAACCCCTAATATGCCATCCGCCCACACCACCGCTATAATAAACCTATTAACCACTAAACCGCAAGCCCCCCACAACGAAATATACTTAAATAAATTATTAAACCCTAAACCTCTGACCTCCCACATCACTAACTCTACATAAATATATTAACCCCTAAACCTAACCCTAAAATAACCCTAAGCCTAACCCTAACACCCCCTAACTTAAATATAATTAAAATAAATCTAAATAAACCTTACAATTATTACCTAAATAATTCCTATTTAAAACTAAATACATACTTACCTGTAAAATAAAGCTAAGATAGCTACAATATAACTACAGTAATAGTTATATTGTAGCTAGCTTAGGTTTTATTTTTATTTCACAGGTAAGTTTGTATTTATTTTAACTAGGTAGACTAACTATTTAACTATTAACTAGGTAGACTAACTATTTAACTATTTACTAACTAGTCTACCTAGTTAAAATAAATACAAAGTTACCTGTAAAATAAAACCTAACCTGCTTTACACTAAAAACTAACATTACAATAAAATAAAATTAATTAAATTATTAAAATACAATTTTCTAAATAAAAAAAAAAAAACCACTAAATTACAAAAAATAAAAACCACATGATCAAAAATAAAAACGAATTACTCCTAATCGAATAGACCTGTCAAAATAAAAAAGCCCCCCCCAAAATAAAAAAACCCTAGCCTACACTAAACCGCCAATGGCCCTTAAAAGGGCCTTTTGTGGGGCATTGCCCCAAAGACATCAGCTCTTTTACCTATAAAAAAAATACAAAGACCGACCAACAGTAAAATCTATCTAAATAAACCTAAGCTAACCATTGCCCTGAAAAGGGCATTTGGATGGGCATTGCCCTTAAAAGGGCATTTAGCTATTTTACATTGCCCAAACCCTACAGCCAATAGAATGAAAGCTCAATCCTATTGGCTGATTGCAACAGCCAATTGATTTTTTCACCTTTAACTCCTATTGGCTGATAGAAATCTTTCAGCCAATAGGAATGTAAGGGACGCCATCTTGGATGACGTCACTTAAAGGGAAACAGAGACCATCGTAAGAAGAGGATGCTCCGCGCCGGATGTCTTGAAGATGAACCTGCGCCAGATGGATGAAGATAGAAGATGCCGTCTGGATGAAGACTTCTTGCGGTCTGGATGAGGACTTTGCCGGCTGGATGAAGATGGAAGAGGCCGTCCGGATGAAGACTTCTTGCCGCCTGGATGATGACTTCGCCGGCTGGATGAGGATGGATGTCCGGACTTCGAAAACTGTAAGTGGTTCGTCGGGGGTTAGTGTTAGGTTTTTTTTAAGGGTTTTTTGGGTGTTTGGTTTTTTTTAGATTAGGGTTTGGGCAATGTAAAAGAGCTAAATGCCCAATCCAAATGCCCTTTTCAGGGCAATGGTTATCTTAGGTTTATTTAGATATGTTTTTATTTGGGGGGTTGGTTGGTTGGGTGGTGGGTTTTACTGTTGGGGGTGTTTGTATTTTTATTTACAGGTAAAAGAGCTGATTTATTTGGGGCAATGCCCCACAAAAGGCCCTTTTATGGGCCATTGGCAGTTTAGTGTAGGCTAGGGTTTTTTTTTATTTGGGGGGGGGGTTTATTTTGATAGGGCTATTAGATTAGGAGTAATTCGTTTTTATTTTTGATAATGTGTTTTTTTATTTTTTGTAATTTAGTGTTTGTTTTTTTGTAATTTAGAAAATTGTATTTTAATAATTTAGTCTACCTACCTAGTTAAAATAAATACAATCTTACCTGTGAAATAAAAATAAAACCTAAGCTAGCTACAATATAACTATTAGTTATATTGTAGCTAGCTTAGGTTTTATTTCACAGGTAAGTATGTATTTAGTTTTAAATAGGAATTATTTAGGTAATAATTGTAAGGTTTATTTAGATGGTTTATTTAGATTTATTTTAATTATATTCAAGTTAGGGGGTGTTAGGGTTAGATTTAGGCTTAGGGTTACGTTAGGGTTATGCTTAGGGTTAGGTTTAGGGGTTAATATATTTATTTAGTGTTAGTGATGTTGGAGGCCAGAGATTTAGGGGTTAATAACTTTATTATAGTGGCGGCGACATTGGGGGTGGCAGATTAGGGGTTAATAACTGTAATGTAGGTGGCGGCGATGTTAAGGGCGGCAGATTAGGGGTTAATATTTTTATTTAGGTGGCGATGTTAAGGGCGGCAGATTAGGGGTTAATAACATTATACAAAAGTAAAAAATTAGGCAGGCACAACTTGAAAAACCGCTTTAAATTGAAAACAGAAGGTGCTTTATTAGTACTACATAAAAAAGTGATACATGCAGACATTTTTTTATGTAGTACTAATGAAGCACCTTCTGTTTTCAATTTAAAGCGGTTTTTCAAGTTGTGCCTGCCTAATTTTTTACTTTTGTATCTTTTTGCGGTTTTGATCTGCCGCAATTGGCTACGGCACACCAGTATGTCAGGTTGAGTCCACTCTGTGTTTTGGACTTCCGGCTTCAACACTGCCTGTTCCGGTTGCGGTCTTTTCTCCTTTCGTTAATAACATTATGTAGGTTGCGGCTATGTCGGGGGGCGGCAGATTGGTGGTGTTTAGACGTGGTTTTTATGTTAGGGTGTTTAAACATAACTTTTTCTTTCCCCATAGACATCAGTGGGGCTGCGTTATGGAGCTTTTGTTTACGGGATCGTAGGTGTTAGACTTTTTTTTGCTGGCTCTCCCCATTAATGTCTATGGGGAAATCGTGCACGAGCACGTCAAAGCAGCTCTTGATTTCGGTGTGGTATGGAGCTCAACGCAACCATATCGCCCGCGCAATCCTGCTGTTTTAAAACCTGTAATAGCAGCGCTATAGGGAGGTGAAATAACTCCGAAAATGTTGCGGTCGTTAATTTCCCTATAGTGCTCAAAACTCGTAATCTAGCTTATAGTTTGTAACACTCATAATAACACTAAAAAAATACATTTTAAAAAAAATTGCACAAAAAAGTTATAAGGGCTCAAAGATATGAAATCTCAGGTGTTACAAAAATGGCAGGCAAAGGGCTTTAACATTGAGATTCATACATATGCATGTCTAAATATGTATATATATATATGTGTGTGTGTGTGTACATATGTATTGATGTATTTATATATGTATAATTACAGACATATATATGCACATATAAACACATAAATACATATGTATACATATCTAGACATATGTATAAGTGCATTGGAGCCCTTTAAAGTTAAGTAGATGAAAACGTAAAAACATATTTATACAATATTAATTTGTAATAAAGTGTTATACTGGTTATTTACTGTAAATATTTGATTTTCCAATGTTCTGCACATCGCAGAATATGTTCTTTGTATTTATAAATATATATTCACATATATATATAAATATAATCATGTGTATGTAGGTATGCCATATTATAATAGGCCAGGTATGTTTGTCCTATGCAGTCAGACTGCAGCGCGAGACAAACGTACCTGGCCATAAGGAAGGATCAGTCAGTGAGGAACAGACAGCAGAGAGGGGGTGGGATTGGCGGGGGGCGCGAGGATGGGGAGGGGAGTGGGCGGGACCACTACACTACAGAAAAAAAAAGTTGAGAGCAGCAGGGAAGGGGAAGGAGGTAGGGAGGGAGAGGTGATCCAAGTGGATGGGGATTTTGGCCTGTGTACACTGGCTTTAGGACTAGTAGATATATATTGTACCAAAATACCATCAGATATATGTAGAAATATGTATGTATGAATAAATACAACATATTCTGCTATGTGAAGAACATTGAAATGGGAAATTCATATTTTTAGGTCGGGTTAGTGCACTTGGGGTTTTTCCCCCCACTTTTTTTACTCTACTGACTTCCATGGGGGAATACGTTAATGTAATTGCGATATTCTAAGTTTGGCTTTTAGTATGCATCAGGTTGGAAAACAGTTACAGCAAAGTAGTTTTTGCATTGTTTTTTACTATTTTGTGCCTTGTGTTTCAAGCAAACATACTTTTGTTTTCAGCGTGTCACAAAATTGTACTAAAAAATCAGCTAAAATTTAATTTGTTTTCCAAGTAAGAAAACAGGCATTTCAATCAAAAAAATTTTACCTTTTGCAAAGGCACAAACTTAAAAAGAAAAACTGCCTATTTAATTTTGTCTTCATTTTAAGGCACACAATTGTAAAAAAAAAAAAGGAAAAGCTGCAAAAAGTCCTTTTTTATAAAAACAACTTTTTTTTTCCAGTAAGGCCACAAGTATTTCAAGGGGCAGGAGTATCTCCGCCACACTACTCTGAATACACCCAATCCCGTCTGATCTCGGAAGTTAAGCAGGGTCAGGCCCAGTCTGTACCTGGATGAGCTTCACAAGTGAATCTTACACTTCCTGGCTGTTTTTTGAAACAACTCTTTCCTAACATTCACGCACGTTGGCTATAGAACGTGGGAACTCTAACTGGCCTATCACCTGCCTCTAACTATGACAACCGCAGTAATGGCCCATATGCTGTGATTCCTGTCCCTCATTTGTTCTTCATTGTGGTGGCTTACACCGCTCTCATCCAGCATAATTAGGGGAGGGCTCACACTGACACAGCATTATCGGAGCTTGCGGTTTAGAGACGTGGTGAGACAGGAGTCTTTACAGGATCCCGTGAAGCTTTTGCTTGATTACTCCAGCACTTTGTTCTTAGTGCACTGTTCAAGAGCTGCATATTTACGGAGCACCAATCCGGTATGGAAAATACCAAGGATCTTTTATGGAACTGGAACAGTATTGTATGTTATTGGAGTTTTCTTTGCTAACTAGCCACTTTGTATCTCTGGTTTTACTTTGATTCAATTGTGGCTAAGGTATCATCTTTTTTCCCTGTCTCATGGACTGTAGTCCTTGATTGATTTATGCCTGGATGTTGTAGGATTCATTGCTTGTTTTGTATTTCACTTATGCTTGCACCATACACCGTTAATGTAACTTATTAATATTTCCCCTTTTTTTGTTTTCTATGTGTGACACTGCTAATAAACGTACTGATTATTCGGCATTGAAGTTGATATAGTATATATTTGGCTGAGTGCTTGGCGAGTTGAGTGACAGTTGTTCCTATGACACAGTCACTCATAATGTTTTTTACACCATTTTTCTTGCGCAAGAGTGCTAATTATAAGTAAATTTTTTCTGTTTTACATTTTGAGTCTTTGGAGTGCTGCCGTAATTTCCTTTTTCTTTTGTGCTGCATGGCTGGCTCGGCCGTTGGATGTCCACGCCTATCTTGCAAAATTCAAGGAGTTCCTGACGTCAAAGTCCCGCTCTGATCTCTGTGTTTGGAGTTCCAGCTGAGATAGTAACCGTATCCTGAGCAGTGAATTTTACTTTGGTTTACTGTGAAAGGCATAAAAAATATTTTTAATTTAGGCCACAGATACTGCAAATAAACATGAATTAAGAAATAAGTTTAAAAGTAGACGTTGTGGGAAGTGAGCATCCATAGTGCCCACGAGGATCACAAGTTCCCTCGGCTAAAACATCTAGAGGGAGCCATTTTCTACAAATGTAAACTTTTTAAAAACAAAAATAAATAAATAACTTTAAAGGTACATGAAACCCATTTTTTTTCATGATTCAGATAGTGAATTTGATTTTAAAGGGACAGTCAAGTCCAAAAAAAACTTTCATGTTTCAAATAGGGCATGTAATTTTAAACAACTTCCCAATTTACTTTTATAACCAATTTTGCTTTGTTCTCTTTGTATTTTTAGTTGAAAGCTAAACCTAGGAGGTTCATATGCTAATTTCTTAGACCTTGAAGGCCGCCTCTAATCTAAATGCATTTTGATAGTTTTTCACCACTAGAGGGCATTAGTTCACGTGTTTCATATAGATAAAATTGAACCAATGCATGTGAATTTACCATGGAGACAGCTCTGATTGGCTAAAATGCAATTCTGTCAAAAGAACTGAAATAAGGGGGCAGTTTGCTGAGGCTTAGATACAAGGTAATTACAGAGGTAAAATGTGTATAATTATTCCAAGTTCTTTTTATTGAAGATAAATCAAGCATAATACAAGCCATGAAAAATTGGTTCACATGGAAAAGAAAAACATCATAACTGAAAAAGAAAAAATAACATGGTCCAATTTAGCATAAACAAGTGAAGTATATGAAATTTCACAAGTAATTCTCGCATCTTAAATTAAGTAAGTGAAAGGAATTGTGCCTTTAAGCCCCTTCAGGGGTAGCATATTATTCTAGGATTTGCCAAACAACAAACCCAATACAAGTAAGATGTATAAAAACTCTAAATTTAACACATAGGTAGTTCTGACGCTTCCTATTAAGTATTCGTCAAGGGTCGCCTCGACTGTGGCGTGTCTGCTCCGGGTCTCTGGTCTATGTCTGGTCTCTCATTTATGTGCAATAGGTAGAGGTCCCAGAGAGCTTGGGCCTCTATAAACGGTTCTCTCTTGCTGTTTTTGTATGAGCTAAACTCCTCAACTTCAATTAACTCTGATACTTTGTCTCTCCATCTCTGAGGGTCTGGGGGTGTGTGTAGTTTCCAATGTTTGGCTATAATGGACTTAACGCTATTTATCATTATTTGGAATAAAATTTGGTGTGCCTTGGAGGTCAATTTCCTAAACTTATTAAGTAGGAAAACTAGGGGGTCTAAAGGTAGTGTGCAGTCCAGGACCTTCTCCATTTCCCCAATACAATTTCTCCAAAGCTGATTGATTACGTTGCACCACCACCACATGTGTCCCATTCCACTACCAAAGTGTCCACACCTCCAGCACCTATTTGGGAGTGATGGGTATAGTCTGTGTAGGCGTTTGGGAGTGAGATACCAGTTATGTAGTATTTTGTAGTTTAATTCAACCAGGTATGCTGAGGATGAAGAGGACTTGGTGTTTCTGAAAATATCTACTGCTGTATGTGGGAGAATTATAGTACCCAGTTCTCTTTCCCATGACTCAATTGAGGGGGGAAGGTCGCCTGGTGGCGGTTGTGTCAGGATAGAGTGTATCCTGGATAGAGTGTGTTTCTTTGGATGTTTTGCAGTGTATAATTGCTCAAGGTTAGTGAGGGGTCTTAGCATGTTGTTGCTGCATTTGTGGGTCAGTATGTAATGACGAGTCCGTCTGTAGTTAAACCAGTTCTGGAATATCGAAAAGCCCTGATCCTGTAGTTGTGTTTGGGATAGTAGCTGGTCATGGTTAGATACCTGATGTAATTCTATTTCTATAATATCTCCGTCCTGCTCACAGGCCCCACTAAGATCAGTAACTGAAAATTAATTGTTATGGGTCAATGACGTCAGAGGTGAGGGGTTGGAAGAGAGAAATGGGTTTATTTTGTTTGCAGAATGCCACTGCTCTAATGTTTCTCTGGTTATTGGATAAGCAGTGTTTCTGACCATTGAGTGGAAGTTTGGATGCCAGCAGATGGCTGAAAGAGGTGTCTCTGAGTTTAGATTTTGCTCTATCTCTATCCATCTCTTTTGTGTTTTATGGATCCTCCAATCCAATATGCGTTGAAGGAAAATAGCTGTCCTATAAAGCTGTCCTTTACTTCTTTTATATAATATGCTTCATTCTCTTGGTATCTTTTGTTGAAAAGCATACTGAGGTAGGCTCAGGAGCTGGGCGCTAGCTGCTAATTGGTGGCTACACATATATGCCTTTTGTAAATGGATTACCAATGTGTTCAGCTAGTCCCTAGTAGTAGATTGCTGCACCGTTTAGAAAGAATACCAAAAGAATGAAGCAAAATTTGGGATTTTATGTACCTTTAAAGGGCCACTGTAAGTAAATATTTTCTATGCCTGTTACTAACTAACTACCCCAAATACGCTTTTTATCAATAGCATTTCATTAACATATCTCTACCGTATATCAGAAATCTTGTCTGCAAATTTAATTGTTTTCCAAACCCACTCCGTGGGTATCCTTTGCTCTGTACAATCCGTTTACAATACCTAGGTTTCAAAATGGCGCTTTAAACACAAAGGCCTAGATTTGGAGTTCGGCGTTAGCCGTGAAAACCAGCGTTAGAGGCTCCTAACGCGGGTTTCTTACGGACTCCGGTATTTAGAGTTCAGTTACCGACACTCAAAAAAAAACTAACGCTCACATTTCTACCGACACCTCAGACCCAGTAGTAAACATATACCGACAAAAGAAACATCCACGAATCAAATCAAAAATATTACACAAACTACACTTACAGTCATACAAACACTACACTATGTTTATTTTTCATATTTAATAATTTTTCATCAAAATACAAAGGATTAAAGTTGCGAGATCTCGGGTGTTTGAAAAAAAAACAACACAAATCCATTTTCCCATTGACTTACATTGACACACCGGAAAAGACCCTCATATACCTACATCTAACTAATAACATTATCACAAACATACACTCATCGATGCATACAAACAATATACACCACATGACATACACAAAATATTTATTTATTACAAAAAGAACACGATTTAGTTACTTTTTCACAAAAGCTCATGACGTCACTCACTTTACGATGAAAACCAGTCTTAGAAAAAAAAAATTACCAATTTTTAGAGCCTCCATTGACTTCTATTGGGAAGACGTGCTCTTGCACGCGAAACCCTCATTTCCCTAACGCACGCAAATAGCGTAGACAGAAAAACTCCAAATACCAGCGCTAGAAAATACATGATTTCATGCGTTAGACCCAGCTATGATAAATAGATCAAGAAATGACTATTTCCCTATGGTGGATTTATGGATTTTACTGTTTGAATATTCACAACACCATTAAATTGTTTAACACTTTTATATTACATCAACTACAAATCAACATCACTAGTAACAACATTTTTGTTTTAAAAATATTACATTTAAACGGACACAAAAATAATGTCAACTTTTCAGGATTCACAAACACTACACAATGGGAAACAATTCTCATTTACCTTTATTATTGCATTTCAGTTATTCAACTCATATGCTTGCAGCAACAGCATATCTACATAGGCTTAACACATGATCACTCACGGATGCACATACATTACTTTTAACATTCACTCATACATGTGCATTCAAATGATGGGGGAAAAACACATTACATTCTCTAGAGGAATCACAAAACACAACATATGGATTTTACTGTACTTTTAACATCATGATTCCATCACCAGAAAACATTAGGAATTACGTACAACAAGAACATCATTACACCAGATTACAGATGTCACTTTATGGGAAGGAACAACAATGCCAGACCGCTATATAGAAGTCAGCATATGTGGGACACAATCACAATATATACGTACATGTACATAACACGCATCACCCATCACGCAACCACAAAGCACACATTTAGATTTTATTCAGCACACAATAACAATGTAGCACAATACAACAACACAATGAGGATTTCAGAACTACATAGGCAGGTTAATAATATCATGACGTCATTAGAAGATTCAACCATACACATCACAGATTCACCACTGTACCGCCCCTTTCGGAACTTTAACACTCAATACTACAATACAACATATACGTAAACATCAGTTTGGAACAGCATTATTAAGGCGATTTCAATGGGACTATTAATAAATATTGTCAGATCGCAAATCACTTATATATATAATACTACAGATGACAGCCGGAAGTTCTTCAGTATTAGTGCCATTTGAATGGGACGCATACAATATTGACATCTCGGCAATCACTTATATATATAATACTACAGATGACAGCCGGAAGTTATTCAGTATTAGTGCGATTTGAAAGGGACGCATACAATATTGACTGCTCGGCAATCACTTATATATACAATACTACAGATGACTGCCGGAAGTTATTCAGTATTAGTGCGATTTGAAAGGGACGCATACAATATTGACTGCTCGGCAATCACTTATATATACAATACTACAGATGGCAGACGGGAAGTTCGGAATTATTATTGCGATTTGAAAGGGACGCGTACAATATTCACATCTCGGCAATCACTTATATATACAATACTACAGATGGCAGACGGGAAGTTCAGAATTATTATTGCGATTTTAAAGGGACGCATACAATATTTACAGCTCGGCAATCACTTATATATACAATACTACAGATGGCAGCTGTTACTTTATCGTTTACAAACAATATTGCAGGAACATTGATCGATCACATTCGATGCACATTATACACAACTATGCACTTTCATTCATGTTAGCCTGGACGTGTGCTTGTTACTATAAGATCGCGTTTAAGAAATATTGATTACGCATATGAACAAACATTACAAACATGCACTATATGTGTGATATTTGACACTTTCACATTGAGATTCATTGTTGGAAAATAACATTTCAGCAAACAACAAATAAACGCCCACTGTGAAAGCATTCGCGCCGCTCACATACAAACAGGTGAATACAATCAGCAATCATTACAAACTCACTACCATTGGACTAATTGTACTATAAATCCCCCAAACAACATGGCCAATGCATCACTTGGGATCCACATCAGATCAAGTGCTTACCTTGTTACGCTGTTTTGAAAGATGGATGACGATGACATGGTAGACGCTGCTGGTGCTGCTATTGGCGAACTAGCTGTTGGTCGAGTCAGGCAGCCTCGGCGGCTCAGACTGAGACGAAGGGGTCATCTGGTTCGCGGTCCTCGTGTCTACAGGGTGAGACCCACCTTGGAAGACATGAGAGACTTTGAGGTTTTTGATAAGTATCGGCTCGATCGCGAACAGCTCATTGGCCTTTACGATCTTCTTAAACCTCATTTGGAGCCACGTATAAGAATAAGGACTGCTGTTCCCGCCATGAGTAGGATGCTAAGCTGTCTATACGTCCTGGCCTCCGGGAGTTTTCAATCCGGAGAACTGTACATGCATGGCCTGGCTCAAGGTACATTCTCTGTGGTGTTTGATAACTTTCTGGACGCCATGGTACGTATCAGTAAGCAATACATAGGATTCCCACAGAATGATGGTGATTGGAGGCGCCTGAAGCGGGAATTCTTTGATATTGCTCAAATGCCCAATGTCTTGGGAGCCATAGATTGTATCCACATTGCGCTGCGTGCTCCAATTGATGACTCGCCCTTCAGAAATCGCAAACATTTTCATAGCCTCAACGTGCAGTATGTTTGTGACGCACAGATGAGGATTATGCATGTGTGTGCGAATTTTGGAGGAGCTTGTCATGATGCCCGCATCCTCTCTCTGTCGTCCCTGTGGAGACAGTTTGAGGAAAGACAAATTCCCCCTGGTTATCTCGTTGGTGAGTATTTGTGCACAACATGGTTAATTAGTTTGACAATTGCCACTGTAGTTTTAAAATGTTAGCGTAATGTTCAGCTATAGGATGCAATTTAACCATATATTTTCCCCCCCGCTAATGTCTACTTTTAGTTCAATGCAGATATGTAGCATGTCTTACCTTAAATGCTCATATAGAGAATGTAATGTAACCATGTAGTTAGCATTTTACACAAGGCTTGATTTCGGAGAAATACGCATATGTAGCATGTCTTAGCTGAAATGGGAAGATATTAGCTAATGCAATTTAACCATGTCATTGTCTCTTTCCGCAAATGTCTTTTAGTTCAATGCAGATATGTAGCATGTCTTACCTTAAATGCTCAGATAGAGAATGTAATGTAACCATGTAGTTAGCATTTTACACAAGGCTTGATTTAGGAGAAATACGCATATGTAGCATGTCTTAGCTGAAATGGGAAGATATTAGCTAATGCAATTTAACCATGTCATTGTCTCTTTCCGCAAATGTCTTTTAGTTCAATGCAGATATGTAGCATGTCTTACCTTAAATGCTCAGATAGAGAATGTAATGTAACCATGTAGTTAGCATTTTACACAAGG
Organism: Bombina bombina; assembly: GCF_027579735.1. NCBI lineage: Eukaryota > Metazoa > Chordata > Amphibia > Anura > Bombinatoridae > Bombina > Bombina bombina. The sequence goes on along the minus strand of NC_069504.1, from coordinate 448,103,788 downwards.
CTTGATTTAGGAGAAATACGCATATGTAGCATGTCTTAGCTGAAATGTGAAGATATTAGCTAATGCAATTTAACCATGTCATTGTCTCTTTCCGCAAATGTCTTTTAGTTCAATGCAGATATGTAGCATGTCTTACCTTAAATGCTCAGATAGAGAATGTAATGTAACCATGTAGTTAGCATTTTACACAAGGCTTGATTTCGGAGAAATACACATATGTAGCATGTCTTAGCTGAAATGGGAAGATATTAGCTAATGCAATTTAACCATGTCATTGTCTCTTTCCGCAAATGTCTTTTAGTTCAATGCAGATATGTAGCATGTCTTACCTTAAATGCTCAGATAGAGAATGTAATGTAACCATGTAGTTAGCATTTTACACAAGGCTTTATTTAGGAGAAATACGCATATGTAGCATGTCTTAGCTGAAATGGGAAGATATTAGCTAATGCAATTTAACCATGTCATTGTCTCTTTCCGCAAATGTCTTTTAGTTCAATGCAGATATGTAGCATGTCTTACCTTAAATGCTCAGATAGAGAATGTAATGTAACCATGTAGTTAGCATTTTACACATGGCTTGATTTAGGAGAAATACGCATATGTAGCATGTCTTAGCTGAAATGGGAAGATATTAGCTAATGCAATTTAACCATGTCATTGTCTCTTTCCGCAAATGTCTTTTAGTTCAATGCAGATATGTAGCATGTCTTACCTTAAATGCTCAGATAGAGAATGTAATGTAACCATGTAGTTAGCATTTTACACAAGGCTTGATTTAGGAGAAATACACATATGTAGCATGTCTTAGCTGAAATGGGAAGATATTAGCTAATGCAATTTAACCATGTCATTGTCTCTTTCCGCAAATGTCTTTTAGTTCAATGCAGATATGTAGCATGTCTTACCTTAAATGCTCAGATAGAGAATGTAATGTAACCATGTAGTTAGCATTTTACACAAGGCTTGATTTCGGAGAAATACGCATATGTAGCATGTCTTAGCTGAAATGGGAAGATATTAGCTAATGCAATTTAACCATGTCATTGTCTCTTTCCGCAAATGTCTTTTAGTTCAATGCAGATATGTAGCATGTCTTACCTTAAATGCTCAGATAGAGAATGTAATGTAACCATGTAGTTAGCATTTTACACAAGGCTTGTTTTAGGAGAAATACGCATATGTAGCATGTCTTAGATGAAATGTGAAGATATTAGCTAATGCAATTTAACCATGTCATTGTCTCTTTCCGCAAATGTCTTTTAGTTCAATGCAGATATGTAGCATGTCTTACCTTAAATGCTCAGATAGAGAATGTAATGTAACCATGTAGTTAGCATTTTACACAAGGCTTGATTTCGGAGAAATACCCATATGTAGCATGTCTTAGCTGAAATGGGAAGATATTAGCTAATGCAATTTAACCATGTCATTGTCTCTTTCCGCAAATGTCTTTTAGTTCAATGCAGATATGTAGCATGTCTTACCTTAAATGCTCAGATAGAGAATGTAATGTAACCATGTAGTTAGCATTTTACACAAGGCTTGATTTAGGAGAAATACGCATATGTAGCATGTCTTAGCTGAAATGGGAAGATAGAGAATAATATTGAACTAGATATTTTAAAGTTAAAATAAACATTTGTTAATGGATTATCGTGTACAAAACTTTTTATTGTACTACAAATACTATTTTTAGGATTCTGTTGGAATTATGTTCTGTTCATAATTTATAGGTGATTCTGGGTACATGAGCCGGCCTTGGCTCATTACCCCCTTGCGTAGCCCGACTGATGTGTCTGAGGAGCGCTACAATAGGGCTCATAAGAGAACCAGGGCGGTGGTTGAACGGATGTTCGGGCTCCTGAAGATGAGGTTCAGGTGCCTGGACAGGTCGGGAGGAGCCCTCCAGTACAACCCAAAGAAGGTGGCTAAGATCGTTGTAGCCTGTAGCGTCCTGCATAATATTGCACAGCGGGCTGGGATGCTGCAGGCCGTCCGGCCGGACAGAAACCTCCTCAGAGATGAGGAGGATGATCCTGTTCTAGAGGGGCCATTCCGGGACGAGGGGCTCAATGTCAGAGCAGACATCATCAACCGCAACTTTAGACGGTAAAGAATAGAAGTTAGACTGGAGTATTATCAATAGATGTGAACTGTAGGGAAATGACAAGTAGAGAATTGTGCAAACATTTTAGGATTGTTCATCAAATGCTAAAAATGTGTTTCATTTATTAATATAGGTGATGCTCTGGCCATTGGGTCCTGTAGCGAGTCTTTGCCACCTGGTTTTTAAAGAGGACATCAGCTGGTAAGTATAAATGTCTGGACTGTTGCTGGCATGAATTGTACACAAATACATCATATGGCATACATTTTCTAAACTAGTATTTAGTTTACACATTACTTAAAATGAAAATACTCAGAAAGGGATCCTCTAGCATGACTATGGTTCAATGTCACACATTAGAGGTTTGTTCTGCTCAATATGACTCATCTTCACACTTGATAGAACATAACACAAGATGCTACACAGTAAGCTAGTGACATAAATTTCTTATGAAATGGGGGGTGGGAGAGGGCTAGAGAAATGATTCACACACTTGTAGTAATTTTGAATAAACCTTTTATGCCATTAGGGAGCTGACTTAATCTAAAGACTGAAAGGGAAGAATTAGAAGCCTGACAGTGAAGATTGCCCAGACTGACAGTGGAAAAAGCCAAGATTGAAATTGAAGTATACCAATGGGATCATGTCTGGCATTATCTTTCAAATCTGCTGACCTTGAAAAGCATACAAAGACATGTTCACATGGTAAGTGCCAACTATTTAATAGAATAAGGCTGTTGAGGCATCCTATTGGAGACACTTAGATGATTTTCAAATTTTTAGATGGTATTTCACAGTCCTCTATTTTTGAAATGATGAATAAGACACCTATTGAAGATCAACTTTTTATCCCTGAATTGACTTTCAAAGACCATGCATTATCCAGGTTGGTGTACCAATGCATGCTAGTTAAGAATCACAGGAAGAATGTTGAATATTAGTAGCTTCCATACATTAGTCATATTTAGTTCTTAATTAGATATTTAGGGATCACAATCAGACACTTAGATGAATTTCTAATTTTTAGATGGGATTGCAGTCCTCTATTTTTGAAATGATGATTAAGACACCTATTGAAGATCAACTGTTTAGCCCTGAATTGACTTTCAAAGACCATGCATTATCCAGGTTGGTGTACCAATGCATGCTAGTTAATAATCACAGGAAGAATGTTGATTATTGGTAGCTTACATACATTAGTCATACATATTTCATAATTAGATATTTAAGGATCACAATCATAAAAAGGAATACATATTATAGTTGATATAGAGGTATTTGAATGGACATGAAATATGACATTTATGTTCAACATATATATTATTGAAATGTGATATACATTTTTATGTATAATTCGAAAATCATATTTTTTTTAAAAAATATAATTAATAAATATCTTTAAAAAATGTTGAACAAAGTTAGAGCATAGACACAAGATGATTGTAAATGTATTTTATGATTCTTTGACTACGTGTGTATTAACTTTTGTAAACATTTTTTTTACATTTCAGATTGGCATCTGATGACTTCCAGGAATATATTTTTATTTTTGGTTCAGAAACTATTAAATTTTAAAATGGTAATAATAAAAAGTTTAGTATTAAATACACTCTTTGGAACAGATTATAATAAATATCCATATAATCTGTCAATAAAAATCAATTTGACTCCCATGACTGGTAGTTGTCTATTTGACAAGCACATGCATAAGATCAAATAATGCATTAATTGTTGAAAATCCACTGATTCAGAGAATATTACATTAAACTATCTTTTTTAACATTCATTGGGGAGTGAGATCCATCGATGCTTTTCTTTTTAAATTCTTAGATGTTAAAATAATTTCGGATATGTAGTCAATTTCACAAAAATTAATTTTTTTTCACTTTTAAGAAGGGGAAGTGGTTCAATTACATTAAAGTGACAGTGTTGTTGAATGTAAAAATAATTTTATAAGATCTTGTATCTTCCTTAGGTATCTCAAAACATTATTTGCTAAATTATTTTAATTTTTACATTTATAAATGGTAGGTCATTTAACTTTATATTTTTCACAAGCTAGTTATTGGATGGCAGGTTAATCGATTTGATTTTCTAGTGGAGTCATTTAACTATAGTTAATAATATTATGTAGTTTTTAAAATCTTACCTCTTGGGTTAGACATCACATATCTATATATAATTTTCATTCCCCTTTAGTTTATTTTGACAATGTTAAATCAACATTACAAATGTTTTGGTCCTTAAAGGGACATTCACAAAGTATATTGTGTATTGATTTTTAAATAATTCATAAAAGAATTTAAACATATTTAGAAAGTACTATAGAATTACATTCAGTCTTTAAATATACTTTGTAACAAAAAAAACAATGCACATATCTTAGTCAATTACATAAGGTATCTATGTGCAACCAACAATCAGCATCAAAATAGCCTATGTAGATATGTATTTAATCCAAAAATATATATAATTACAATCTAATGATTGAATACCAAAACATATTAAGTTGTTCAAATATTATAATCTTATCCAAAATGCATACATAACATATAGCTTAATGTCCCTCTAAGCTGAAGACTCCGAAATACCTCCTTTACAATATATATTTCAGTCAGTGTGTAAAACAATCCAGAAGTTAATCTAAATTTTATTGACTCATATGTTATACTAATTTATCAAAAGGAAGGTGCCTAGGTTTCTGATATTTCAAGCATTATTGTGAAATGTTTATTTAAAGGGACATGAACTAAAAATATACTTAAAGGGAGACAGTTAAAAAATTAATGATTTATACATTCTGAATGAGTATTCTATTTTAAGCAACTTTAAAAATTGTCTCATATTATGAATGCTCCTTGTGATGTTGCTATCATTACTTTAAAAATAAGGCATTAAATAGATAATTTATTAGCTTCAGTACTCTGGACTGAACTTGTTTTTTTTGTGGTGGATTAATTTATCCAACAATCATCAAGGACAACCCAGGTTTTTGAAACAATTGTCCGTAATCTCAAATATCATTATTGATTTGCAAAGAAAGATAACAAGATAATTGTTAACATTTGAGAATCGGATTAAATTATAACGTTGATTAACATTTCATGCTCAATCTGAATCACCAACGCTAAATTTGTTTGGACAGTGTCCCTTTAAGAGATTTAAAGAGTGCATTTACTTCTCTTCCTATCTTGACATACTTTGCTTGAAAAGCATATCGAGATAGGCTCAGTAGATGAAGATTGGTGGATGCACATAGATGCCTTATGTGATTGTCTCAACCATGTGCATTTAAATTTCTTCTGTTGAGGATATCTAAATACTAAGATAAATTGATTTACATTTTAAAGTCTAAACAATTTTCTATCTCTACAGATCATTTGATACAATTGTTTGTTTGTAATGTCTATTTAAAAATAAAGACGCCATTGCACAATAACATATATGAGCACTTCAGACAAATACAAGCTCGAGGTTTATTTACTAATAACAAACAAACCTGTAGTTTAACATTTATAAACAGATTATCCAAGTTACTGACCTTATAACCTGAATTTGAACATTCAGAAATATTGCGTGGGAAACGCATCTTGAAACACCAGATTAGCATCTTTAAACATTAAAGTCTAATGTCACGCAATAGCACACAATCAATGTGCATTATGAAATACATTTAATAGAGCAATATCAATACTTCACAATAAGTCAAGAAATGGATTTTATGAAAAATAAAGACATACAATATTAAATGTGTATTTGTATTAAAGAAACAGACCGTTATTAAACCGATAAATGTCTACAACATTTAATAATGTGACAGTATTAGATTTTAAAGAGAATTTAATCATTAATATTTAACGGATCACGGATATTAAATCTGCGTCACACATATCCGCATGACAGGCCCATGAGTTACAAATAAGTCTACATGAAAAATGAAGTTACAGCACCACCATGAGGTATGTGTAAGGAAGTTACTAAGATATGAAACATTAAGGAACGGCCAATCAGAGTTCATCACACAAACACAACTTGAGTCAGGATGGTCTCACAGACATTCTAACAATATTTCAAACTTTTATCCAATCAGATGTACAGATAACTTGTCCCATGGTGCATCTCATGTTTACTTCACCATATAAAAGTCCATTACACGTTGCCATCTTTGTCAGTTCTCTAATGCCTGCAGGCAGTATATATATTTATATATTTATATATTATATTAGCAAACCGAGCAGGCATGTCAGCTCCCAGGTTCACCAAGGAGGAGAGCGCTGCACTGGTCCACGCCGTCAAGGACTTTTATCCCCAGCTGTTTGGGAACAAGAGGAGGTTGACAGATGCGCCTGTTAAGAAGGCCCTCTGGGAGTCTATCACCAATGCGGTTAGATTGGTGTGTGACGTCCAGAGGACCCAGGATCAGATCATGAGGAGATTCGGAGATATGAGGTTGCGGTTAACCAAAAAAGTCAACCTCATAAGGGACTGGGTACAAGCCCATAAAAGAGGTGGCAAAAGAGAGGCCCCGCGGAAACTGTACCTACTCCCTTATGAGGTGACTTTATGCAAGCTCCTCAATCTCCGGGTCCCCAAAAGATTCAGATCCTCGCCATCCTCGGCCTCCTCTTCTTCCCTCCCAGCTGCGGGATCTGAAAGTCCTGACGCGGGGGCCAGGGCAGCTGCTTCTCCGTCCGGTGGCCTGGGAGGAGATGGAGAATCTGAACCAGGTAATTATCCAACTTCATATAATATCTTAATTTTTTTTTTTAATCAAAAAATGTGTATATAGTCAGATACTAAACCTATACAGATCTCACAACATACACTACATATGATGTTTAGATATCTGATTTTAGATTAGTGACACATGAAATAGGAATGATGTGTCTTGCGCTCTACAGAATATGCGTCACAGAGCGAAAATGGAATTGCGCATACACGTTAACATGGCTTTGCTGTAAGTGGCATTGCTTTATACATGTTGGTCAAATGACGGATGCGTAATTCCGCTTTGAATCATTGCGCAATGATCGCGAAAATGGAATTGCGCATACACGTTAACATGGCTTTGCTGTAAGTGGCATTGCTTTATACATGTTGGTCAAATGACGGATGCGTAATTCCGCTTTGAATCATTGCGCAATGATCGCGAAAATGGAATTGCGCATACACGTTAACATGGCTTTGCTGTAAGTGGCATTGCTTTATACATGTTGGTCAAATGACGGATGCGTAATTCCGCTTTGAATCATTGCGCAATGATCGCGAAAATGGAATTGCGCATACACGTTAACATGGCTTTGCTGTAAGTGGCATTGCTTTATACATGTTGGTCAAAATGAAATGTGAATTATTATATATGTGAAGAATACAGTATTCTTATTTTCAATATTATACATAATAAAAAAAGAAGAATCCAAATAAATTATAACATATGCACATCAATTGATGAGAATGAAATAACACCAAAAAATAATTAAAGCTACAGTAAACAACACAACTGATTGAAAATAAGAGTACAGGATATATTTATCATGAATTGAATTGAGGAAACAATTAACTCATGGGACTACCAAAGGATTAATAGTTTTAAATTGATTTGCTAATAATGTAAAGATTTTAAACATGGCATGATTTGTATTAATGATATGCAATCCTCATTTAATATATTACAGATATGGATGTTGCTGCTGGATCCTTAAGGCAGGGCTTGTCACAGTATGGTATGTCTCATTTTAATTGATATTTGTCTTAGAAACATGGACAGAACATTACATACTAAATCCACATTGTTCAATATTTATATGTAATGTCCCTTTAATAGATGAAAATTAAATAATTCTTCGGATATCCTTAAATAACATATTAGATTTGAATTGCATGCTCAATACCATTCATTACATCAACATATGGAGTAGAGAATTCATTAACACCAACATTGTCAAATCAATATAATTTTATATTAAAGGGATACTGAGCTAAAATTATTAATGTTGTCATTCAGATAGAGTATGCAATATTAATAAACATTTAAATATAATACTATCATCATATGTGAAATATTCTATTGCTAAATGTATTTTAAAATCAAGAATGTACGTTTATCTGCATCTCAATTTTGGTTGAACAACCTGGGTTTTTATTGATGATTGGTGGATACCTTCAACAAACAATATTTATTGAATACAATATTGCTTATCTGCCTTTAAGATTAAAATGTAGCAACATTCAAATTATAATAGGAGTCAATGTTAAATCATTTTGAACAGTTTGAACAGAGAAATCAATGATTTAAATTAATCATGTCAGTGTCCCTTTAATAAACAATAGATTCATTCATCTTTACATTCTTTGGATTAAACAATATTGATATATAATTCACATATTCACTGTTGGAGTTACTTTATAGATATCAGCATACTCTAACAGCACCATGATTACATATTTGTACTAATCAATTTGGTTTTGTATTGTGATAAATATGTGTTGTGTCCTAAACAAGATTACTGTACATTGCACAAATGGCTCGATGTGCCACATGTGTTTGTTTAGATTTGTCAACAGCTGCGCTTCAAAATGTGGTTTGTGTGTATTCTTTTAAGAACATTGATCAATGGGTATATTTAGATATGCAATAGCATCGTATGAGATGAGTTTGATGTCTAATATAGTCTGAAATTAAACATATGTTCAATACATCATTTTTAACAGAATCCCCTTGATTCAATCAAGCATTTTCTGGTTTAATGACTGCTCTATTCTTCACATTTTCAAGTTGATTAATCTTAAAATTCGATACAGATGTGATTTAGTGATATCCCAAATGTGTTTCCTAATATATATCTATATCATTCATAGAGAGAGTTGGTGTGGTGAGCCCACAGGAATCCAGCAGTGACATAGAGCCGCCTTTGCGGTCTCCTGGTAAGTCCATTGACTCATTTATATGTCATTGAAGGTGTATTGGTAATCAATATTATGAGCATGATTCTGATGAAGCATAACATTTGAAACAAACATATAATTTTCTCTTCTGATTATATATTAATTTTCTTTTAATATTGAAAGATTAATAATTAAAACTTTATTAGTCTACACATTTGTTATTCAGAAGATGTATAGCATATGTTTGTTTCCATGTTCATTTTTGACAACAGTCATCAAGTGATACACACATGAGAAATCTTAAATGTTCTATGTACTATGCTTTTATGATTTTTAAATTAATACAAACAATACATCGAAAATATGAATCATTGAGAATAACAAATCTAATGTAATTTGTATGCTCCATCAAAATGATGTAAATCATAACTTTGGGTGTGTATATCTTTAATGCAACATTGATGTGTGTCTTTGAACAACAGTAACATATGTTATAATATCTGTTCTTAACGTGTACACAACATGTTATGTTTTACAGAGATTGATTTAACATATGTGACGGAGGAGGAAGAGGCTGCCTTGGAGTCTAATGGTATGTGAAATATATCTATCATGTTTCCAACATGTTGCTTTATTTGAAATCATTTCATTGAAGACATTCAAAGTCTACAGCTTTTGCACTTTAAAAAGGAATATTATTTGTCTGTTCAAATACACTACTGCCCCCTTTCTATATCAGGCAGCATGAATTTTTTTTTTTTTTTTAAATGTATAATTCATGCCATCATTATGTCACATGCATATTCCAGGCCAAAACACAATAATAATGTTATAATTGTACAGACAGTAATTGATATTCATCTGAGTGCCTATATGCATACCATATCCTCATTTCATAATTGTTTACAAATTCAAACACACTTCTAAGTATATAGAAAACATAATTAATTTGAAATGCGTTGATTTGATTTCATGATGTATGAGATGTTAATATATATTTATTAAATTTTCAGATGGATCCACCACTTCTGGTCATCTGGTTTCCGCCCCTGCCCAGTCCCCTGACCAGTCACAGACCCCTGCCCATGCCCAGACCCCTGCCCATGCCCAGACCCAGACCCCTGCCCATGCCCAGACCACTGCTCATGCCCAGACTCCTGCCCATGCCCAGACCCCTGCCGGCCCTTCCCATTTATCATTTCCTGCCCCTCCCAAAAAACGCCCCTACAACCCCCTTCGCCGCCCTCCCCGTATTATGGCCCGTACAGCTGCCCAGACCCCAACTCCCCACTCCCCAGCTGTACGGCCTACCCCGGAGCATCAGCTCATCCCTCCCCAAGCCAATCCCATCCCTCCCCAAGCCAATCCCATCCCTCCCCCCTGTCTCAACCTTCATTGTCCTGAGTGTCGGATTGTCCTTCCCAGGCACAGCTGTAAGTATTATTCAAAATCAACATTATAAGATACTTAAAGGTACACTGAATGAAAATATTTTCTATTGTGATTCAAATAGAGCATGCAATGTTAATCAAATTTATAATTTACTACTCTTATGAATTATTCTTCATTCTCTTGATATCTTTATTGAAACAAAAAAATGCCTATAATTATTTTAAAAAATAAAATAATTGTGGACATCATTTCTTTATTGTTGGATGAATGTATCCATCAACCAGCAGGGACAAACAAAGTTGATAAACAAATATGGCCTGCCCTAAAAACCGACATTCTTGCATTCAAAATCTAGCTATAGAATTCAAACATTTAAAGAATATGTGTAATTTTTAAATATTTGTAATGTCATGCTCTATCTGAATCAGTCAATTAAATATTTAGGTTCAGTGTCCCTTTAATTGGATATCACTACATATACCAATCACCACTACTTGGATCCAACAATTAATGTACAAATGTTTATACATTATCTCTTGTCTAACCCAGTGGGAATGTAATTTCTTCAGGTTGCTATGTTTACACAGCTTGTCCTCAATGCCCAAATGTTTAAGGATAGGTGTGCCTACCACAGTATAATTAAAATATTTAAATTGCTAATGTAAGTACAATGTAAATCCTTTAACAAGATTTGATACACTCAAGCTGTATAAGTGGATCATCTAAAACCAATTAAAGGGGACAACATGTTTGAGTAAACTGTCCCTTTAATGATTTCGGTCTGTCTGAATAACATAATTCATGTGTAAAGAATAAATTTAAACTAATTGATGTAAAGAATGATTTGTCTTTATGATGACAATGTATCTTTTCTATTTTTTTCGTCTGTTGTGTAATTATCATTAATATTTAATTTATTCTTTATTTTAGGCTGTGACTCAGCATGGCTCATGCTAGAAGGTATAGCAAGAGTAGAGCAGGCCGTGTTGAGGAACGCAGCTGTCCTGAGAGGGATGAACGACACCATGCAGGCCCAGCTCCGGGTTCAGGACTTGACTCTGCGTGAAATTATGCGATTAAGTTCAAGGCCTGAATCTGGAGCTGGACATGCACAGGACAATGAAGAGGATGACCAGTAAGTGGAGGATCTGGAGATGCTCCAAGGTGGCAGATAAGAATCCTCCGTCCACATGTTGATGTTTTTTTTTATTGTTGCCATTTGGCCTTTTTAAAAGTTTATTGTTGTGCCTGTTACACTCTTTTACCTTGTCATATGTCTCCAATGGGGCTATGGTGGCCCTTGGCAACTCTCTTCATGGACTGTGATGCACTGTGTTACCTTGTCATATGTCTCCAATGGGGCTATGGTGGCCCTTGGCAACTCTCTTCATGGACTGTGATGCACTGTGTTACCTTGTCATATGTCTCCAATGGGGCTATGGTGGCCCTTGGCAACTCTCTTCATGGACTGTGATGCACTGTGTTACCTTGTCATATGTCTCCAATGGGGCTATGGTGGCCCTTGGCAAATCTCTTCATGGACTGTGATGCACTGTGTTACCTTGTCATATGTCTCCAATGGGGCTATGGTGGCCCTTGGCAACTCTCTTCATGGACTGTGATGCACTGTGTTACCTTGTCATATGTCTCCAATGGGGCTATGGTGGCCCTTGGCAACTCTCTTCATGGACTGTGATGCACTGTGTTACCTTGTCATATGTCTCCAATGGGGCTATGGTGGCCCTTGGCAACTCTCTTCATGGACTGTGATGCACTCTTTTACCTTGTCATATGTCTCCAATGGGGCTATGGTGGCCCTTGGCAACTCTCTTCATGGACTGTGATGCACTGTGTTACCTTGTCATATGTCTCCAATGGGGCTATGGTGGCCCTTGGCAACTCTCTTCATGGACTGTGATGCACTGTGTTACCTTGTCATATGTCTCCAATGGGGCTATGGTGGCCCTTGGTAACTCTCTTCATGGACTGTGATGCACTCTGTTACCTTGTCATATGGCTCAAATATTCCTTATTTTTACAAGATTATTTCTAAACATTGTTGATGTTTTCTTACATACTAATAAAAGACATGTAATTGCATGATTCTTTGTCCTCATTCTTCATGTTATTTTTTTAAAGCTCTAGTTTATCTTGTTGATCCTTAAAGGGACCTACCAAAAATATTTTTTTATTAAAAATCATATATGTAAGACAATTGTAAATGACTTTAAGATTAACATCTCCAATGTAATCTTATTATTTGTCTTTATATATTTTTCTCTTAGCTTTATCATTGCATGATTATGATTAGCATAGTAATTTTTTTATATATGTATATATAGATTGTTATTTGTGTATATATGTATATTTCAATTTTCACATCCATGTGTATTTAGAAACTCTGCATGAATTGATGCACCTTTAACAAATGATCTGAGGATTGATACAATGATATAATCCCTGTAAAGTGTTCATTTTATTGAAATAGTATTGTCTATGTGTATCCTCTTTTTAAAAACAAAATAATGTCCCTTTAAGGGATGGTGAGCACAATTGTTAATGAATGTATTTCCATTTCTAAAGCGTTTTTGTCTTTTTTACATGAACAAGGACATAAACAATCTTATTGTAATGTTGACAGCACATGTATTTCATTTTCTATTCTATCTTATTGTAAAAGTGTAACCAAATCAATCCATGTATCATTATTGTTATTCCAAAACAATCAAAACATATCTTAAAACATCAATGGCATATGTATTTCTCATGTGTATCTTTTAAATGTTAAAGATATCCACCATAGCTATAGTTCAAGGGACAGTCAAGTCCGAAAAGATGATTCATGATTTGGTGACATTCCTAGATAGCAATATAGACACATACTAGTTCCTAAAATATAAATACGTTTTTAAGTGATATGCCAAGCTGTCAACTGAGTCCTTGTATTGGCTGCGGTTTTTCAGCTATCTCGGATGCGCCATGTTGCTTAAAACGTCACCTGCCAGGCTGTCCAATGATTCCTTGTATTGACTGACGTTCTTACGTGATCAAGAATGTGCCTTTTATTGGATGGCGTTTTGACGCGATCAAGGATGCGACTTTTTTTTTGTGCGTTCTTACGTGATCAAGAATGTGCCTTTTATTGGATGGCGTTCTTACGTGATCAAGGAAGCGCCATGTTAAGACGTCACATGCAAAGGTAAAAAAACGTATGATTGGATTAAGTAGTCCCGCAATATTTGTTTGTGCACGTTAAACACGTTTGTGACTGCAGCCAATTTTAAAAACCTTGCAAATATGTATTATTTGCATCATGTTACATTGTTGACCCGTAGCTGATAAAGACCACCACATTCTCTTTTGCTGGATGTCTGGTTGAATAAACGAACGAAAGTAAAATGTTTTCATGCATATGATATTTCGAGGCAAGTGCAAATCTCTATAGTCCATGTTGTTTAATATGTTTGTCAACAATATGTTCCTTTTTCACAAAAATGACTGTTGTTTTTAATGTTAAAGATATCTAATTAATAAATATGCGCTATTGTGTTAGAATAAAGTAATCAATATGCATTTAGCTTTATCATATGCTAAATATATGATGCCGACTTCTTCTAAATGTAATTTCGTTGTATATTTTATTAAAGGTTCATTAGACACTCACATTATAAATCAAAACTTTTTATTTTGTCTCTAGTTAGATAGTCCATTGTTTAACAAATACACGTTTCATTTTGCTTCTGTTCAAAGAAAATGTAATTAATTTTCAGACTCCTCGCCCAGCCTCTGAGTTTCATGTGAGTACCATCTCCAGCTTTCTCCTGTTTGTGTAAAGGGTCTTTTCATATGTTAATGATGGGGTATTGTCTTGTTTTACGGTTGTAATGGGGGTTCATCTATATTTTCAATAGAGCTAACCGATTTTCTTTGAAAGTGTTTGAAGCTTTGTAATATTGATATCAGTATATGTTAATCTTGTTGTTTGTAGTAGTGTCTATGACATACAGTTCTGTTAAAAATATAGTATACTGTCCCTTTAATGCAAATGTTGATTTTTGTATCATGTATGAGTTCCACATTGTTTAATCTTCAAATATATTATTGTTAGCATATTTTCACCCCCCACTCCTAAAAGGACTTTAAACCATATTCATTGTTCAAACAAATGTCTTTCTAAAAAAAAATTAACACAATAATGTCTCTTTAAGAAAATATACTTTATTTAACACGTCAATATAAATCTGATTTCAATATTTAATTTTTGACCAAGTACATGTAGATATACCAACAAGCTTCAAATATGTGTTAGAATATGTAATTTTGTTAAAGGGACAGTTTAGAAAACAAATAATGTTTTGCATTATTCTAAAAGTCAATTTTGTAATATCAATGATATCAAAGGTTTCTCACCAATTAATCATTTGTCTTTGTTTATTTAAATTTGCTAGATAAACCTATGAGGTTCGTGTGCTCATTTCTTCGAGCTTGAAGAGTGCATGTAATCATTATACAATTTGACCACTAGAGGGCATTTGGATAGCATTTGTATATGTAAAACCTTGTGCTCATACAGCATATTATTTACCATGTATTGATCATTGATATCTAAAAGGTTGTTATGTCAGAACAACAAATAAGTGGTCATTTTTCCTAGTCATAGATACAAGGTTAAGCACATAAGTCACACATATTTCTCCATGTTTTGTTGTTTCCAACTTGATAATGCGTAATACAGTGTTTTCTTTGTAATCAATAATTTTCTGACTGTCCCTTTAAGCTGTGTTATTGGCATTCAAACAGTAATATGCCATCATGGATAATTGTAATGGTAATTTTGTTTGCGATTCGGGAAACAGTTTGGACATCACATCACAGAAACCAATCAATATCATGAACAAGGATAGGTATGTGATGATGTGGTTTTCACACACTTATAACCCACACTCTGCAAACAATCTTCCTCCATGGACCCGGTCCCATAGAAGTAGATTATATACAGAGTGTGGTCCACAAGTGTATGAAAACCACATCATCACATACCTATCCATTACACATTAAATAAAAAAAACATTAAAGATGAAAATAAATACTTACTTCCTCTTCCTTCCCCTCTTCCCACGGGGCTGAGGCTCTGGGAGGGGCAACTGCCGACTCCGAAGAGTTCTCCTTGGAGATGTTGTGGGAAGAGTGGAAGGAAGAGTACTGGGACGACCAAGGTGAGGAGGAGAAGATGGCCGAGGAGGAGAAGATGGCTGAGGAGGAGAAGATGGCTGAGGAGGAGAAGCTGGCTGAAGAGGAGGAGATGGCTGAAGAGGATGAGATGGCTGAAGAGGAGTAGATGGCCCGGCAGGAGTAGATGGCCCGGCAGGAGTAGATGGGCCGGCAGGAGGAGATGGGCCGGCAGGAGGAGATGGCCCAGCAGCAGGAGGCCCAGCAGCAAGAGGCCCAGCAGAAGGAGGCCCAGCAGCAGGAGGCGGACCAGGAGGTAGACCAGCATGCGCCTCCCGGAAAAAATTGAACATCTCTTGGTGCAGATTAAAGATTCTGTTTTGGCCTTGTTCGATTCTATTGAGTATGTTTATTATTTGGTTTTGTCCTTCAATTATTTGATTTTGTCCATCAAGAATTCGAGTGCGGCCTTCGATATTTTGAATCCGGGAGTTACGCATCTGGTCTATGTAGTCCAGTAGAACCCGCACCTCCGCTATTTCCTCTTGTTGTGCTTGGCGGGGTACCCGTGCACGGCGGGGTGCCCGTGCACGGCGGGGTGCGGGTCCTTGAGGGTCCTCTGGTTCCGCGGGCTCCTCCTCTGCTTCCGGGGCCTCTTCATCAGCTTCCGTGCGCTCTTCGTCACGGGGGGCCTCTTCCCTCCGAAGTGGAAATTCCTCCCCACCACTCTCATCCCGGGGAGATAGATGAGGCTGTGTTTCTTGTGCTGCCTCCTCCCCAGACTCTGTATATTAAAAAAAAAAAAAAAATGTATATATTAGCATATTAGCAAATCAAGCTTTAAATGACTTAGCTTACGATACAATTACAAATGCAGAATCATTAATCCACTTTGAAATCTAACAAACAATCAATACGATTTCCGCTTTTTCAAAACCGTGTTTGTGATATCTCTGGTCAATCTGAATGTTTTCGCGTTTGTTTTCAGTCTGTTTAAATGCACACCTAACCTATAGCCTAGATAGTGATGTAACCGCAAAGTAATTGAATGCGTGTAAACAACGTTATAGCATTAATCTGATCCTTAAAGGGACATGAAACCCAATGTTTTATCTTTCATGATTTAGAAGCATACATTTATTATCAACTTTCTAATGTACTTTTCTTATCTAATTAGCTTCATTCTCTGGATATTCTTTGCTGAAAAGCATATCTAAATATGCTTATAAGATGCTGATTGTTAGCTGAATATAGCTGCCTCCTGTGATTGGTTCACCGTGTGCATGGCTATTTCTTAATTAAAATATATATCAAGAATGATTCAAATTAGGTAATATAAGTACATTTGAATGTTTTGTCAAATTGTATTCGCTACCTCAATCATGAAAGTAAAGGTTTGCGTATAGTGTCCCTTGAAATACATTCGTAGGTGAAATTATTGTTCAATGAGCTTACCGTCAGATGAGAGTGGCAGGTTCCCGGTATCAATTCCTCCGATACCGACTATTTCCACCTCGGAGATGCTGGGCCGCAACATTTCCTCCCATCGGCAGTACTCTATTTCCAGGGCAGGTCCGCCACCGGTTCCTGCGGCATGTCGGGCCTCCAGGCTTAACTTTTTCTTGAGATCCATCTTACAGTCCCGGTAGCGATGTTTTATCGAATCAAGATCTCTGTTCCGGCCACCCACTGCATTGACTGCATTTCTTATCTCATTCCAGAGCCTCCTCTTGTCAGTCGGGGTAGTCTTCTGGTGCTGCAGCCTCCTATACCTGAAAAACAAGGGAAAGTCACTTAGATAGAGGGTAACCGCGGTGATGTGTGTCAATCCACTTGAGAGCAGTGTGTTGGTCAGCTAGCTCCCAGAATCACAATGCATGTAATGTTTAAAAATTGACAGGATTATATAACCAGGTCCAGTGAGTATTCCCTACCTCAGACTTAGACCGGTGAGGTTCGTATACCACCGCTAGATGCACATATGTAAGAATAAAATGCAAACACACTAGATGTCTAGTAAATATATGCCAAGAGTCCACACCTCATACCTGTGTGCTGCTGGATCCTGAACGACAGTCCGTTGCGGTAATATATCCGTCCTCCTTACTGTGTATGGGACGTCTGATTCAATTGGTATCCAGCTCCTGCGGTAAGCCTGAGTGAGCTCTGATGGCTGCGGTGGGTAGCTCCTCCTTCCGTTTGTGTCCCAGGTGATGGGCGTGATAATGTGGTCAGGTGAATTGGTGCAATACCTGGCTGCTACCTGTTTCTTTATGCTAGTCCCATTGATTTTTGTCAGTATTTACCCCGGGGTGTGTTATCCCCTCTCACGGTTTTGTTTTGCTTGACAAACGTGTTGTTTTTCTTTTTTCTTCACTCTGAGCGCCATGGCGCTATGTTTGGCATTTGTAAATAAATGTTATGTGCATTGAACCGCTGCTCGTGCTCCTTTTTTTCACTCCTTGTCCTCCTATACCTGGCCATATAGGCCTCTATGAGGGCCTCCTTCTCCTCCATCGAAAACCTCGCCTACCTAGTCGCCTTGGCCTTCCCCTGTGACGATGCCCTCTGTTTCCCGGACTGTGAAGCCCTACTCTGTCCGCCACTGGGCCCAGCCACTTGTTCATCTTGAACCAAGTGGCTGGGTCCACCCACCGCTTCGACCCCCGCTTCCTGCCCCCCTTCCTGCCCCCCTTCCTGCCCTGTTCCTCTCCCCCTCCCTCTCCTCCCCCCTCTACCTCTCCCCTGCCTGGCCTCCATCTGTTCCCTAAACTAAACCCCAAATAATCAAACAAAAAGTGAGTGTGATGAAATGAAAGGGGGTCAAAATAAAGAACTAAAAAGACAAAAAAAAGTGCAGAAAGTGTGAGAGGGATGTAAAAAAACAAAGAGGGTAAGGAGTATTTAAATAAACCAAAAGAAGAAGAAGACTAAAACGAGGATATGTAAACTAAATGTAACTAGGGGATGGGTATGGGATAAGTATGGGGTATGGGATAAGAGTAAATGGGATGAAAGGGAATGGGACTACAGGGAATGGGGTATGGAGTGTAGTATGAGGGGGTATGGGGTATGGAGTGTATGTAGTGTTATTGATAAGTGTATGTATGTATTGAATGTGTTTGCGTGTAAATGTGTTACGTGTACAGAAAAATCACTCGCTCGCTAACTCACACTACTACTAATTCTCACTAACACACTACTACTAATTCTCACTAACAAACACTCCCACTAACTCTCACTAACTACCACTAACTTACGCTCCCACTAACAACTCTCACTAACAACTCCCACTCCCACTAACTCACTCACGCTCCCACTAACAGACTCTCTCCCACTCCCACTAACTCCCACTAACTCACTCACGATAACACTGACTCTCTCACGCTAACACTAACTCACTCACAATAATGCACCAACTCTCTAATCTTAAACCTCCAATCTCCAAAGACCCACCAGCAACACAGTCAAAGAAGCCCTGCTTGTGTGGTGCTTATATACCCTGTGTAAATGTTTAATGATGTACCAATTTCCGTTGTAAATTGTGTTCAGGTGTGCTTTATTAGCAATTAATATTAGTGCAATGTGTATTAGTTGTGTGAATTTGCGCATGCTCATTTTGAGTTAGTATTTGTGGAATGTGTAGAATGCGATGATGTCATAGTGGTCGTTTTCTCTAACATTGTCCAATAGTATTCTTTTTAAATGTGAATTTGCGATGGTGTGTTATTAGTGAAGTGTTGTATATGTATGTTTGTCCTAATATATAGTGATATTGAATGCGATTATTTTTCTAGTGTATGTATATATTTTTTATTCATTGTTGTTATTTTGCGATTTTCCGCATCTTAAAGTATATGCATATTCCCCATATTAAATTTTATTTCAAATCCCCCCGCTTGTGAATGTGTAATGCTTGTG
Organism: Bombina bombina; assembly: GCF_027579735.1. NCBI lineage: Eukaryota > Metazoa > Chordata > Amphibia > Anura > Bombinatoridae > Bombina > Bombina bombina. The sequence continues at coordinate 448,084,311 of NC_069504.1, read as the reverse complement.
TGCTTTGTTGATTGATTGTTGTTGTTACATTTGCGGCGTGTTATTGTTGTGCATGATGTGGTATGCGTCATATGACCGAGCTGTGCGTATTCTCGCGAGATCGAGTGTTAGTTGAAAAAAGCTATTTTTTTGCTTTCCCATTGATCTCTATGGGAGACTGTCTTACGCGGGCAGTATTACGCGTGTGACATACACGCGTTAGGAGCATCGTTAGATGGTCTGTTTTAAACTCTAAATACCGGAGTCAAACAATGCCGTGCGTTAGACATTAAACACGCGTGGCGTTAGCAACCCATCTACCGCCGAACTCCAAATCTAGCCGAAAGTTATTGGTTTAAGTATTTTGAACATGCAGTGCTGAAAATAGTGGGCAGGATAACGTGACATCATCGGCGAATAAAAGATATAACTTTTAGAACGTTATGAAACTTCGTTTTGGAGAAAATATAGGTCAGTAGGTTTTAATTAATGTTTATTAACTTTAATATGTTAGTTGTTTAGCTTAAAAATTATAACAGAAAGTAATCCTTTAATGACAATTCACATCTGCGTGAAAATTTTTTGTGTGGCATCAAAATTATAAGAATCTGTGTCCAAAAATTCATGAAAGTTATGGTTAAAATGTTCCCACTGTCTGCATACATTTTTAGACCCGGAAAGTTAATTCTGAGAAAATTTGCCTCCATACGCCCTAATTATATACTACATATTTTATTTGCATTTCTCTTTGAAGAAGCAAGAAAATACACTGCGGCATCTGGTATATCGGCAGGGATTTGTGCTCGAACCATCTCAAAATACTCTGCAAGTCTTTAGAATAGAGGCCTAAGATGTGCAGTGGGAACAGGTTGCCAGATAACCTGACATTTATTGTATTGTGGCACATAAGTGTATTGAATCTACTACATGGGTTTTGTTTTTGCTTTTAGATTACAATTTGCCCCTCCGGACCTCCATAACTGCCCATGCGTAGTTGTGCTTGAAGTATGCATTAGGGGTTTCCCATGTAGGCAGAGCTGTAGATCATATAGGGTTGTGGAGCACATATTTATGTGGATAAGTTGTGTCTGTTTATTATATGTCTGAATATTAATTCAGTGTTAAAACTTTTTTTCATTAACACATTTTTATTTTTACAAATATAACTACAATATAACTGAAATACTTTTGCCTTGATTTAGAGTTTGGCGTTAGCCGTCAAAAGCAGCGTTAAGGGCTCCTAACGCTGCTTTTTACCGCCCGCTGGTATTTAGAGTCAGTTAGGAAAGGGTCTAATGCTCACTTCCAAGCCGCGACTTTTCCATACCGCAGATCCCCTTACCCCAATTGCGTATCCTATCTTTTCAATGGGATCTTCCTAACGCTGGTATTTAGAGTCTTGGCTGAAGTGAGCGGTAGAGCCTCTACCGACAAGACTCCATCTGCAGGAAAAAGTCAGTAGTTAAGAGCTTTATGGGCTAACGCCAGTTTATAGAGCTCTTAACTACTGTGCTCTAAAGTACACTAACACCCATAAACTACCTATGTACCCCTAAACCGAGGCCCCCCCACATCACCGCCACTTTAATAAAAAAATTTAACCCCTAATCTGCCGACCGCACATCGCCGCCACCTACATTATCCCTATGAACCCCTAATCTGCTGCCCCTAACATCGCTGACACCTGCATTATATTTATTAACTAATCTAATCTAACTAATCTAACACACAAAGAATCTATTGCCCTAAAAAAATTACAACTTAATAAAAACCTGGTCTTGAGAAATGCTGATAAGGGCGGCGCGATTGTTCTTATGAACAAGAAGGCTTACCTATCAGAAGCAAACAGGCAACTTGCAAACACATCCATTTATCGCAAACTGCCTGCAGATCCAACCATTATTTTTAAGAGTAAACTTGGGGACCTGTTGGAGGATGGTTTGGCCTTGGGAATACTTCAAAGAAAAGACATTGAACTTTTGATACCTAAGTCCCCGGTCATACCAATCTTCCATCATGTCCCCAAAATACACAAGGACATCTCTTCTCCTCCTGGTAGGCCTATAGTCTCAGGCATAGGCTCCCTTTTGGAGCCTATGTCTGAGTGGCTAGATTGTATTCTCCAGCCATTAGTAGCGAATTTATACAGCTACCTCAGGGACTCCGGTAATTTATTGGAAAATTTAAAAAGTATAAAATGGAAGAAAGATTACAATTGGGTGATAATAGACATTGAGTCTTTATACTCATGTATCCCCCATAATCAGGGAGTCAGAGCAATAAAATGGTTCATGGATAGGGACACTGCTTATAAACAGGAAGAGAAAATCTTCATTTGTGATTGTTTGGAGTTCCTACTAACCCACAATTATTTTATTTTTGATAAAGAGTTTTATCTACAATTATGCGGAACGGCTATGGGGGCGAAATTCGCCCCCTCGTATGCCAATTTATATGTGGGTTGGTGGGAACTCCAACACATCTATTCATATCAAAATCCATTCATACATGACACCGTGTTTTATAACAGATTTATTGATGACATGATTTTCATAATTGAGGACAGGGACCATGGGGGCATTTCCATTGCTCATTTTTTGGAATATTTGAATACTAATACTAACGAATTAAAATTTACAGGCGAGACCAATTCCCATACAGTCAACTTCTTGGATTTGACTTTGGAGGGAGTGGAGGAGGATGGAACCATTATATCAAGTACTTACAGAAAACCAACTGCTGGTAATACCATTTTACATGGTCAATCAGCACATCCTCCCCACCTGCTAAGGTCAATTCCAAAAAGTCAATTTTTAAGACTTAAGAGAAACACTAACAACGATGTAATTTATTCTAATCAATCCAATGAACTAAAAAAGAGATTGTTAGCCAGAGGTTACAACTCAAGTCTATTAGACAAGGCACAGGAAGATGCAAAAATGGATTGCACTTCAAAACAAATAAAATCATATAGATCTTTTTCAGAAAACGCAATAGTATTCAGTACCCCATTTTCTAATCAGTACAATGAAGTAGTTAAAATCCTAAAGAAACACATTCCAGTACTAAAAAATGATCCCTTAATATCAAACTCAGTGTCAAATTTTAAATTTGTTTCTAGAAAGCCAGAAACTTTGGGCTCAAAGTTGGCACCGAGTATGATACAGACCAGTAATTTGTCCTCCCCTACCTGGCTTCACTGTGGTAGAAGGGGAAATTACAGATGCCATAATTTCAACTGCAAAGCCTGTAAGTCGATCATTACAGGCAATAACTTCCATTCAAAAAGCACGCTAAAAACTTATGCAATCAACTTCTATGCCACCTGTAGAACCAAGTGGGTAGTTTATGTACTTAACTGCAATATTTGCCAACACCAATATGTAGGCCAAACCTCTCGTGAGTTTCGAGATAGAGTTAGGGAACATTTGAAAGATGTTGAAAATTTCAATAAAAACTCAGCAGTTGCCAAACACTTTAATGGTCTGCATTTAACTGGTGTTCCCAATTTTGGAGCGCAAATCATTGAAGTAGTTCACAGACCTACCAGAGGAGGGGACAGACATAAACTCCTTACAAAAAGGGAGTTATTCTGGATTCTAAAATTAGAAACCAGACACCCTAAGGGTATCATTCTGGAATGGGACATTTCTTACTTTATAGATTAATGCTAAAATATGCTATCTTTAATTTATATAATAATTACTATTAATAATTGCATATATGCATCTTTTTCTATTTTTGATGCTCTCCCTTTCCAGATTGACGATTGCTAATTAAGCCAATAGCATACTTTTATATATATAAATTTATCATATATTATAGATTAGTATAACAACATCCCTTATTTTTCCATAACACCCATCATTTTCCAAATATGATCTAAAATCTTGCTGATTGTATATTAATTATATACTTGTATAGCTCTAACATTGCCATCATGCCCTAATGCTTGCTAACAATATTTGAATATATCGTCCTAGGTTTAGTTTTTAGCTATGGATCTGTTCAGCTTACTGTTAATGAGGCATTTTTCACTTACAAAGTTTAAATATTTAATCAGCTATACAAGTTTGTAGACATGCATTTATATGTCTTTAATGTTTCTATTCATAACAGCCTGTTAGTATGCATACAAAGATTCTTTTGTACCTTCAATTTTATTACATTTGTTGATTTTAAAAATTTCCTAACATGCTGTCAGTGTTCTCTTCAGGGTGATGTCCGATTTTTGCAGTTATTGGCTGCTGATTGGACAGTGATCCCTTTAAGTACACTTCAGATATGTTTAGCAATAGTTCCTATGACTAAGCGCCACTAGGGGGCGCGAAACGCGTCAGGACTGCTATTCCTGCTTACCTGCACCTTGATGCAGCTTTTATATTTTGTTTAATAAAGATTCCTGGATTTTACTTTTGGCCCTGAGTGCTCAGATCTCTGTTACTTTTGGATTCTTATATTTATTAACCCCTAATCTGCCCCCCCCCAAAGTCGCCGCTACCTACCTACACTTATTAACCCCTAATCTGCCGACCGGACCTCGCCGCTACTCTAATAAAGTTATTAACCCCTAAAGCTAAGTCTAACCCTAACCCTAACACCCCCCTAAGTTAAATATAATTTTAATCTAACAAAATAAATTAAATATTATTAACTAAAGTATTCCTATTTAAAACTAAATACTTACCTGTAAAATAAACCTTAATATAGCTACAATATAACGAATAATTATATTGTAGCTATTTTAGGATTTATATTTATTTTACAGGCAACTTTGTATGTATTTTAACTAGGTACAATAGCTATTAAATAGTTATTTACTATTTAATAGCTACCTATTTAAAATAATTAAAAAATTACCTGTAAAATAAATCCTAACCTAAGTTACAATTAAACCTAACACTACACTATCAATAAATTAATTAAATAAATTAACTACAATTACCTAAATAAACTAAACTAAATTACAAAAAAAACAAAACACTTAATTACAAAAAATAAAAAAAGATTACAAGAATTTTAAGCTAATTACACCTACTCTAAGCCCCTTAATAAAATAACAAAGCCCCCCAAAATAAAAAAATTCCCTACCCTAATCTAAATTAAAAAAGTTAACAGCTCTATTACCTTACCAGCCCTTAAAAGGGCTTTTTGCGGGGCATGCCCCAAAGAAATCAGCTCTTTTGCCTGTAAAAAAAACACACAATACCACCCCCCCAACATTAGAACCCACCACCCACATACCCCTACTCTAACCCAAACCCCCCTTAAATAAACCTAACACTACCCCCCTGAAGATCTCCCTACCTTGAGTCGTCTTCACCCAACCGGGCACCAATGGACCAAAAGAGGGCATCCGGAGCGGCAGAAATCTTCATCCTATCCGGGCAGAAGAGGACATCTGGACCGGCAGACATCTTCATCCAAGCGGCATCTTCTATCTTCATCCATCCGATGAGGAGCGGCTCCATCTTCAAGACCTCCGGCGCGGAACATCCTTCTTGACCGACGACTAGACGACGAATGAAGGTTCCTTTAAGTGACGTCATCCAAGATGGCGTCCCTCCAATTCCGATTGGCTGATAGGATTCTATCAGCCAATCGGAATTAAGGTAGGAAAAATCTGATTGGCTGATTGAATCAGCCAATCAGATTCAAGTTCAATCCGATTGGCTGATCCAATCAGCCAATCAGATTGAGCTCGCATTCTATTGGCTGTTACGATCAGCCAATAGAATGCGAGCTGAATCTGATTGACAGCTGCTGGCTTTACCGTGTATCACGGGGAAGAGTTTTTAAACAAGCAGCAAAGAGGAGGAAAGAAGTGGAAATCTTTTTCAGACTTGTATCAATTACCGGATTGAACATTTGTGCCTTTGTGGAGGTGAAAAGATCCCCTTGAGAAAGCCCGGCGAATACTGGGGGAAACGCGTTGGGGTAAATCAACCACCGGTCCTGAGCTCCGTGATCCTAGAGTAAACAGCTGAGGGTGGACAAGCCGGCTACTCCCGCCGCAGGTTGTATCCTGCATTTAAGAACTTCCAGCTGCCAATTACCTTGGGAAATGTATTGCTGTACTTGGGACACAGAGTATCGTTTAAAGTTGTATCAATAAAGGCTTATATTTTTACTAACTCTGGTGAGTAGAAGTCTATTTTGTGCAAGACATTGCTGTCTAACTAATTACGCTTGAATCCCCTCTTCTTGCGCTTTTGTCTTTCATGGTAGAATATCTTGGATACTGTTTTAGTGTTAACATTTTTCTCTGCACGTGCTTGTGAAGCGTAGCTAAATATTGTCACTGCACCATTATTTTAAATACTGCAGTGGCTCATATAGCCAATGGGGCTTGTATCATGTCAGCAATTAACAAATTGAGTCATTACCAGATGGTACAAGCGCCTTAGGCTCATTTAGCAAGCGCTGTGTTTAAAATGCTGGTGCACGGTGCATACTTAAATACACATTTGAAACAGCTATAGATTTAATTAGAAGCATTGTTGCTATTACATGTATATTACAAAAATGCTTCTATTTAAAACTGAAATGCATCCATGTGGATTCCAATTTTGGCTGAAATGTCCCTTTATTAGATTACTTCGGGTCTCCAAAAGTGCAACATTTTTTTAGTTTTATTTTTTTAATTTGAGGGTTGTTACAAGGCATACATACAATACATAACAATAAGACTGACTACATATGAGATAAATACATCATAGTACCACATATTTTGAACATAAAGGACATATTCCAGGCAGGAGGTACAAGGACACGGTACACAACTAGTACAACTAGTATGCCTAATCATCATTATGCCTCCCTAGTAGCACACGCGAGGTCACTTTTGGGCCTCAGTAGGAGAAGTCCACATTGTTGGAGGTCCACTGTAGTAAAGGAGACCACTTCTGATCTCAAATGACAAACCTCATTTTTAAATTAATAGGATAAGTTTTATACGTTTTGTCATAAAACCACCCTAAAATATGCAAAAATAGGGATTAAGCATACCTCAACTCAAAAGTAGCGGCCAGTCTTGGACCACGGGTGTTGAAAATAAATAGGAGGTAAATATATGGGGTTATAGCTGCAGGGGCCCTCTATGACCCTTTTTAATATAGAGATATAGGCCTCTAGTTATCAAGCCGTCAACCGCAAATACGCTGGAATTCCGCAGCGTATTTGTGGCGAGGCTGATTCGCTGTAGTTATCAAGCCCTACAGCCCGGCAAAAGTAGAATATAGTGACGTAACATACGATCCGCCGGACTCAGTCTGACACAGATCGATGGCTACGTCACTACAGATGTTCCGAACGCAAGTTCGGCACAATCTGACTACTTTTGCTAGTTATCAAAGAACTAGCAGGTACGCTCGCCACTATTCTGGGCCAGCGTACCTGGTTTTCAATCCGCCACCCTGGAGGCGGCGGATCCCATAGTAATCAATGGGAGTCTGACAGCAGCGAAAGCTCATGTTCACTGCTGCCCGATATCCCATTGATTCCTATGGGAAGTGTCTGCACCTAACACTCTAATGTACCCCAAGTCTAAACACCCCTAATCTGCCCCACCCTACACCGCCGCCACCTACTTTATACTTATTAACCCCTAAACCGCCACTCCCGGACCCCGCCGCAACTATAATAAATTGTTTAACCCCTAAACCGCTGCTCCCGGACCCCGCCGCAACTATAATAATTATATGAACCCCTAAACCGCCACTCCCGGACCCCGCCGCCACCTACATTATACCTATTAACCCCTAATCTGCCACCCCCTATACCGCCGCCACCTACATAAAGTTATTAACCCCTATCCTGCCGATCCTGGACCCCGCCACAAATAAATTCATTGTTTAACCCCTAAACCACCGCCCCCGGAGCCCTCCGCCACCTACATTACATTTATTAACCCCTATCCTGCCCCCCCTACACCACCGCTACCTACAGTACATTGATTAACCCCTAATCTACCCCCCTACACTGCCGCCAGTATATTAAATGAATTAACCCCAAAACCTAAGTCTAACCCTAACACCCCCCTAACTTAAATATTATTTAAATTAATCTAAATAAATATTCCTATAATTAAATAAATTAATCCTATTTAAAACTAAATACTTACCTATAAAATAAACCATAAGATAGCTGCAATATAACTAATAATTACATTGTAGCTATTTTAGGGTTTATTTTTATTTTACAGGCAACTTTGTATTTATTTTAACTAGGTTCAATAGCTATTAAATAGTTAATAACTATTTAATAGCTACCTAGTTAAAATAATTGCAAAATTTACCTCTAAAATAAATCCTAACCTAAGTTACAAATACACCTAACACTACACTATCAATAAATTAATTAAATAAATTAACTACAATGATCTAAATTAAAATACACTTAAATAAACTAAACTATATTACAAAAACAAACAAACACTTAATTACAAAAAATAAAAAAATATTACAAGAAGTTTAATCTAATTACACCTAATCTAAGCCCCCTAATAAAATAAAAAAGCCCCCCAAAATAATAAAATTCCCTACCCTAAACTAAATTACAAATAGCCCTTAAAAGGGCCTTTTGCGGGGCATTGCCCCAAAGTAATCAGCTCTTTTACCAGCCCTTAAAAGGGCTTTTTGCAGGGAATTGCCCCAAAGTAATCAACTCTTTTACCTGTAAAAAAATAAATACAATACCCCCCCAAGGATTCTATCAGCCAATCGGAATTAAGGTAGGAAAAATCCGATTGGTTGATTTAATCAGCCAATCGGATTGAAGTTCAATCCGATTGGCTGATTGGATCAGCCAATAGAATGCAAGGTCAATTCTATTGGCTGGCTGATCCAATCGACCAATCGGATTGAACTTCAATCCGATTGGCTGATTACATCAGCCAATCGGATTTTTCCTACCTTAATTCCGATTGGCTGATAGAATCCTATCAGCCAATCGGAATTCGAGGGACACCATCTTGGATGACGTCATTTAAAGGAACCGTCATTCGTCGTTAGTCTGTCGTGCTGGAAGGATGCTCCGCGCCGGAGGTCTTCAAGATGGAGCCGCTCATCGCCGGAAGGATGAAGATAGAAGATTCCGCTTGGGTGAAGACTTCTGCTGGATGGAGGACCTCTTCTGCCCCGATCGGATGAAGACTTCTGCCCGGCTGGAGGACCACTTGTGCCCTGATCGGATGAAGAGTTCGTCCCAGCTGGGTGAAGACGGCTCAAGGTAGGGTGATCTTCAATGGGGTAGTGTAAGGTTTTTTTAAGGGGGGATTGGGTGGGTTTTAGAGTAGGGGTGTGTGGGTGGTGGGTTGTAATGTTGGGGGGGGTATTGTATTTATTTTTTTTACAGGTAATTACTTTGGGGCAATGTCCTGCAAAAAGCCCTTTTAAGGGCTGGTAAAAGAGCTGATTACTTTGGGGCAATGCGCCGCAAAAGGCCCTTTTAAAGGCTATTTGTAATTTAGTTTAGGGTAGGGAATTTTATTATTTTGGGGGGCTTTTTTTATTTTATTAGGGGGCTTAGATTAAGTGTAATTAGATTAAACTTCTTGTAATATTTTTTTATTTTTTGTAATTTAGTGTTTGTTTTTGTAATATAGTTTAGTTTATTTAATTGTATTTTAATTTATATAATTGTAGTTAATTTATTTAATTAATTTATTGATAGTGTAGTGTTAGGTGTATTTGTAACTTAGGTTAGGATTTATTTTACAGGTAAATTTGTAATTATTTTAACTAGGTAGCTATTAAATAGTTATTAACTATTTAATAGCTATTGTGCTTAGTTAAAATAAATACAAAGTTGCCTGTAAAATAAAAATAAACCCTAAAATAGCTACAATGTAACTATTAGCTATATTGAAGGTATCTTAGGTATCTTTTTAATTATATTGTAGCTATCTTAGGGTTTATTTTATAGGTAAGTATTTAGTTTTAAATAGTAATTTTTTATTTAATTATAGGAATATTTATTTAGATTAATTTAAATAATATTTGTTAGGGGGGTGTTAGGGTTAGGGTTAGACTTAGGTTTTGGGGTTAATTCATTTAATATATTGGCGGCGGTGTAGGGGGGGTAGATTATGGGTTAATCAATGTACTGTAGGTGGCGGCGGTGTAGGGGGGGCAGGATAGGGGTTAATAAATGTAATGTAGGTGGCGGAGGGCTCCGGGTGCTTTGGTTTAGGGGTTAAACAATTAATTTATTTGCGGCGGGGTCCGGGATCGGCAGGATAGGGGTTAATAACTTTATGTAGGTGGCGGCGGTATAGTGGGCGGCAGATTAGGGGTTAATAGGTATAATGTAGGTGGCGGTGGGGTCTGGGAGCAGTGGTTTAGGGGTTCATATATTTATTATAGTGGTGGCGGGATCCAGGAGCGGCGGTTTAGAGGTTGATATATTTATTATAGTTGCGGCGGGGTCTGGGAGCGGCGGTTTAGGGGTTAATACGTTTATTTAGGTGGGGGGGGGCTCCGGGAGCGTCGGTTTAGGGGGTAAAACAATATAGTATAGTGTGGGTGCTTAGTGACAGGCTAGCAAGAAAGCTGCGAAGAAGCCGATGAGCAGCGAGATCGATGACTGTAAGTTAACAACAGTCCGCTGCTCATCGCTCCGTACTTGCTGCGCGGCTTCTTGACAGCTTTTTTGATAACTTTGGCGAACGTATTCAGGTCCGCGGCGGCGATGTTAGGTGAGCTTAGGCGAGCGTATTGGGGCCGTCGAATGCAGGTAAGTTGACGGCTTGATACATAGGGGCCCTACTCTCTTGTACTATATGTAAAACATTCAAGTACTATATTCTTAAAGGCATGCTTTATCATAAAAAGTCTTATGGCGTATGAAATATTATTCAGTGACAAATATCCTAGGAAACCCCCATAACTATTAAATAACACATAATATATATTGAACTCCTATATTAAGATTATATTAACAGGATACTCTATGAGGTTCTGCATATTATATTAAACAGCATGGGTCCACAAAACTCAGTATATGGAGTTAACAAGTATTAGAATTATACCTTGATAAAGTTGTATAGACTCAAAGGCCGCTTTTCAAATAACATACCAAATTGGCAGAAAGAACTTTTAAAGGACTGCGGTATCCATTTTCTATGAAATAATTATAGGACTATAGTATTCGATATACTTGATTACACACCAAAAGTGTACAAGATTCACACTTGCAGTACATTTATTTAAGAGTGAGCTATACTATGATAAACTATACGGAACATTCCATTCAAGAAAAACATACAAAAACATTTTGATTTGCAGAAATAATGTCTGTGGACCTATACAGCCCCATTAATATAAAATTTGCAGGAGGCTAACCACTATAGGTTCAAAACTTCTATTATTACTAGTTTTGCTGTCAGGGCCATGCTGTGTAAACGACCCATGTCTGCCAGTGATTGTCAGGAACTTTCTAATCTAAATTGACAAATAAGTAGAGTGCATTGCAGCAGAAGTGGTAGCCTGGAGAGAAGGTGTAAGTCCTCAAATAGGTTCCGATGAAGATGCATAGCTAGGATAATTCATGTGTATAAAGCACAAATGTCTATAACACATTCCAAAAGTAGCTAGACATCGCTTTACGGAGCATATCAGACCCAAAGGTTGTCATAAGTACACATAAGAGAGTCACAATGAACACAGAGATATAGCCCTTATTTGAGGGCTAGATAAGGAGCCCAAAGTTAACCATTATTCACACTCTCTAACCGACACCAACTCTAGTCGCTAAAGTCAATCCCAAGCAGTATAGTCCAATGGATCTATCAACCACCAAATCCGGTGTGAGAGCTGAGCAACTACCTGCATATTTAGTGATCCAATGAAGCCTTGTTTCTAAAGTATTATCCCTCTTCCAAAAGAGAAAGGCTTGCCACGTAGCACAATAGAAACGGTCCTCTGCCTCCTCCGTTAATCCAGGCTGATCTTGAGGCGTCTCTAGCAAGCTCTTAATGTGGGACCCTGTGATTTTCCATTCTGCAACTCTAGTGAAGCCAGTCGCTTCCCGCAAACAAGTAGGTCCCATGCATTGCACAGAAGGGTCGGCCGCCCCCCCCCCCCCCCCCCCGCGCAGGGACTATAAAAAAATGTGATAGTTGACCACGGAGATCCATCAATGCAGATACCATCTCAATCACCTGAGGCTATGAGCTGTAGGACAGACAAATGTCCTTCCGCTGAACTTCAGATCCCACGGGCACCACTGCTGCAGGCTCAGAGGAGCTCCTCTTTTCCACCATGCGCTCCATCAGGAAATGCAAACGATCAAATCGATCTAACATGCTCTTCTCAAACTCACAGAACAAGGCTTGCATGTGTGTGTATAAATCCTCCATATTTGCAGCTTGGTTATCTCTGCGACAAGTGAATGCAGAGGCACAATGCTTACTCTGCTTACTCCGGTTCCCCAGGGGGGTGCTGGATTCTCTTTCCTTGTAGGCTGCCAAGAGATCCCCGCAGTCCAGTCTGGGAAGCCCCTTTTCTTACAATATTAATATATTCCAGTCCAGCTAAGCTTTGTCTACTTCGTGTAGTTCAGTTTCATTCTGGATGGATGTAAAAAATCTTGATTGCAAGGCAGATTGTAACTCATTTGTACAGAGCTCCCAGTTTTGCAGCCATCTTAGGCCATAGCCTGGACACGCCCCTGCAACATTTTTAAGTGGCATTTGAGCGCTACAGTTCTCACTACTTGTTCTCTGGTTAAAGGACCACTGAACCCAATTTTTTTCTTTTGTGATTCAGATAGAGCATGCAATTTTAAGCAACTTTCTAATTTACTCCTATTATCAATTTTTCTTCGTTCTCTTGCTATCTTTATTTGAAAAAGAAAGCATCTAAGCTTTATTCTTGGTTCAGTACTCTGGACAGCACTTTTTCATTGGTGGATGAATTTATCCACCAATCAGCAAGGACAACCCAGGTTGTTCACCAAAAATGGGCCGGCATCTAAACTTACATTCTTGCATTTCAAATAGAGATACCAAGAGAATAAAGAAAATTTGATAATAGGAGTAAATTAGAAAGTTGCTTAAAATGTCATGCTCTATCTGAATCACGAAAAAAAAAAAAATTGGGTTCAGTGTCTCTTTAACTATTTTCTTTTAACCATCCTCTTGTAATACCAGGACCGAGTGCAAGATAACTCACACTGCGCTATCGATTGCGCTTCACTTGTAATCTAGCACTTTAAGTTTTTTATTTTCAGTCACTGAAGACCTGTTGCTCCTTTATTAAAGGGATGGTAAATTCAATGCTCTATACTAATCGCTATTATATGTAAAATGTAAAAATAGGGGGGCGTGTCCAGGCAGCGGCTCTGTGTAGTCGCATTCTTCTGTAGCTCCGGGAGAAATATCGGTAACCCGCCGGTTATTGCTATAACTTTACAGCTCCTAACACTATTATGAGCTGCATCACATCCACAACCAGAGTTATAACTTCAGCTGCTGTATTTATGATCCCGGAGGCAGAATAGGACATTCAAGGCCTGTTGCGGCGTCGACCTAACAGGCAGCGTCCCCCCCCCTGGAACTCAGGGGTGCTTAGCCAGAACTGGTTACCTCATATACCTACAACAGTATTGTAGACTATTATAAGCCTCTCTTATCATAAACAGGCATAATCGCTTAAACAGTGCAACCACACAGTAAGTGCAGACGCTGACACCAGACCAAAGTCGCGGAGCCAACGCTGCAGCAACCCGCAATGAATATGCCAGCTTTAATTCTGAAGCATGGGGAAGGCGGGCATACTACCAAGCTAAGTGACAGAGCACCTATACAACCAGGCACCGGCTCTAACATAACACTGTCACCAACAACTGCAGGCAATAAATATAGAAAAGTGGACACTCCGTCATGGCATAACATGCAAGATATATACTTCTTTGTAAAACCGGACCCGTCTAGACTGGAGTGCATCGCTAAAATGGCGCCCGGAGCAACATTGAGTCACCCTCAGATGGGAGAATTAGGCTTAACATATGCGAATTTCGACATCAGAAAGCAGAAAAAACCTCCTTCTACTCGTATGATTACAGATCCCACCTGTCCTGCACGATCACATATATGGGCAAAGCGGGACTCGGAGTTGCTGTGGATGCCACGTGAGCTCAGAAGGGGCCTCGGGGTGGAAGCAGATTTGGAGACTTACAGCTCATCTACTTTAACCACGTCTCCGGATGGTAAGCTAGACTGTACACGGTATGTGGAGGATCTTGATATCTGGTATAACTCCCCAGGGACTATGAACTCCATGACATCCCCCGACACGACCATTGCCAGACATTCGGAGCTATCGAGGGGAGATGACCATCTTTGCCCAGCCACCCTCCTTGAAGATGCTAATGCTTTGACTGGCATGCTGAAGCAATCTGGGGGCTGATAGTACCCCTGCATTGTACATTTACCAACAGACTCTCGGCGGGACAGTATTGCTGACTCGATAGAAATGTTTGCAGTATTTTTTTTTTTTTAGCTCTGTTACGACTGTTTGATTTGATGTTTTATGGTTTTGAATTTAAGCTGAAAGTAAGGATATTATCTAGTTCACCACATAGAAGTTAAAACTACGGTGCAGGGGAGGTCATCCATATCATAACATTATTTTGATCGCTGTCCTCTGAAACCTCCTGATATAAGGTAACTTGGTGGCAAAAGGAGATAATCATTCTCCTTGATTAAAAATTCTCAGGCTGTATATAACATTATTAACCATAATAATGGCGTGTATAACGTGTGCACGCCTTGTCACCTCACTCGTGGCTGGCGGCCGTGGTAGCGGGTGGGGGGATATGTATATATTATATAGATGGAATACAGTCACTTATTTGTCCTTAAAAACACCTGACAGCACCAATATTGATTCTCCCCTTGCCCGCTGACCCCCCCCCTATCTTATCAGTTAGCTGAACGCTTGGCTTATAACCTAACGCTGTAAACCCACTCAAATGCTTCAGGGCTCTGACACTACAGGATATAATCGCCTCTCCTTATACTCCCGGAGTACAAAGTTTCTTTTTACTATGAGCATACTCTCCCTACGGATGGTCTGAATATACCCACTGTGAGGCCTACCCAAATGTATTTAAGGCTTTATATAATGCCTACATACCTAAGTCTCACCTTTTACACCTGCATATAGCAGTAGTAGGTATTACCAAATACAAAAATGACATACACTCTCTGGCTATATATGTCTCCACTTTATTACAACTCAATAATTTTTCTAACATCATATCTTTTTTCTTCCCTGAGACATAAGTTCTTCTGTGTTGCTTTGTTTTTTTCTGTTTGTTTTGTTGAATCCTATCCCTGCATATCCCCAAAACTGTTTATAAGTGACTCTGTTTAGGACCCAAGAGAGGTCTGAAATGTTACAACTGGGGATAAGAAAGCAGTACACTGAATCAGAAGATGTATTTCTAACTCATGAGCCCCATCTTTAAGTATAAAAGGTAGACTTTGTTAACATTATGCATTATTTGTTCCATGTTTTCTCACATTCAATATAGGGGATAAATTCAATGATGTATTGTACTATAACATTTCTGATGTGTGCTATGTGCATACATTTTATGATGTGTACTTTTGTTTGATATGAATAAAGCTTTTTTGAAAATTAAAAAAAAAAAAAATAAAAAAAAAAAAAATAATAGGACTTTAATCAAATTTTCATATTTTACCAATTACTATATTAAAATATATATTTACGCTAATTTACTGTGTTGTCTGCCATCAGCCCCAACACAAAGAGCATTTTTTTCTATTCTGTGACTTTTTCTCTTCAACCAATCAAAGCCCAGGCGTTTTGGCATGTTTCACTGGGAAAAAAAACAAAAAACTATTGCGCATGCGTCAGCGACGTCATGCTTCTTGTTTTTTTTCCATGAGTCGCAGTTCATCACTAAAAGCTTATACACGGACCGCATAATTAGCAAGATTGTTTTGTAAGTATAGTTTATAAATATTGGAGGCAATTAGATTTATTCAAGTAATGAATTTAACTGTGATAAACACCGCAATAAAGGATATATAACTAATATAATATGTATTATGACATAGAAAAATAGATCACGAACACGTCATGATTAGTAATAGAGGGGGTGGAGACGATATTGGAAAAAAAGAAATTATACAGGAACTTTAAAGGGGGCGGAGCTTCGGCATGATATAACGAAAATGTAAGTTTCAAGTTTATTAGACAAGACGATTAGAAAATAAAATGATAAGTTAGCGACTATCAACAACATCTATTGTCAAACAATAATTGATGGTCTTACATAGTAAAATGTACCATCCCTTTAAATGACAAAAAGGTGTGCAGGTTTTTAATTTATTTCTATTAATATTGTCATCTGCAGTTTTCTGTACATTTGAGTATAAATGTTATTAAATATTCTCACTTTAAGAAGTTTCATCTTTAAGTATTTTTTTTTTGTTAATCTTATTTTTAATTTAAGATACAAAGAAAAAAAAAGTTAATATTTAAAAGCTTTAAGCTTTTCAGTACTGAGAAAGAAGCTACAGGAACTGTAGGTGAACATTCAGGGCCTTGCACTAGCTGGCACCTCCCTGTCATAATGTTTGCGTGACAAACAGGAAAAGAAAGAAGTAAAATGAGTATGCGATGATCTCAGAATAGGTGAGCTGATGACAATCTATTTATAGACCTGCTAAGAGGCTCACAAGCCTGTGTCCCTACGCACTGCCGGATGGAAATTCTTGCTAAATAAAGGGAACAGATACTAGTGGCTAAAAACATTCATTGTATTGTCCTTTTCTTACTTGAATGCTTTTTTTCCACAACTTCATTATGTTCGTGTTAACCTCTTCAGAAGAAGTTTATAAAAGCGCGTAAAGGCTGCCCAGCAGAGACACTGTCACTGTAATAAACAAACTTGTTGATCTGTGTTTCTAGGAAATGCCTCTTTATTTCCCCCCTCCTTTGTCGTACAGTGATATAAGAAAATCTACTATAATTAACCATTAACTAATCTAGAATTTTCAGTTCAAAGCATAATCTAATTGCTAATTGCAGTGTTTTGTGGTGATCAGACCCTAAAGACCCCACAGAGAATATGTAACCTGAAGTAACAACTTGCATTAGTGAGCTAAACAAGTAGTTCTGTATTCTATACCTTCTCCATGCTCACTCTCTTTTAAATACAATTAATTGGATAGCATCATATTTATTAGTCATATGTAATGACTAATAATGACCATAAGTGGACCAAAACACTACTCCTGTTACTGCATATAATCACTAATCTACCCAATGCACTGCAATTTATTTTTATGTCCTTAACCGCAATAAAACATTATCTTTATGAATTAAAGGAACATTAATGTATTTTTACATATGCATAGTGTATATGTATGTATGTATGTATGTGTATATATATATATATATATATATATATATATTTATACATCCAAAAGTAAAAAGCACTCACCGGGTCTTGTAGAAAAAACAAAGTTTAATGTGTGTGATGTATCGGTGGTTGCCCCCCGTCCTCAGACAACTTATTACAGATAAAATCAACACTCACCCTTTTTATTCGTAACCCGCTCCCAAGTGCAGCCCTGTCGGTGGCGTTCCGGAAGTCCGACAGCTGCGCCGTGCACCACTGCGTCATCAGTTGTCATGACAACCGGACGCCACTCTACAGTTTCTAAGTGCATTAAAAACAAAGTGATAGAAGTATGCATAATATTCAATCATACGATGTCCCCAACAGCAGAGTGAATAATTTGTATCTTATATATATTTAACAGAATCATGATCCCACCCCTACACATATGGCATGTAAAAATGCGGTCTTTAAAGAAGCAGCAGGTAAATCCAATACAAGCACAAGTGCGGGGATACATTTCAATCCTAACTCCGCAAGCCCCTAAGTCATACAGCTGCTCTGGTAGCGAGAATACCATCAATTTAACTATAGGCAAATAATATTGTATATACTGCTGTAACCTATCCACAATGCCAACTCTATGC
The DNA here is from genome assembly GCF_027579735.1 of Bombina bombina. Taxonomy (NCBI): domain Eukaryota; kingdom Metazoa; phylum Chordata; class Amphibia; order Anura; family Bombinatoridae; genus Bombina; species Bombina bombina. The sequence goes on along the minus strand of NC_069504.1, from coordinate 448,066,309 downwards.
TAATGATTTTTAAACAACTGGATATACATTGAGGAACAATCACCCATACACATGTAGCATAAAACAAGAAGCGATCTTAGAAGACAGCAGATAGCTACAATGCAATTATAGAAAGCGGGGATATGATCAAATCCTGACTCCGCAAACTGCAATGTCAAACAGCTGATCCGGTAGTACAAACACTACCAGTTTGAACAAAGGCATATCATCGTATTGCTTATGTTACAGTTTTTAAACAGATGGAAATGCGCACTCAAATCCTAAGGCTATATTCAAGGAGTATAGTGAGTTACAAGTCTAGATGAAAACGTCATAAATGCTGAGAAAACCCCAAGAGTATCCTTAAGGAATAATGCTGAAATATATCTACATCAATTAATAACATCCATTAAAAAAATAGAATCTTATAACTGAAGAAATGAAAAAAATAAGGACAAAAAAATCATTAAGTACATAGTTGCAGCAAGTTGTAATAGTAGATGAATACAGCACTATGTGTTGAAGTGGTGCACGGTGTAAGAGGTAGCTGCAGTAGCCTCTGTAATAGATATGCACTCGTAGTAACACCAGCACCAGTGTCTTGGATATAAATACTTTTATTAGAGGTTACATTAAAAGCAGCAACGTTTCGTGGTGAACCCACTTAGTCATGCTAATTGTATCACATTGTTTCAAACAACTTATACCTTTCTTTGGCGCCAATTGGCTTCATTTTGGGAAGTTTCACACCCCCTAGTGGTTACTAAATACAATGTATGCATTGGAGAATTAGAAGACTTTACAAGGGAACTTAACACTATGGTAAGAGGTTTACAATTTTCTTTGACATATAGTGAGGAGAGTATAACATTTCTTGATACTAAGATTACTAAAGGACAGAATAGACTCGACATAGATATCTTTTCAAAAGAGACTGATAGGAACACCTTGTTAGAATACAACAGCTTTCATCCAAAAGGACTAATTAACTCATTACCCAAGAGTCATTTATTAAGGGTACAGAGAATAGTAAGCACACCAGAAGTTAAGAGCAAAAGGCTGTTAGAAATGTCAAACAAATTTGAACAAAGAGGGTACCCTACACAATTGTTAAGTCAAACAATAAAAGACATTACCACACCTAGGGCATTAAAAGAAAAAACAAAAAAACAGGATAGACTATTTGTGTCACAACACAGCTCACATAGCCAAGTTGTAGCAAAAGCTATAAAAAAACACTTGCACATGCTTAGGGATTGCAATCCTAGGATTGAACAGTTCAGGGATTACCCCTTAATGGCATATAGGAGGGTAAAAAACATCCGGGACCACCTTATAAGAAGTGACATTGGGTCAGAAAGAAGAGACACACAAACATACATGAAAGGAAAGAGAAATGGCTGTTATCCCTGTCTAGGATGTGTCAGTTGTAATTCAGTCATAAAAGGCCCAAACTTCTATCATCCACACAATGGCAGACGTTATGACATTAGGGGGTTTCATACTTGTGATACCAGCTATGTAGTCTATCTTATAAAATGCCCATGTTCTATGTATTACTTAGGAGAAACCACACAGAAAGTGAAAGACAGACTGAGCCAACACAGGTCTAATATAAGGAGAAAAAATTTGGAAGCACCTCTATCCAAACATTTTTTAGAGAAGGGCCATAGCATAAGCCAGCTACGCTGGCAAATCATACAACACATCCCTATTCAGCGCAATGGGACTTATAGAGAAAAAAACCTTCAACAACAAGAGATGAGATGGATATATCAATTGGATACTCTTATTCCCAAAGGGTTGAATAGGGACTTTGACCTTAGTTGTTTCTCTTAAACTGTTTCTCTTAAAGTATAAGTCTCAAACCCATTATCCTTATGATCATTTAAAATATAACTGTATGCAAAAAAGTTTAACATGATATGTTGTAAATAACAAGGGTACTTTACCTATGTGTTTAACATTATTGAGATTTCATTGAAATAAGATATTGAAACTTAGAAAGATAGTTTAACAAAGTTAAATATTAAGACAAAATATGCATGTACAATAATGGGAAAGACCTATATACACATACATATTTATTATTGCCAGTGTAAACTGTCTAGTCAGATACATTTGTTTTTAACATTTTGTATAAACATTGTATTTAGTAACCACTAGGGGGTGTGAAACTTCCCAAAATGAAGCCAATTGGCGCCAAAGAAAGGTATAAGTTGTTTGAAACAATGTGATACAATTAGCATGACTAAGGGGGTTCACCACGAAACGTTGCTGCTTTTAATGTAACCTCTAATAAAAGTATTTATATCCAAGACACTGGTGAATAAACACATTGTTAACAAAAGCAGTTGATGGTAAAATTCATATGGTAGTGATAAAACTTAGAACCTCAATTCATAGTAGCCCAAACTCAATAATAATCCAATTTGATCAGCAAAAGGGGAAGGGGGGAGGGGAAAAAAAGTTCAATGATCAGGATATTGACCAACATCACTGATGTCAAAGAAAGTACATTGCTGGTCACTATGGATGTGACCAGCCTATATACAATAATACCTCACAACGAGGGAATCGTGGCTACATGTAGACAACTGGCAAGGTATCCATGCGGTGTCAGTTGTGTTTATTCTTGCTGCAACTATGTACTTAATGATTTTTTGTCCTTATTTTTTCATTTTTTCAGTTCTAAGATTCTATTATTTTAATGGATGTTACTAATTGATGTAGATATATTTCAGCATTATTCCTTAAGGATACTCTTGGGGTTTTCTCAGCATTTATGTCGTTTTCATCTAGACTTGTAACTCACTATACTCCTTGAATATAGCCTTAGGATTTGAGTGCGCATTTCCATCTGTTTAAAAACTGATAACATAGGATAGCCTTTTTTGATATGTAATTTTGTTTCAGTAACATAAGCAATACGATGATATGCCTTTGTTCAAACTGGTGGTGTTTGTACTACCGGATCAGCTGTTTGACATTGCAGTTTGCGGTGTCAGGATTTGATCATATCCCCGCTTTCTATAATTGCATTGTAGCTATCTGCTGTCTTCTAAGATAGCTTCTTGTTTTATGCTACATGTGTATGGGTGATTGTTCCTCAATGTATATCCAGTTGTTTAAAAATCATTAGCATAGAGTTGGCATTGTGGATAGGTTACAGCAGTATATACAATATTATTTGCCTATAGTTAAATTGATGGTATTCTCGCTACCAGAGCAGCTGTATGACTTAGGGGCTTGCGGAGTTAGGATTGAAATGTATCCCCGCACTTGTGCTTGTATTGGATTTACCTGCTGCTTCTTTAAAGACTGCATTTTTACATGCCATATGTGTAGGGGTGGGATCATGATTCTGTTAAATATATATAAGATACAAATTATTCACTCTGCTGTTGGGGACATCGTATGATTGAATATTATGCATACTTCTATCACTTTGTTTTTAATGCACTTAGAATCTGTCGAGTGGCGTCCGGTTGTCATGACAACTGATGATGCAGTGGTGCACGGCAGCAATTAAGTACTGAATTTCAAAAGACCTAAGTGTAAAATAAATGTTTTTAAAAATACTATTTTGTTGCTAGCTAGAAAGTTACTATTGTCTCACTGGTTGAAAGAGACCTCCCCCACATTAATAGTTTTGAAACATGTGTGCACCTGCAATTACAAAGAGATCAAGCAGGTATAAAAGGTGAGATTCCACAGCGTATCAAATGATTATTTTTTGATAAATGGAAAATGCTTGTTCTTACTTTACCCACATAACTTCAACTTCAAGTCATAGCCATATTTTCCTCCTCTACTTTTATCTAAGAAGAGCAGTTAAGGGGTAAATCTTGTTTTTTAGAACATAAAGGGACAGTACACTTTAAAATTGTTTTTATATTAATGTATTTTCATTGACTTGTTATACCAGCTGCAGAATATAAAATGTATGAGAAATTGCATTTTCAGGTTTATTTGTGTATATGAAGTAGCTGGTTTTGTGCTATTAAACCACAGCCTATAAAAATGGGTTGAGCTTGCAGGTGATATCATATCTCATTATGTTATCACTTTGTGTACACACACTTGCTTCCTTATCTTATATTTGTCTGGAAAACTAAAGCTCAATACTTAGAGAGAACAATGGAAAATTAACATTTTATTACTTAACTATACTGCACCCCACTGGGAGTATAATTTCTTCTGCTGGTTGTGTTTACTAAGGCTATTCAATAGCCTATACTCCAGTATACAATTTTTTTACTTTAGGTATGGATACAACAGGCTAAATCAGCTATTTAAAATGCCAAAATAGGGGTAAAGGAGCTACTTGTTAAAATGTAATAAATACCAGCAGGTAAAATGGATCATTGGGAACAATTTAAAGGGGAGGACATTTTTGGGTGAACTGTCCTTTTAACTTTAATAGAACACATTAGACACTGTTGGTACATGATAAGATTCACCATTGGTTTGTCGGTTTGTCCTGGGGCCTTCCCCTCCTTCATTTGTTTTCAATCTTACAGGGCCCGATATTCAAACCATCAACAAACCAATGAGAAACTGCCTTTGTGGCCTTGTCGGCCTTGCAGTCCGTCGGTATATTGGAATAAAAGGGGCGGACCTGTGAAGTGCAGGCGAGTGCCAATGTGTCTCCCATAGGATATAATGGGGAGCCTTACGTCAGCAGAATATCCTGACATCACCACTTGTTTGCACTTTCTGTGGACGGGGAAGACAGAAGATGGAAGAAGAGTTTTTTTATTTTTTTTGTAAATTTAGTGTTTTTATTTTGTAACTTAGGGGGGTGTTAGGTAGTGAAGGGGTAGTTTGCGTTTGGGGGTTGTGGCGGTATAGGGATTAATATGTTAGGAAATCTATTGCTGTGGGCTATTGGCGGTATAGGGGTTAATAGGTTAGGAAGTTTATTGCGGGGGGCTATTGGCGGTATAGGGGTTAATAGTTTAGGAAGTTTATTGCGATAGGCTATATGTGGTATTGGTGTTAAGTAGTGTAGGGGGTTATTGTGGTGGGCTACTGCCGCTATAAGGGTTAATAGGTAAGGTTTTGTGAGATGGGCAATTGGCGGTTTAGGGGTTAGGTAGTGTAGGGTTAGGTTGCGGCGGTTGGTTATATCTGTTTAGAGGTACCTAGCTATATTAATTAGGCTCAATGCTATATATTTAAAGGGGATCCTTTACTTTACATCGCCGATGTCGGTGCCGATGCTGTTTGGAATATTTCGCCAGCATCACCATTCAATGCGATGTATAGTAAAACGCCTCTCGGCGTTGCTGACTTTAAAGAGTAATGTCGGCACTTTTGAATATTTTTTGTTGGCATTCTCGACATCACGTTGGATTCCTTTTAAATATATCATCGCCTCACAACACTTTTTCGATCATTTGGGCCACAATGAGGGACTCAGCTGATTCAGAGTCTACTTTACTTAAACATTCTCCAGGTTGCTTGTTTATATATTTAGTTTATGCATAGTTTAGTTTAATGAAAAAGGAAGAGAACTTGAAACACATTATAAGCACTTTATTGAGATACATAACTATTGCAAACAATTGTATAAAATGAAGCATTTTGATAAAAGTATAAGATTGTCAGATTTACAATGTCATGTATATGTCTTTTAAATATTGCATAGCTAGTTGAGATAACCTCACTTTTCCATCTTATGACATTTTGTTTCTTTGTTTTTGTATGACGCATAACTGAGTGCTAGAAAATATTTTAGATACAAAGGGTTAGATTATGAGTGGATCACAAACATTTGCGCCCAAGTGATAAGGAATTTATCTCGAGGGTTTGCGCTCCTCGAGCTTACAACTTGTATTAGGAGTTGAAAGTAAACGCGGTCGCAATTGTGATTTATGCTAGAATGATTACTGTGACTTAAGAGCTCTGGTTAACTGTTTTGCGAAACATAAAAGTTGCACAAAACACTTTAAAAATACATTACAACGTATAGTTACACTCATTATAACACTATATATAAAAGTGTCTAAAGATGGATATGTATGAATATATATATATATATATATATATATATATATATATATATATATATATGTATATATATGTGTGTACATATGTATTTATATATATATATATGTGTGTACATATGTATTTATATATATATATATATATATATAGATATATAGATATATATAGAGAGAGAGAGAGAGAGATACATTGTACCAAAATATCATTCATATATATATATATGTATACAGATATCCCAACCTGCAAAAACTCATTTCAGGGAGGTGCCCCCGCTCCTCACTATACTATCTCACTGGGTGCCAACCTCATTATAGTACCTCACTGTACCTCCTCACTATAGTACTTCACTGTACCAAGTCTGTATAGTACCTCACTGTAAAACCTCACTATAGTACCTCACTGTACCACCTCACTATAGTACCTCACTGTAAAACCTCACTATAGTAACTTACTGTACCTCCTCACTATAGTACCTCACTGTACCACCTCTGTATAGTACCTTACTGTAAAACATCACTATAGTACCTCACTGTACCACCTCACTTTAGTACCTCACTGTACCACCTCACTTTAGTACCTCACTGTACCTCCTCACTATAGTACCTCACTGTACCACCTCACTATAGTACCTCACTGTAAAACCTCACTATAGTAACTTACTGTACCTCCTCACTATAGTACCTCACTGTACCACCTCTGTATAGTACCTTACTGTAAAACCTCACTATAGTACCTCACTGTACCACCTCACTTTAGTACCTCACTGTACCTCCTCACTATAGTACTTCACTGTACCAAGTCTGTATAGTACCTCACTGTAAAACCTCACTATAGTACTTCACTGTACCACCTCACTATAGTAGCTCACTATAGTACGTTACTGTACCTCCTCACTATAGTACCTCACTGTACCACCTCTGTATAATACCTTACTGTAAAACCTCACTATAGTACCTCAGTCTACCACCTCACTATAGTTCCTCACTGTACCACCTCACTATAGTACCTCACTATACCACCTCTGTATAGTACCTCACTATAGTACCTCACTGTACCACCTCACTATAGTACCTCACTATACCTCCTCTGTATAGTACCTCACTATAGTACCTCACTGTACCACCTCACTATAGTACCTCACTGTAAAACCTCACTAAAGTACCTCACAGTACCTCTTCTCTATAGTACCTCACTGTACCACCTCTGTATAGTACCTCGCTGTAAAACTTCACTATAGTACCTCACTGTACCACCTCACTATAGTACCTCACTGTAAAACCTCACTGTACCACCTCACTATAGTATCTCACTGTACCACCTCTGTATTGTACCTCACTGTACCACCTCACTATAGTACCTTACTGAACCACCTCTGTATTGTACCTCACTGTACCACCTCACTGTACCACCTCTGTATAGTACCTCACTGTAAAACCTCACTATAGTACCTTACTGTACCTCCGCACTATATTACCTCACTATAGTACCTCACTGTAAAACCTCACTATAGTACCTTACTGTACCTTCTCACTATAGTACCTCACTGTACTACCTCTGTATAGTACCTTACTGTAAAACCTCACTGTACCTCACTGTACCTCACTGTACCACCTCACTATAGTACCTCACTGTAAAATCTCACTATAGTAAATACTGTACCTCCTCACTATAGTAACTCACTGTACCACCTCTGTATAGTACCTTACTGTAAAACCTCACTATAGTACCTCACTGTACCACCTCACTATAGTACCTCACTATACCACCTCTGTATAGTACCTCACTATAGTACTTCACTGTACCACCTCCCTATAGTACCTCACTATAAAACTTGACTATAGTACCTCACTATACCACCTCTGTATAGTACCTCACTATAGTTCCTCACTGTACCACCTCACTAAAGTACCTCACAGTACCTCTTCTCTATAGTACCTCACTGTACCACCTCTGTATAGTACCTCACTATATTACCTCACTATATTACCTCACTGTACCACCTCACTATAGTACCTCACTGTAAAACCTCACTATAGTACCTCACTGTACCACCTCACTATAGTATCTCACTGTACCACCTCTGTATTGTACCTCACTGTACCACCTCACTATAGTACCTTACTGAACCACCTCTGTATTGTACCTCACTGTACCACCTCACTATAGTACCTTACTGTGCCACCTCTGTATAGTACCTCACTGTAAAACCTCACTATAGTACCTTACTGTACCTCCTCACCATAGTACCTCACTGTACCACCTCTGTATAGTACCCCACTGTAAAACCTCACTATAGTACCTCACTGTAAAACCTCACTACAGTACCTCACTGAACCACCTCTGTATAGTACCTCACTGTACCACCTCTGTATAGTACCTCACTGTACCACCTCACTATAGTACCTCACGAGTACCTTACTGTACATCCTCACCATAGTACCTCACTGTACCACTTCTGTATAGTACCTCACTGTACCACCTCTGTATGGTACCTCACTATAGTACCTCACTGAACCACCTCTGTATAAAACCTCACTGTACCACCTCACTATAATACCTCACTATATTACCTCACTATACCACCTCTGTATAGTACCTCACTGTACCACCTCACTATAATACCTAACTGTACCACCTCTGTATAGTACCTCACTGTACAACCTCACTATAGTACCTCACTGTACCACCTCTGTATAGTACATCACTGTACCACCCCCTCCAATTCAGAATTCCTCAGTGCTCTGATTATGAAATAGTTGAAAATGTTATCCCAAAAAGTATGTGAGAAAAAAAATACACAAGACAAGATGAACCTTGCATGTATAAATATATATTACCATCTTATAGCTATAAAGTATGGGAGTCTGCACATCTCACCTATATCAGGTCTGCTATGTCTCGCACTGCACTAGAGTTCAGGAAGGGGGAGAAAAGTCTGGAACGCAGTAACTATTAACATTGAGCTATAAAGGAACAGTGACACCTACAGGTAGAAATGAAAAGTGCAGATACAATTTTGATTTCCTCTGGCACCGCTCTTTCCGGGATATTGTTTTTAATTTGCGGGTGTCAGGGAGCAGCTTTTTCAATGCAGGAGACTCCCAGAACTTCAGAACTTCTGGGAGAGTTGGGATGACTGTGTATATATATATATTTATAAATAAATAGAACATATTCTTCTATGTGCAGAACATTGGAATGTGAATATTCATATTTTCATGTTGGGTTAGCGCCAATGAGAATATGCGATCGGGTTTGCACGAGAGAGGTGTGTTTTTTCACACTTTTTGTCTCCATTGACTTCTATGGGGGAATATGTGAATGCGCACGTGATATTCTAATTTTGGATTTTTGCTCTTGTTGGGTTAGCCCGAGAGTGAAAACAGTTTACTTTCAATTAGTAATATTAGTGCAACCCAACATGTGCAAAAATCTTACTTATAGTGCAATTAACGCTCAAGCGGGAGCATTAAAATGCACTCCACTCGTAATCTGGCCCAAAAATATTTAGATATAATGTCAAATATTTTGTGTGATTTCCTCTTACACTTGAGCAATAGCAAGAAACTAGCTCTCGTAAACCTAAATGGGATGGAACCCTAATTATTGTCATTGCTGTATTTGTCCTACTTTTTCATGTCAAAATGACTGCTGTGATAAAGTTCTATTACACCAGGTTTGTGCAAGACATGCCTGAACATTACATGCACATGTGGTATGAGTTTAATTCATTGGAAGCTTGGTGATAAGACCACTTTTCAATCTCATCATTCCATTCAGAATGCCAAAGATCACAGAATTTGACAGACATAAAATTATATGTTTGCATTAGCAAGGCCACTTTCAAAGGGAAATCAGCAAACAAACTGGATTCTCAAGATGTGGTAATCAAAAAAAAAAAAATCAGGAGATGTCAAGGACAAAAAAAAGGACTGGAAGGCTACGAAAACTTTAACAATCTGATGAGAAGTTTCTCAAGGACCTGGCTCAGCATCTGGCAGATTCATCGGGATGCCAAGTTGACCCTTCTATAATCCGAAGAAGCTTGATCAGGAATGATCTTTGTTGAAGGGTAGCAGCCAAGAAACCACTTTTTTGGAAGTGGAAGAGGGTGCAAAGGCTAAGATATGCTAAAGCTCACAAAGATTGTAATGAAGATCAGTGGAAATGAGTATTATGGGGTGACAAATCCAAGTTTTAAAAATTTGGGTCCAATCGTCGACAATATGTGAGAAGAAGAGTTGGAGAGAGATGCAAGAATGAGTGCTTGCGGCCTTTAGTGAAACATGGTGGGAGATCTGTCCATGTTTGGGGTTGCATTTCTGCCAGTGGTGTTGGCGATATTGTCCGAATTGATGGGATCATGAATGCTGAAAAGTACAGACAGGTTTTAATTCATCATGAGATTCCTTCAGGAAAGTGCCTGATTGGGAAAAGTTTTATTTGTCAGCATGTAATAATCCCAAACACACTACTAATGCAGTGAAATCATATTTGGAGAGAAAATTAGCTGATAAAACACGGACTGACCTCCACAAAGTCCAGACCTGAATATTATAGAGGCAGTATGGGATCACCTGGACAGAGAAATAAATAAAAAAACAACCTAAATCTAAAGAAGAACTCTGGGAAGTGCTGAATGAAGCCTGGTATAATATACCAGAAGATTACTTCAGAAAACTTAAGGACAGTTTCCCTAAAAGATGTGCTTATTGCCAAGGGAGGTCACACTAAATACTGACTTTTGCCTGAAAAAGCCATTTTGTTCTGAAAGTTGTGTTTTTTTACATTTTGTGTACATATTTCCTGTATTTTCTGTTTGTATGTTAATGAAGAGACTGAAAAATGAGTATGATTTAAATATATACAAGATAGGAGCGCCGTCTTCACAGGAAGAATGGCTTAAGCGCGGCGTGGAGATGTATTATGTAAACAAGTGTAACGTTATTTAAGTTACATACAGTGTCTGGCAGTATGTCTGACCATACCCAGATAGAGATTATGAAAAAAAAATAATCATCATTGGTTATCAATTGTAATCAATAAAAATGCAAGAGTACGTGCTTAGGAAGCTTAATACAATATAACAAAAAGTGTATAGAGAGGTAACACTGTGTTAAAGTCGTGTACAGTGTCCTAAGGATAAATAAGTGGTTTGTGGAATAAAAAGTGACTAATCTATAGTCAAAACATAATAGCTACTTGTGTATCAAAAAGTGACTTGTATCAAAAAGAAAGAAGGAAGAGGAAGTGAGAAATAACTTTTTGTCTGAAAAATGAGTATGGATGCTCTTTAAAACTTTGCTAAAACAACAAAGCTGGTGGTTGCCTAAGACTTTTGCATAGTACTGTATATAGACATATACAGTATATATATACACATATATATATATATATATATATATATATATATATATATATATATATATATATATATATACTGTGTGTATATATATTTATATATAAGTGCATATATCTACGTATCGGCCTATATTCAGGAATCACATTATAAATGTATAAGCAGATGGTACCTGACTCCCACACATCTTAAACATATATACCCCCAATCTAACAGCAAATGCTGGCGAGGATATGGATGTGAAGGATCTATGCTTCATATCTGGTGGAAATGCACTAAGAAAGAGGCATACTGGGGAGAGGTCTTGGAAACCATAGACAGAATTCTGGAAGTCACAACGACCCACTCATACTGATGATGCACAACCTTCCAAAAATAAAACACAGGCTAAGGCCCCATTGATGGTGTTGATGCTGGCCAGCACTAAAAGCTTGATCCCCAAAAATTGGAAAACACCCAAGCCCCCCACCAAGGCTGATTGGGAGAAGAGAGTCACAATGGAACTACAATTAGAAAGATGTAATTACCACAAAAATAGGCAAAGTGGGCATACACAAACTAATGTTGCAACTGTGGCATAATAGAGATTAGGGAAGAAAAGAAAAAAAGAGATCTCAAACACCACTTTACCCCTTCCGAACCCTTTTTTTTTCTCTGTTCCTCTCTCTTCCCTTCCCCCCCCCCTTCCCCCACAGGGCATAGCAACACATTACCAACCCACATACAGACATATACTTTGTTGATGTGTTCAATCTGTACAGATGTGCCTATTTGTTCTGAACTGTTTAATTATATGTAACATCAAAAGAAGCACATGTAATATAGAGACTTGAATACATTAGATGATAATTTTCCTACTGATGAATGTAACAAAACTGGAAAGAAATCTATGCTAATCATTGGGATTATTTAAAGTAAACTCAGCAGGCATCAGTCCCCTAGACGATCAAACAAAGACTATGGGCGCATTATCCCATATACTACTTTCCATTACATGGTTCAAAGAGTTAATGTTTATGTTCTTGAACATATGGAGCCCTTTGCAGTCAAGTAGCTGAAAACATGAAAAAAAAAAAATCACATTTATGCAATATTCATATTTAATACAGTATTTATCTGTGTTTGTATTGTAAATATTTCACATTCCAATGTTCTTCACATGGGGAATATTTAAGTATTTTTAAATACTTTTTCCTATATCTATCTGTATATATCTATGACTATATATAATCATATATATAGGTATCAATATATAGTTTACCAAAACTTCACACACAAATAAATATATATATAAAACATAGAGAACTCGGGCACTTCTAGGATTGCTGGGATCCTATACAGCATTGCTGTATAGGATCCCAGCAGTCCTTATTTATTGGGTAATAGCTGTGTCAGCGTGGATTTTGTATACCACGCTAATTGCCTGATTTTATATATTTTTGTATAATAAAGTTCTGTGTTTTTTTATCCTAGAAGTGCCCGAGTTCTCTATGTTTTATACTCTATTTTTGGCACTGTCTGGCGAGCGGTGCTTACTCTGAAGCACATCTTGGATACACAGGTGACGTCACCCCCCCAGATACTCCAGTGTGCCGTGATAGGGTGCGGAGAGAGAGAGAGATGTATTTATGAATAAAGGAAACATATTCTTGTATTTTATGTCAGGTTAGTATACTTGAGATAATGTGTTTGGGTTTGCACTCAAGTAAAATTGTTAGTTTTTTTCCACTTTTACCGCTCCATTGAAGTCTATGGGGGAATACATTAACATGGTCACGATATTAGTATGTCCCGTATACATGCATACACATATAAACACATAAATATATATGTATACATCCTTATACATATACATTGCTGTGTTGTTGTGATCAGGGTTACGTGAGCTATGGCTGTAAGGTTGTCGGCATGAAAACAAAGTTTAATTCAAGACTATGGGGGATCATACCTGATCTTGCGCTTTGTTAAGCGTGAGGATGTGTTCATGAGGGAGTGATATTTGTGCTCCCAACCCATAATCTCACGCTCAGTAGTACATATGGGAAATTACAAAACTGAGCGGAGATTAAGGGTTTGCAGAAGCTCAAATATGCGCTCAACACGTAATCTAGCCCTCTGTTTATGTATCTGGTTCCCTGCAAAGTTTGTGTTACAGGTTTCAGCATAATAAGCTGTTATCTTGGAATATGTAGGTTGAATACTGAACATCCACATGGAGAGTTTACATCATTTATGAAGTCTTTTGTTAAAGACTATCTTTTTTCAAATGCATTTTAGTCTAGCACGAAGAATCTCAAAATTGTTCTAGTAACTAATTTCTAAATTCTAAACAAAATAAATATAAGAAGATTTATGAAATAATGTTTTTACACTGCCTTAGGAGGATATATTCAAAAGGACCATTTGCATACAAAGCTGAAAAAGAGATACTCAAACTGAGAACAAGCAGAGCTGAAATAGCTTAATTAGAAGCAAAGAAACCATACAGAGGAGAGCCTTGCCTGTCTATACCTTTTTGCAGAAGTGAGCTTTTCTGAACTGCATCAATCTGGTACCACCCAAAAGGACAATCCCGATGTGAAATGCCAATCATTTCTTTTAGTTCAGATATAGCACTTAACCTCACTTACACTGTCTTATGTTTCTCATTTTCTCACACACGTGTTTTATTTTATTGCACCTGAGGAAACGGTCAGGAGAGACCGAGAAACGTTGTGCTTTTGTGCTTTTAAATAAAGTCTTTTTACTTTTTATAAGACTGATCTGCCACGAACTATTTATTATTACTTCTTCCTTTGATACATTTGTATCCCGAGTAGTGTAGTTTATGCTACTAGAGGACGACGGACCAGAACGAGAGTAAGCCTTCTGTGGACGCCTGACACTGGTGTGATTTTAAATCCCAGAGGTTCGCTGGTCTCCTTACGGGGACGACAGCCAGGAGAGTGCCAGTGGGAGTTAGCTGGACAACTCTTAACAGTCCAGGAGGCGGTTGTGACACTTCTCAAGTGTCCTCTATCTTGTAAGTACGGTCTTACTTGTGTCTATTGGCGTGTTATACAAATCTGATTGTGCATTATGGTGGCGCCTTCTTTTTTATTATTCATATCTGCAGATTTCATCATCTTGGGACACCAACAAGATTCCTGAAGAAGCAGCTTGCCACCAGATCCTTGGTATAGGACTTGGATTTTGGACTATAAGAACTGTCCTGTTCATATTCATCACCTTTTTACCCAGTGGTGGGGTTTGTTTCATCTTCATATTTATATATATATATATTGTTTTCTGTTGACGTTTTTTTTGTGTGTTGACATCATATCTTTGTCACATTGGTTTAAATCACCAGCACTTTTTGGTTTGTTGTTAAGTTCATTACCACCTGTATAGCTTATTTTTTTTTATTTCCATCATTCACATTTCAATGATATTACTGCCATAATAGTTTGTATTGTTTTTTAGGTCATTTCATAATTTGGCACTTGACCCAATTTTATTCACCTCATTTGAGATTATTATCACATATATATTTTTTACTCCTTTTTGGCGCACTGATTTTTTGTATGATAGAAGTTTTTTATTGTGCTGCTCTGGTACTCTCTTCTTTGTGAACCGGCTTCTGCTTTGGGGTAAATTTACTAAATGTCTAGCAGACATGATTTACTAGAGGGAATCATGTCCGCTCAACATCGCTAAATATCCACAGCATACACTGTCAGCATTTATCATTGCACAAGCATTTCTAGTAAAATGCTTGTGCAATGCCGCCACCTGCTCACTGGCAGACAATCGGCCGCTAGCAGGGGCTGTCAATCATCCCAATCGTATAGGATCAGGATGATTTCAATCCGCCACCTAAAAGGTCCAGTTTAGGAGCAGCGGTCTTCTGACCACTGCTTATTAACTTCTGTTTCAGGAGAGCCTTAAAGGGACACTAAACCCAATTTTTTTTTATGATTCTGATAGAGCACTTATACTGCGCTCTCACCTCACTACCTGTCCCTTTGACCCTATCCCCTCACAGCTACTCCCCTCCCTCTCTGCCACCCTTACCCCTATACTCACACACACTTTCAACCTCTCCCTCAGCACCGGTATATTTCCCTCATCGCTGAAACATGCACTGGTCACACCTATCCTCAAAAAACCTTCCCTTGATCCTACCTCCCCATCCAACTACCGCCCTATTTCCCTCCTCCCTCTTGCATCAAAGCTTCTCGAAAAACTAGCTTATGCACGCCTATCCCATTTCCTTACAATAAACTCCCTTCTTGACCAATTGCAATCTGGATTTAGTCCCCATCACTCCACAGAGACAGCAATTGTTAAGGGTACCAACGACCTACTTACAGCAAAATCAAAAGGCCACTTCTCTCTGCTTATCCTCCTTGATCTGTCCGCAGCATTTGACACTGTTGACCACCCTCTCTTGCTCCAAACCCTCAAATCCTTCGGCATATGTGACACAGCCCTCTCGTGGCTCTCTTCCTACCTGTCAAACCGTACTTTTAGTGTAGCCTTCTCTGGGGCCTCCTCTGCCCCGTCACCACTTTCTGTTGGAGTACCGCAAGGTTCTGTCCTTGGTCCCCTTCTCTTCTCAATCTACACGTCATCACTAGGTTCCCTAATAAAGTCCCACGGTTTACAATATCATTTGTATGCTGATGACACCCAAATCTATTTCTCTGCACCAGACCTTTCTCCTTATTTGCTAACCCGTGTCACTAACTGTCTTTCTCACATCTCCAACTGGATGTCTTCTTACTACCTAAAGCTAAATCTCTCCAAAACTGAGCTCCTTATTTTCCCCCTTCTTCTAAACTCTCCACCCCCAATCTCTCTATAACTGTTGACAACTCCACCATTACTCCTACCCTGCATGCCCGATGTCTCAGGGTCACATTTGACTCAGATCTTTCTTTCACTCCTCACATTCAGTCATTGGCTAAAGCCTGACGCTTCCACCTTAAAAACATCTCTAAAATGAGACACTTCCTTACACAAGACACGACTAAGATTTTAATCCACTCTCTCATTCTCTCCCGCCTCGATTACTGCAACTCTGTCCTCTCTGGTCTCCCCACCTACTGCCTAGCTCCTTTACAATCCATAATGAATGCCTCTGCCAGACTCATCTTCCTTACACGTCGCTCTTCATCTGCTGCACCTCTATGCCAATCTCTTCACTGGCTTCCTCTTGCCTCTAGGATCAAACACACAATTCTCATTCTGACATACAAAGCCCTCAACTGCACTGCTCTCCCCTATATCTCAGACCTTGTCTCCAGATACTCTCCCTCCCGTCCCCTTCGCTCTGCTCACGACCTCCTACTCTCCTCCTCTCTTGTCACCTCATCACACTCCCGTTTACAGGACTTCTCCAGACTGGCTTCCATTTTGTGGAACTCTCTGCCTCGTTCCACAAGACTCTCTTCTAGTTTTAAAAGCTTCAAGTTCTCCCTAAAGATTCTACTGTTCAGGGACGCATACAACCTACGCTAACCTTTCTTTATACCAGTTCATCTCCTCCATTGCTATCCCCTGAACCCCCTTAGCATGTAAGCCTAAGAGTCCAGCTGTTTGTTGATCACCTTCTCAAGAGCTGACTACAACAGTGCAACTCTTGGCAGGGCCCTCTACCCATTTGATCCCTATAATTGTTTTGTTGTACTCCTTCTTTGTTAATAGCGCTGCGGAATCTGTTGGCCCTCTACAAATAACCGATAATAATAATAAAAAAATTAATAATAAGAGCATGCAATTTTAAGCAACTTTCTAATTTACTCCTATTATCACATTTTCTTCATTCTCTTGGTATCTTTATTTGAAAAGCAAGAATGTAAGTTTAGATGCCGGCCCATTTTTGGTAAACATCCTGGGTTGTCCTTGCTGATTGGACAGAACCAATAAAAAAGTTCTGTCCATGGTTCTGAACTAAAAATTGGCTGGCTCCTTAGCTTAGATGCCTTCTTTTTCAAATAAAGATAGCAAGAAAATGAAGAAAAATTGATAATAGAAGTAAATTAGAAAGTTGCATGCTCTATCTGAAACATGAAAGAAAAAAATTGGGTTTAGTGTCCCTTTAAACGTTGGAACTCTGAAGCAGCATCTGCTGCTTCATAAATGTAGCCCTATGAGTGAAGATGAAAAGGCAAACAATAATTTATTGGTGCATGCTTCTGCTGTGCTATACGGAGTCATTAAAGGGACAGTCTAGTCCAAAACAAACTTTCATTATTCAGATAGAGAATGTAATTTTAAACACATTTCCAATTTACTTCTATCACCAATTTTGCTTTGTTCCCTTGGTATTCTTAGTTAAAAGCTAAATCTAGGAGGTTCATATGCTTATTTCTAAGCCCTTGAAGGCCGCCTCTTAGCTCAGGGCATTTTGACTGTTTTTCACCACTAGAGGGTGTTAGTTCATGTGTTTCATATAGATAACACTGTGCTCACGCACGTGAAGTTCCTAGGAACCAACATTGGCTAAAGTGTAAGTCTGTCAAAAGAACTGAAATAAGGGGCAGTTTGCAGAAGCTTAGATACAAGATAATCACAGAGGTAAAAAGTGTATTTATATAACTGTGTTGGTTATGCAAAACTAGGGAATGGGTAATAAAGGCATTATCTATCTTTTAAAACAATAAATATTCTGGTGTAGACTGTCCCTTTAAATATACTGCATATATAGGGTGATACATTTGTCTTTTCAGGTAAGGAGAAGCAATTAAGCTGGTGGCTATTTTACACTATAATATCTATTGAAATCCATCTAGCTAAAGGCAGCACCGAAGCAAAACAAATACATAAGAATGTGAGTAACCTAATAAAATAAAAAATACAGAATCATGTGATTTCCTTTTGAAAATCATATGGTTATTTGATTTTCCTTTTATGTATTTACTTTGTTTATTTAGTTCTTATATACAGAGCACAGAATATTTGCAACTGCTTCCCCTGCCCCTTACAACTCAAGCAAATGCAAAAGCTTGATCAATTTGTTAGGATTCATCCTGCTGCAGCAGTTTGATACATAGAAATTGCTTAGTCATAGACATTATCACTGCAAAGAGATGTGTTTGCTGTAGCAGTCTGAGCCAAGAAACCCGGCACTGTCCTTCAAATAATCATTGAAAGCAGACAAGCATAACTATTTTGTACCTTTAAATTCTTTGTTGTACCCAATCTATCATTATAATTCTATGTCATTATACTCATTTAGGTTTGTAAATAGGCTCAATACAATGACAATAATGTACTGCACTAGGTTAAATAACCACTGTTTTAAACAGACAGCTTTAGAAATATAGCAATGAACATTATATTAATTATTATACCTACCAGCGCGTAACAAGGCAATGATGATGCTTAGCAAAGTGCACTTTAAATAAAAGTATTGAACAAACTCACCTCAGATATATTAATTCACTCTTTCAAGGTTGTTTAGCAACCTGATACATTAAAAAAGTAATCATTTCTTGAAATAATAATTTATCAATATTGGATCAAATGCTAATAATCAAGCGTGCCCAGATAATTCAAGGCAAGATAGTAGGAAACCCAAACTTCAAATTTGCTTCATTCTCTTGGTATTATTTGTTGAAGTAGCTGCTATGCCCTAGCTGAACACATCTGGCAAACTGATGACAAGAGGCATTTGTGGGCAGACACCAATCAGCAGCCAGCCTCCAGTAATGCACTGCTGTTCCTGAACGTACCTAGGTATACATTTCAACTAAGAATACCAAGAGAATAAACCAAATTAGTAAACTAAAAGTTGTTTAAATCACATGCTCTGCAGAACCATGAAAGAAAAAGTTTCATGTCCCTTTAGGTTTAACTTGACTTTCCTTCTCCACATCACATATATGTTTTCAGTAACTGGCTGCCAGATAATGCTGCATAGTATTTCAAGGTATTGTGTAGAAGCTACTGTATCTCTGCCAGTGGTTAAAACTGGACATGAACAGTTGACCAATGGGGAGACCAAAACTGTCAGGTCAGATCTCAAGTGCAAATATTATATATACATTTTGGGACGTAAGATGAAAAAAACCTTTTATCCATTACATTCTATGTTTTTTTAACCATATTTCTCTGATTGCTGGTAGTGAATTAATGTGTGATGCAGTGGTGAATGCACCCTGACAATATTTACTTGACATAGATATAGTGCCGTACGATCAAGATTTTTTTTTAGCATAATCATCTGCAAACTTGTATTCATTGAGATGCCAGGTATCTGCTGCACTAATATTTTGACAAACTGGAGTCTTTTTACCACTCCATTGCTTGTGGAATGAAAATAAATGTAAATTTAAACCTAGGAAGAATATTAGTATTGACTGCAAATAAATTCCATTTGACATGGCCTTACCTATTTTAGCAGCTTATCTTTAACGTCATGTTGCTGAAATACATCACATTCTATTGCTTAAGTAGCAAGGGTATAATGTGTGATATGTGTTAATGTAAATCCATCTAAAAGTAGATTAATGCAAAATGTATTTTGTGATGGAATGAAATGTATGATCTTTGTGATCAGTGCTTGTAAAATTGTGTTAATCTGTTAAGGACTGAGGTTAACTCATCTCTGGTATATGTATAAATATGCAGTTAAAAAAACTTTAGCTAAACCCAATTCTTATTGAAATATACAAAAGCTGAAACATGCCAGGGATTCATGTGCTTGCTCACGTAATTGCACAACTTAAATATTCAGCCTGTTGTTGCTAAGCGAGGAGTTGTACTGTTCTAATAGTCCTTGTAGACAGTGACTGTTTAACCTCATAAATGAACACATAAACATATGCATGTCCTTGCTTTTGTGTATTTGAATGAGAACTTAAACACTGGCTTTAACTAAAGAGTTCTGCTACAAACACCTATTATGCGTAATAAATTAAAATATGTTAATTAGGCTAGACCTGAAAACCTTGTCAGCTTAAAGGGATATTAAACCCAAATTTTTTATTTCATGATTTAGAAAGAGCATGCAGTTATAAACAACTTTCTAATTTACTTCTATTACCTAATTTGCTTCATTATTTTGATATCCTTTGCTAAAAAGCATATCTAGATAGGCTCATAAGCTGCTGATTGGTGGCTGCACATAGATGCCTCGTGTGATTGGCTCACCCATGTGCATTGCTATTTCTTCAACAAACGATATCTAAAGAATGAAGCAAATGAGCTAATAGAAGTAAATTGGAATGTTGTTTAAAATTGTATTCTCTATCTGAATAATGAAAGAAAATGTTTGGGTTTAATGTCCCTTTAAAGGGACACTGAACCCAATTTTTTTTCTTTCATGATTCAGATAGAGCATGAAATTTTATTCAACTTTCTAATTTACTCCTATTATCAAATTTTCTTCATTCTCTTGGTATCTTTATTTGAAATGCAAGAATGTAAGTTTAGATGCCGGCCCATTTTTGGTGAACAACCTGGGTTGACCTTGCTGATTGGTGGTTAAATTCATCCACCAATATAAAAGTGCTGTCCAGAGATCTATACCAAGAAAAAAGCTTAGATGCCTTCTTTTTCAAATAAAGATAGCAAGAGAATGAAGAAAATTTGATAAAATTAGTAAATTAGAAAGTTGCTTAAAATTGCATGCTCTCTCTGAATCACGAAAGAATTTGGGTTCAGAGTCCCCTTAAATAAGGTTCTCTACCACTTATGCTGCCTGAACTGGGCAAGGATTTGTGAGGTTTAGCATAGTTCAATATGAGCTCATTGATTTTTTTTTATATAGACAAATAATAAACTGAAAGGCTTTCATCAGAACTTAAAGGGGCAGCAAACACCTTGTAATTACAAGCCATTTCTCTTGTGTCACTATGAATGACATCAACCAAGTGTATATATTTTTAAAACAAATCAACATCCTTTTTTTTTTATGATTAAATCGTCCATCAACATCCTTTTTAATATAATTGTTTTTCAACAGCCAAACTCTTTCATTTTCCCTTATTTGAAGGAGCCAATCTGGACTTTAGTCTGCAGAGAACTAGACTAACCACGATCATAATGTTTGTATAAAGTGTCTAGTTTTGTTGCTGTTGTCAATTAAAGACAATTAGGGACATATATATATATATATATATATATATATATATATAGTAGGGCAGTGAGCAGGGTGCATTTCAAGTTCCTAGAATTAGAAAATAATAATTTTACTAAATTACATGAAAAGGGGACAAAATAAATAATGCAAGTATATTGCAAAATTGTTTTGTTGCCATTTATAGATACCCACGATATCCAAAACAGCCCAGAGCTCTAAAAACCCCAAAACTTCCTTATACCACTTATTAACATCCCTGATATCCTGCTGCCTTTCTACTGTAATGCTGCACATGGCACAGGTAGTATCTTGGGAAATTCTACCATGGAGATCCTTTTCCTAGTGTCTTGAATTCATTTAGGACCCTTCAACTTTTAGACTTTGTCAGTGGTACTAAAAACTTCTCCTTTGTGCTCAAATTCCTTCTTCAACCAAACTGAGGATAAACTGGAAAAAAAGGTAATCTAAACGTATAAGATAAATTTGCCTCTTGAAGAAACATCAGCACAGGAACAGTGTGTTGGGAGTTTCATGAAAATTGTTTCTATGGCCAATCAGCTGTACAAAAGCCTCACATCTGCATGCACAATGCCTAAGCATTGTCTGGAGTGGTGTAAAAAACATGCAACTAAATTATGGAGCAGTGGAAATGTGTACTCTGTACTTATAAAACTTACTATATGGCAGTCTGATGGAGTAATCTGGCTGTGGTAGTTGCCAGGAGAATGCTACATAACGAAATGCATAGTACCCACTGTAAAGTTTGGTGGAAATGGTCTGGGTCTGTTTTTTAGGGTTTGGGCTAGGCCCCATAGTTCCAGTGAATGCTCAGTTTAATGCTATGGAATATCAAGATATTTTAGACTATTGGGTGCTTCCAACTTTGTGGTAATCGTTTGGGGAAGGCCCTCTTCTGTTCAAGCATGACTGTGCCTCTGTGGGCAAAGCAAGGTCGATGAAGACATGGTGTTATGAGTTTGGTGTGGAGGAACTCAAGTGGCATTGACCTCAACACCATTGAATACTTCTAGGGTGAATTAGAATGCTGATTGTGAGCCAGACCTTCTGTTCGAACATCAGTTCCTGACAAACGTTCTTTAGGTTAAAAGGGCAAACATTTTCACAGACACACAAAATCTTGTGGAAAGCCTTCCCAGAAGAGTTATTATTATTTTTATTATTCTTTATTTATAAAGTGCCAACAGATTCCGCAGCGCTGCCCATGGGTACAAGGATTAAAAGTACAATGGAGAAACAATACAATAAGAGACAAAGTTGAGGGCCCTATTCCCCTGGGAACTTACAATCTAGATGGGTGGGAGGATGGGAAACAGGAGGTGGGGACTGCAAAGGTAAGAATGATTTTAGTGAGGAGATATTAAAAAATATATATCTAGCAGACTTCTATGGTGCAATCAAAGTATACATTAAACATGATACGCCCACAACCAACTACTTTATAATGCCACTCATCTGGCAAATGTTACATAAACACTACACAGACACAAACACTACCCAGCATGCAAACCCTACAGGTACACACACCACACAAACTCTGCACTCATTACCCAAGACAAAAAACACTACCGTAACATGCACATACCAAACAAACACCACACACATAACAAAAAACAGAATTTCTACTTACAGATAAACTTCTTTCTTTCGGGATCAGGACAGTTCATAGGTGTGCATAAAATGTGGGATATATTTCCTGCTACTAGGAGGAGGTCAAGAACACTCAGAAGAGCTTTAATTCCTCCCACCTCCTCTCCCCACTCAGTTTACGTATAGCCGTGGAGAGGAGAGAGATAGAAAAGTTTGGAAAGATAAAAAGGGTTAAGAGGTGCAAATGAGGGGGGCGGGGCCAACTGCCGAAGCGGCAAGACACACATTGAAGAAGCTACCGGTCTTAATATAGATTTTAGGGCTCTCTTTTTGAACTTTTACATTATCTTTGAACTGCAATCTGGATCTCTATCTGAGGACTTGCCTAACACACTTTGAGAGAATCCGGGCGCTCCTTATAAGCCTATTATCCGGACTGAGCCCTGAGACAATAACATGAGGGTAGCAACAGAACCTAATGGCATTAAAGGCCGCAGCGCCTATATATAGAGATTGTCTATTCTGGGGTTACGATAACCACATAATCTCCCCCCGGAGGGTGAGGAACTGTAATTTAGGCAGCAATTATGGAGGACATATGTAGTGTTTTACAGACTCTACTAAAAGACTTTGAGGAACATCTACTTCGCAAACTATTTAATGCCAGTAGGCCTTTGCAACAACAGCGTATGAGTGCACAACGCTCACTTCAAGTTATATCTTCGACAACACCTGTTGAAAACTGGTCCCAAAGTCCGGAATTTGTTAGCCCAGTGGGATGGGTAATGTATGTGCCAACAAAAATATTAGGGAGGTAGTACTGGCGCGAAAGCTAAGGTAGAACTGATTAGGGAAGTATAAAGAGAAAATACTCAAGATTTATATGTTAGGAGAGATATTTACCAATCAACAGACTCTCATAAAATATTTAGAAGATATAAATTTAATTAATAACAGACATAAAATATAAGTAACAATATAAAAAAAATAATGTTAAAATAAGAACGGGCTCCAAAGTTGCTTAATACTCTAGTATTGACCCAATGGCTATATAAAAAAATACCTAAGACTCTAGAGATTAGCTCGATAGAAAGCAGATTACAGAAGAGTAATAGGTAATAGAATGAATCCAGGGGTTATCAGGAGTTATAAAAAGTCTAAAATGGCAATAATAATGATAGATACAAATATACACAGTACAGCAGTATTGCAATAAAATCTATATATAAAATATACAAGATCCTGGACGTCCAGTCAAGATATTAATAAGGAATCTAATACAGACATTAAAAATAGCTAACAAATAAGGATATAAAAAGTTAATACGTTGCAGGTATGGATATAAATACAACCACTAAAGGAGCGAGGTTGTATAAATAAAGAGCTAAAGTGCACTTGTGTGATACTCTCATATGCAGACGATCGTGCTCAAGTAATATTGGATCAATCTGTTATTACATATGAGAGTGGTACCTTAAGCCTGTAATGAATATCGGCCGTATTACAGAACCTCCTTTTTATAGTGGAGAATTCGTAGTCTCAAAGTAGTGCCCTCTTGTCTGATGTAGGACCAAACGGCTTCAGCAGTTATTAGATTCTTGTTCTGTGGTCAGCGTCTAGGCTGATGCTGTGAGTACTTGCTCTCGCAATTGCATCCACCTACGTAGGCAGCAGACGTAGTATCTGACGTTCACAGCTGGTATCGGCACTTGTCGGAATTTCTTCTTTCTTATTCTTTAGCTAGAAAGTTGTAAAGTAAGCCAGTCTTGCTTTCGCTCGGCAGCTGTATATAGCCAGTCTCATCAAACTGCTAGGAGTGAAAGGTCTCGCTGTCCTTACTTTGCTTTAGTAAGCTTCAGTAAACTAGATTATTCAGGAATAGTCTGAGTATAAGAAATGATCTCAAAATCACTTCTCTCAGTTAACACAATCAACGTGTTTCTCCCCTCTCTCTGGGCTTTTTCAAGATTATGATAATGTATGATAATGATGTATGATAATGTATGGAATGTATGTGCCAACACCTGCCTGCCATACTCCTCTGATCTTGAACTACACTCCACAGCTAGCGGAAACGTATGTAGGAAAAGGGAGAGAGATAGTGACTGAGAAGGACCATGTAGATGGCTACACTAAATCTGGAGGTAGTGTGACCCCCGCAATGTTCAGGCCGTGGTGGACTCAGCACATTGATGGGTGGCTGATTCAGAAGTTCGGCAGGCACACCGGCTTATACCCGACACTATTAGAATACTGCGATCGGGCTACCATCCCCAGCGCTACTCTTTTACCAAAACTCAAACTCACCATGTTCTCTGAAGCAAACCTTCCATTTATTGATGAGACTTTACCTCCACAAGACTCACAAAATACCTTTAAAACAGGAGTGGGATATAGACACGATTCCTGTTTTTTCCCACTATATGGCATATATACTGGTTCAATACGTTAATAAGTTGCACTTTCTATTAAAATTTGCCTTTACTTATCTATGTTCTTATATTAAGCCATATGTTTAGCCTGATACATGAAGATCTGTGTTGGCTCTTGGGTTAATTCTAAATGAGCATCTATGTACTATTGGTTTGAAGGAGTGCAATTTTCTAGCCTTTTTAGCTAAAACTTGTTCCTGGTATATGTTGGCTACTTTTAAGTTTATACTGAATTGGTCTATATACCTAGTTTACTAAGGTTCCATAATGGCTGCTAACCTTCTGCCTTGCAAATACTTATTAGTTTATTTATATTGAGAGTATACAGCTGGTATTAATCTCTGTAGATTTTAGGAATCTCATCTAGATAGCTAGACTCTGCGGGATTATCTTACTATTATGTTCATGATATTTTATAGATATAGATCACAAATATTGAGTACCTTATGACTCTTGAAAGAATATCACATCTGACACATTTTCTAGCCTTTTTAGCTAAAACTTGTTCCTGGTATATGTTGGCTACTTTTAAGTTTATACTGAATGGGTCTATATACCTAGTTTACTAAGGTTCCATAATGGCTGCTAACCTTCTGCCTTGCAGATACTTATTAGTTTACTATTATGTTCATGATATTTTATAGATATAGATCACAAATATTGAGTACCTTATGACTCTCGAAAGAATATCACATCTGACACATGTTCATATATATCACTTGTTTACATGGATACCTTTACATGTTGTTAAATGATGCACTGTCCACTGTTTGATGAATGAGCTTTGAGAAACAGTATATCTGTTGGTTAGTGATATGTATCAAGGAGTATATCCCATTTAGATTTGCTACCATAGTCCAGATATCAGTTGTTGTCACTCTTAGGTGTACTTCTTAGATTTATACGTGGGTCTAAGATCAACCCAGAACTCAGACTCTTATATCATACCTACTCCCTGACATATTCTCTTAACCTTTCTTTGCTGTGCTCTTTACCGTGCTGTCAGTGGCTGGGGCAGCGTGATGTCTGGGCCAAGCAGGGAATACACCCCTAGATGATTTATACTTTGGAGATATAGCCTATGAGTAGGGGATTGTAGGAGTTCAGTTTCTCAGATTATCCTCCGATACATAGAACTAACCCAACTGCTATATATTTTCAGATTCTAACAACTATAATGGCTACTAAATTTGAAATGCAGATGTATAGCCCTTAGTGTAATCATTCTGCTGTACAGCACTTTTTCATGCATCCTCAATAAAAGCCATAAATTATATTACCTCATGTTAAGAAGCTGAACTAGTTTTTAAATAATCATATCCTCCATAACCTCCCTACTCCACCTAACTGGCATTCAGTTTATATCTGATACTATCTATATAACCATACTATTATCTCTATACACCTACTCTACTATATATTATACTGCAAGCTGCACCACTGTTGGTGAGAAACCCATCTAGCCCCATACTAGCATTCAGTTGTTTCTCGGAAGATAGACGCCTCAGATTGTGTATTACACCCTATTTAATTGTATATATCCCGCCAAAGACCCTAAACATATGCTGCTAGGCCTGCCCCCCCCCCCCCCCAAGTAGTTTACCTGGTAAACATTTAAAAATATATCCTTAGTCCTACAACACCGAATCATTATTTTTTGGGCCTCAATATAGAAGTAACTGATTGGACTTTATTCTCTCAGGTGATTAGATATCCTACAACAGATATATATATATAGTTATACAACCAATCAATATTTTACCCTGAATACAGAGGATATATCCAAGTGAGAAGTAATCTATGTTACGTTATTGCACATTGCTTCCTTATTTTCATCTATATCCCTTGCCCCACTAATCTTGATCATCATCTATTTATGTATGTATAGTAATTATTAAGAAAATATAAAGTGTTGTATTAAGGGTTACATTTCTATGATGAAAAGCATTACTTTCTGAAGTACTCATGTTATTGTTTTGTTTTGTCTCGCAAATAATTTCTTTGAGCTACCCAAGAAGTATGTAAAAAAATACTCTATGTACTACATATTGTCTCTTTTATGTGTGTGATGTTTGCTTTAACATCTTCATAAAAATTATTTAAAAAAAAAAAAGAGCTGCAAATGAGAACTATCACCCATCTAGTAAAAATGCGAGCTGGTCCTATGGACTCTCCTCATCCCAAAGAAAGAAATCTATTGTTAAGTATAAATTCTGTTTTCTTTTCGTAAGATGAGAAGAGTCCATAGGTGTCCATAACATGTGGGATACAATACCCAAGCTGAGTGCCCATGTTAAGGACAGGTGGGAAAAAATTATAGCAGTTCCTATTTGCAGAACACTGCGGCCTGAAGGACTTTCTTGCCAAAAGCAGCTTCGAAAGAAGCATAAATATCAAAAAGAAAACATTTAGAAAAGGTATGAAGAGAAGACCAAGTTGCCGCATTGCGAATCTGTTCCAAGCAGGCAACATTTTTGAAGGCCCAAGTATAGTAGATCCAGATATAGTAGAATGAGCAGTTACTCTTTTTGGAGACAGTTTTCCCATATCCAAGTAAGCTTTATGAATAGTCTGTTTTAGCCATGATGTCAAGGCCACCGCTGTAATCTTTTGACCCTTTCTGGGACCTGAAAAGTGGACAAACAAGCTAGAAGACTGACTTAAAGGGACGGTCTAGTCAAAAATAAACTTTCAAAATTCAGATAAGGCATGTAATTTTAAACAACTTTCCAATTTACTTTTATCATCAATTTATCTTTGTTCTCTTGGTATTCTTTGTTGAAACCAAACTCTAGGATCATATGCTAATTTCTTAGCCCTAGAAGGCCGCCTCTTATCTGAATGCATTTTGACATTTTTCACAACTAGAGTGCATGATTTAATTTATGCCATATAGATAACATTGTGCTCACACCCGTGAAGTTACCTAGGAGGCAGCGCTGATTGGCTAAAATGCAAGTCTGTCAAAAGAACTGAAATAAGGGGGAAGTCTGCAGAGGCTTAGATACAAGGTAATCACAGTCTGGAGGACCGCTTTATATTGATGAAAATTCAAGAAGGGGTGATCAGAAGAAGGCAGATAATTCAGGAACTTTTCTAGTGGAAGAAATGGGTATAAAAAAGAGAACCTTCCATGCCAATAACTTTAGGTCCAAGGAGTGCATAGGTTCAAAGAACAAGAAAGAGCCTGATTCATATTCCAAGGGGGAGAAATGGGTCTAATAACAGAATTTTCACCAAGACTTGGACAAAAGTTTGAACATCAGGTAATTTGGCTAGTTTTTTTGTAAACCCCCCACCCCCCCCCAATAATACAGAAATCTGACCCTTTAAAGAACTAGCCGATAATTGCTTATCTAGTCCATCTTGAAGGAACTGAAGAATTCTAGTGATTCTAAAAGATTTCCAAGATAAACCTCTACAAGAACACCAAAGTAAGTGAGCTTTCAAAATCTTATGATACATTTTCTGTATGACAGGCTTTCTGGCTTGCAGTAAAGTAGAGCTAACAGAATCTGAGTAACCTCTGTTTTTGAGATCTAGTCATTCAACCTCCACGCCATCAAATTTAGAGGTATGAGATCCTGATGATACAAGGGTCCTTGAGACAGCAAATCTTTCCTTAGGGGTAGAGCCCATGGAGGAAAACATGACATCTGTATTAGGTCCGCATACCAAGTTCTGTGGGCCGTGCTTGAGCTATGAGAAATACAGAAGTCAATTTCTGTTTGATTCTTGCAATGACACTTGGAAAAAGAACAAAAGGAGGAAATAGATAGGCCAGACGCAAGTTCCAAGGGCAGACTAGAGCATATATCATGTGAGCCCATGGATCTCTTTACCTTGTGCAGTAAACCAGAAGTTTGCGGTTTAATCTGGATGCCATGAAATCTATTTCTGAAAGATCCAACCTCAGGACTAATCAATCACACATGTTCTGAAGAAGAGCCCATTCCCCTGGATGGACGGACTGATGACTAAATGAAGAACTTAGGTATTCTGCTTCCCAATTGCTAACTCCCGCAATGTGAATGGCATGGTTTTCCTCTACCCAAGACAGAATGTAAGATACCTCTCGCATAGCTAAGGGACTTCGAGTCCCTCCCTGATGATTGATGTACCCCACAGCAGTGACGTCTGACTGGAATAAAATACATTTTCCTGTTTGTGAAGGGGCCAAGATTGAAGGGACTGAAAAATTGTACAAAGTTCTGGGATGTTGATAGGTAACCTCACCTCCAGAGGGGACCATACTCCCTTCCCCCCTTTGAGACTCCCAAACAGTGCCCCAACCCATCAGACTTGCATCCATAGTGACTATGGTCCAGATAGGCCAAAGAAATAGAAGCTCCAAGGGTCAAATAGGGATTTTCCTCTCCACCATGAGAGAGATTGTTTGACTGAAGAACTAAGCTCTATGTGCTGTTCCAGATTGAAGCAATCCTTTGACCATTGCAGATGCATGGGCAATTGGAGAGGACAAAGATGAAAGCAAGCAAAAGGTACAGTGTCCAATGCTGCCGCCATAAGACCCATTACTTCCATACATTGTGCTACAGATGGACAATGAGCCATCTGTAGGAAAAGACAGGCAGTCTGAAATTTGGTTCTGCAAAGTTCCAAGAAAAATTTGAACCCCAGAAAGACCACCCTTGTGGCTGGTGATAATGAACTTATGGGGACATTGATTTCCCATCCATGTTCGTGAAGGAAAGATACTATTCTTGGGTATGAACAGTAGCCAGAGAAAGACGGAGCTTGGGCCAAGATATCATCCAAATAAGGACCAACAGATGTTCCCTGAGCTCTGATCACTGCTAAGAGAGACCCTAAAACCTTTGTGAAGATGCAAAGGGCGGTAGCCAGGCGGAAGGGGAGGGCCACAAATTGATAATGCTTGTTGAGAAAAACAAACCTTAGAAACTGGAAATTATCCTTGTGAATTGTAATATTCAGATATGCATCCTTTAAATCTATAGTCATAAATTGACCCTTCTGAATTGGAGGCAAGGCGGTACAGATTGTTTCTATTTTGAAAGAGGGTACCCAAACAAATTTGTTCAGAGTTTTTAAGTACATAATAGGATGATAAGTGTCTTCCTTCTTTGGGACAATGAACAGCTTGGAGTAGAAACCCTGACCTTGTTGAGATATTAGAACAGGTTGGATCACTCCTATATCCTCTAAGTCTTGAACACATTGAACAAAGGCAGCCACCTTTACAGGATCCTATGGAACGTGAGCCAGTTGAAACCGTTCCCATGAAGGTCTGATGTTCATGCAGATTTCTGATATGACTTGAGCTTTTTGGTCTGTTTGTTTTTACACCAAGAAGATCCTGGTTTCAGGAATGTTTGGAGGATTCAGACTGTTGGAGGGGACTTTTGATCTCTAGGGTAGCAAAAGGAATAAAAACTATTTGTGTGTTTGTACTTCCCCTTAGATTTCTTGTCCTGAGAAAGGCAAGCCCCCTTTTCCCCAGAGATAGTTTTGATAATAGAATTAATTTCTTATTCAAAAACCATCTACCCTTCAAAAGGGACTGTTAATAGCATATTCTTAGAAACCATGTCAGCTGACCAAGATTTAAAACCACAAAGATCTCCTTAAAAAACAGCAATGGACATATTTTTTACTTCAATTTTGATGATGTCAAAGACTGCATCACAAATAAAATCATTAGCCATTTTAAGGACTTTAATGCAGTTGGTAATATTCTCAGATTGATCAGAAACCATCTGAGAAAGAGAATCACACCAGAAGGACGCTGCAGTGGCCACACAGGTGACTGCGACTGCAGGGATAAGCTGAAGAGTCGATTGGGAGAATAATTTCATAAGCAAGGATTCCGATTTGTGATCCATTGGATCCCTAAATCAAGAACTATCCTCCACAGGAATAGTGGTGTGTCTAGCTATGATGCAAATATCTCAATCAACCTTAGAAACTACTTCCCAGGCTGTTAAATTCTTCTATGAAAGTAGATACTTTTTTTTTTTTTTTAACCTGTTTGAAGAGGCAGAAAGAATGTCTGGTTTCTTCCATTCTTTGGCTATATAGTAAGTAACCAAATCTGGTGCTTCAAAAGCCTTAGGTACTTTAGGTGGAGCTTTAAAAACTTGATTCAACTTATTTACATTTTTGGAATCCTCTGGATTTGGTTCTGATAGTTGCAAGGTATTCAAAACTTCCTAAAGTAGTAGGCGGATATGGTCCACTTTAAATCTAACGTGGAATCAGCCTAATGTTTAGGCATAGGATCAAGGTCCGCAGAGTAGATTTCACCCTCAGATAGAGACCAAGTCATAGTTTTGTAAGGTTGGTGGCAACTGAGCCTGAGGGATAGGACCCTGTGTATTACAGGTAGTGTGAGGTAAATCTCCTGATTTTCGTTTATGCTTACTTGTTTTGGGGATAGCGACTAAAATTTCTGGCATAGTCTTTTGAAGGCTGAATTTAAACTCTGGAATCCCCCTGGGCCACAAGAACAGAGAAAAAAAAGAAGAAAAGTCCCAAATACATAAGCACTCAAAATGGAGCAATTAACTAATTAGTTCAGTAACAGTAAGTATAAATGTAATAATAACGATGCTGTGCTAATATTGTGGACTGACAGATAGTGTCAACAATAAAAGTTGATGAAGCCAGTGTCCATTATAGCATGTGATGGGGTACGGGACCAGTAGCAGTACTGACTATACAGGGAAGTAAGTATCATTACCAAACTCCATGTCGTGATATGGTCCAAAACATCCCGCTCCACAAGGAATGGACGAACCTCCTCACCACGCCGGCACCTTACTTCCTCCTCTGACTGAGTGCGTCCGCTCTTCCAATAGGCCACTTCCAACTCCTCCCAATCACTGCAACGTCACCATAGCATCACAATCCCCATCAAAATAGCACGGTAATTTAAAGGGATAGTAAACACCAAAAATGTTATTGTCTAAAAAGACAGATAATCCCTTTATTTACCATTCCCCAATTTTGCATAACCAACACTGTTGTAGAAATATTCTTTTTACCTCTGTAATCAACTTGTATCTAAGCTTCTGCAGACTGCCTCCTTATCTCAGATCTTTTGAAAGACTTGCATTTCAGGCAATTAGTGCTAACTCTTAAATAACTCCACGTGCATGAGCACAATGTTATTTATATGAAACACATGAACTAATGTCCTCTAGCTGTGAAAAATGTCAAATGCATTCAGATAAGAGGCGGCCATCAAGGGCTTAGAAATTAGCATATGAGCCTACCTAGATTTAGCTTTCAACTAAGAATACCAAGAGAAAAAAAGCAAATTTAATGATAAAAGTAAATTAGAAAGTTGTTTAAAAGTAGATGCCCTATCTGAATCATGAATGTTTAATTGGGACTTTACTATCCCTTTAAACTTCAAGGGTGCAGAAAAAAATATATATATTGTGAGGATGTAATCCGAGGGATGCTCTGATCGTCAGTGAAGCCCAATAGAAAAAAGAATAATGGTCAGCATTCCCAATATGTCTCAGGTTGTGAGGTTCTTGTAACTTCTTGGACATTATCATGCCATTCAGCTTTGCTATTAATTAGTTTTTTGGGTTCATTGAGAACATGGTTGTTGTTCAATAATAAAATTAATCCTCAAAAATACAACTTGCCTAATAATTCTGCACTCCCTGTAAGTGCATAAGACAAATAGCATTTTTCTTAAAGAAAAAGTGTAGCTTTTTTGTTCTGTGAGGAAATATAATGAGCAAGGCCTAAAACTGAGGGCTGCTAAGGGGTAATAAGGCAAGAAATAAGAGGGATTTTAACTATGAATTCCATCATTTTTGTGTTAAAGGGACATAAAACACACACATTTTCTTTCACGATTCAGATAGATCATACAATTTAAATTAACTTTATAATTTACTTAATTTTCTTGTTATCCATTGTTGAAAAGCAGGAAGGTAAGTTCAGGAGTGTGCACGTGTCTTCAGCAATAACAATATATGAAAACCGTTTTGCAACAATGTAATACATTAGCAAGAGCACTAGATGGCAGCACTATATCCTGTCATGTAGCACTGCAGATTTACACACTCAAAATGAGAAAGATGCAAATCTGATAATAGAAGTAAATTGGAAACTTTTTTTAAATTGTATTCTCTATCTGTATCATGATAGGAATATTTTGAGTTTGTGTCCCTTTAAACACATAGGTAAAATTCTATGTGTAAAGGCTAAGAACCCCCAACTATGTAGTACCTATACAAGGAGAGTACTAATGATAGCTCCTGGGCTGTCGGAGTCACTTACCTCGACTGCAGCACCCCTCTACTGTATCTTACCAGCTTGATGAGGCCTTTCTCCCTCACAGAATGCTGATCCAGTAGAGAGCAAGTGAATATACTGCAGAGGATACTTGCAGATACACCAGCAACCCCTCAGGTGAAGGCTAAGAGACGTGCAGTGTAGTTGTATTATGATATTTATTGTGTGCCTTAAAGGGACAGTCTACCATAGAATTGTTATTGTTTTAAAAGATAGATAATCCCTTTATTACCCATTCCCCAGTTTTGCATAACCAACACAGTTATATTAATATACTTTTTACCTCTGTGATTACCTTGTATCTAGGAACCTTCATCCAGCCCCCTGATCACATGACTGTGACTGTTTATTATCTATTGACTTGCATTTAGCATTGCTTTGTGCTAACTCTTAAATAACTCCCTGTGCATTAGCACAGTGTTATCTATATGACGCACATGAACTTATCAGTCTCTTGTTGTGAAAAGGAATTTAAAAATCATTTGATAAGAGGCAGCCCTCAAGGGCTTAGAAATTAGCATATGAGTCTACCTAGGTTTTTTCTTCAAATAAGAATACCAAGAGAACAAAGCAAAGATGATGATAAAAGTACATTGCAAACTTGATTAAAATTACAAGTCCTATCTGAATAATGAAAGTTTAATTTTGACTAGACTGTCCCTTTAAAAAATTTCTTTCAGGCATAATTTCATTATGATCTTTCATTTTGTCATAAAATACAATTTTTTACTACGTATTTTTATTTCAGTATTTAATTTATTTGCTTTATACCATTTTTTAAAATACGGTTTTGTAATGTCCTATTGTAATGTACGCCTCGCCTTCACATACGCCATCACATTTTCTCATTCCCCATAGAAGTCAATAGAGAAAAAATGTTTTGTAGCTAATCCATTAATGTAGCCCATCTGGGGATGTAAAAATGTATAGTTTTGCTTTTTTTTATTTTTTTAGTTATCTTTTTTTGCCAGACATAATGAAACAAAGGCAACAATACTGATTATACATTGCAAATCAAAAGGGAGAGGCACAATGAATTGGTAGTCTACTATTAGGTTCACAGACCTGGTTAAAACCCAATTGTCAAATGTTGAATAAAGAGTCTGTTTTAAAAGTACCAGAATGTGTCTTTATTCTTTCCTTTATCGTAATTAAACTGTATATAACAAAAATAAACTAACAAACATAAAAAACATATGTAAAAAAAAAACGGTCATGGCTTATGCAAAGTGTAATACAATATGATCCTCAAGTGATAAAAGAAAACCAGATAAGAAAGTTACAGACTGTGTAAAGAATCAAAGGGAATATGAAGAAATGAAAGACAAGAAGGGGGTGAAACGTAAGATAAAGATATATATGTATAGGTGGAGGTGAGAGTATGGGATGATGGCTGAGTATGGTATAAAGGTGGATGAATGGTGGGGTAAAGATGGGTAGGGGTAGGTTAACGATGGGATAGGGTTGGAGAGGGAGTAGAGATGGAGTGGAAATTGAGGGCCTACTTCCGCATGCATTGATTGGTTCAGCCCGATCAATATGCTTTTTAGTTAAGAAGGAAGGAAGGGAGTGCTATTAGCTTCATAAGCTTAAGGTGATACTAAATATGGTGGGCTGGGTGGGAGGCCGCCATAGCATATGATTTTTAGTTAATTGGGGGGGGGGGATCAGATATATATTCGTCCCAGTAAAATTGCAAAAGATGAAAAAATCCCAGTTGCTGTTTTTTATAGAAACTATAGCCCTCTAAAGTGAACAACTCATCCTCTCGTGTCAACCACATCTGTTTTGTAGGGACAATGGGAGATTTCCAATTTCGTGAAATGAGCGATTTAGCTCGATTTATTTTTATTTGGAATACCGCTAATCTAATCCTATTATATAAAAGGCCAAGTGTGTTTGTCAGAAGCTGTCATGCGCAGTAGAGACAGCACGAGGACAAACACACCTGGCCTTTGAGTCCCTACCTGATCTGCGGCAGCAGTGGGCATGGCCGGTCATGAATGGGGCGTGGTCAGCGTGAAAGGCCTGTGAAAGGGGCGTGGCCGGGCATAAAGGGGGCGTGGTCGGGTGCAGTCGCTCACGCAAGATAGAGGGGATAGAAAGAGAGAGGGAGAGAGAGCACAAAAGAGAGGAGGAGAGAGCGCAAAAGAGAGGGGGGAGAGAGCGCAAAAGAGAGGGGGGAGAGAGCGCAAAAGAAAGGGGGGAGAGAGAGCGCAAAAGAGAGGGGGAGAGAGAGAGAGCGCAAAAGAGAGGGGGAGAGAGCGCAAAAGAGAGGGGGAGGGAGAGCGCAAAAGAAAGGGGGGAGAGAGAGCACAAAAGAGAGGGGGGGAGAGAGAGAGCGCAAAAGAGAGGGGGAGAGAGAGAGCACAAAAGAGAGAGGGAGAGAGTGCAAAAGAGAGGGGGGAGAGAGCGCAAAAGAGAGGGGGGGAGAGAGCGCAAAAGAAAGGGGGAGAGAGAGCGCAAAAGAGAGGGGGAGAGAGAGAGAGCGCAAAAGAGAGGGGGGGAGAGAGCGCAAAAGAGAGGGGGAGGGAGAGCGCAAAAGAAAGGGGGGAGAGAGAGCACAAAAGAGAGGGGGGAGAGAGAGAGCGCAAAAGAGAGGGGGAGAGAGAGAGCACAAAAGAGAGGGGGAGAGAGAGTGCAAAAGAGAGGGAGGAGAGAGAGAGCTCAAAAGAGAGGGGGAGAGAACGCAAAAGAGAGGGGGAGAAAGAGAGCAGAAGAGGGGGGATAAAGAGAGTGAGATAGACAGCAAAAGAGAGGGGGGGGAGAGTGCACAAAAGAGAGGGGGGGAGAGCGCAAAAGAGAGGGGGAGAGAGAGCGCAAAAGAGAGGGGGAGAAAGAGAGCGCAAAAGAGAGGGGGGAAGAGCGCAAAAGAGAGGGGAGAGAGAGCGCAAAAGAGAGGGGGAAGAGATTGCAAAAGAGAGGGGGGAGAGAGCGCAAAAAAGAGGGGGGGGAGAGAGCGCAAAAGAGAGGGGGAAGAGAGCGCAAAAGAGAGGGGGGAGAGAGCGCAAAAGAGAGGGGGGGAGAGAGCGCAAAAGAGAGGGGGGGGAGAGCACAAAAGAGAAGGGGGAGAGAGAGAGCACAAAAGAGAGGAGGAGAGAGAGCACAAAAGAGAGGGGGAGAGAGAGAGCACAAAAGAGAGGGGGAGAGAGAGCGCAAAAGAGAGGGGAGAGAGAGGGGGGGGGAGAGAGAGCAAAAGAGAGGGGGGAGAGAGAGAGCTCAAAAGAGAGGGGGAGAGGGAGAGCAGCAGAAGAGGGGGGATAAAGAGAGGGAGAGAGACAGCAAAAGAGAGGGGGGAAAGAGCAAAAGAGAGGGGGGGAGAGAGAGTGCAAAAGAGAGGGGGAGAGAAAGAGAGCATAAAAGAGAGGAGGAGAAAGAGAGCAGAAGAGGGGGGATAAAGAGAGGGAGATAGACAGCAAAAGAGAGGGGGCAGAGTGCACAAAAGAGAGGGGGGAGAGCGCAAAAGAGAGGGGGGAGAGAGAGCACAAAAGAGAGGGGGGAGAAAGAGAGCACAAAAGAGAGGGGGAAGAGCGCAAGAGGGAGGGGGAGAGAGAGCGCAAAAGAGAGGGGGGAGAGAGCGCAATAGAGAGGGAGGGAGAGAGCACAAAAGAGAGGGGGGAGAGAGAGCGCAAAAGAGAGGGGAGAGAGAGAGGGGGGAGAGAGCGCAAAAGAGAGGGGGGAGAGAGAGCTCAAAAGAGAGAGGGAGAGAGACAGCAAAAGAGAGGGGGGAGAGCGCAAAAAAGAGGGTGGAGAGAGAGTTCAAAAGAGAAGGGGAAAGAAAGAGAGCGCACAAAAGAGAGGGGGGAGAGAGAGCGCAAAATAGAGGGGGGAGAGAGAGAGCTCAGAAGAGAGAGGGAGAGAGACTGCAAAAGAGAGGGGGGAGAGCTCAAAAAAGAGGGGGGGAGAGAAAGTGCAAAAGAGAGGGGGAGAGAAAGAGAGCGCAAAAGAGAGGGGGGAAGAGCACAAAAGAGAGGGGGAGAGAGAGCACAAAAGAGAGGGGGAGAGAGAGCGCAAAAGAGAGAGGAGAGAGAGAGGGGGGGAGAGAGCGCAAAAGAGGGGGGGAGAGAGAGAGCTCAAAAGAGAGGGGGAGAGAGAGAGCAGCAGAAGAGAGGGGATAAAGACAGGGAGAGAGAAAGCAAAAGAGAGGGGGGGGAGAGCGCAATAGAGAGGGGGAGAAAGAGCGCAAAAGAAAGGGGGGGAGAGAGAGCGCAAAAGAGAGGGGAGAGAGCGCAAAAGACAGGGGGAGAGAGAGAGAGCACAAGAGAGAGGGGGGAGAGAGCGCAAAAGAGAGGGGGGGAGAGAGCGCAAAAAGAGGGGGAAGAGAGCACAAAAGAGAGGGGGGAGAGAGACCAAAAGAGAGGGGTGGAGAGAGCACAAAAGAGAGGGGGAGAGAGAGAGCACAAAAGAGAGGGGAGAGAGAGCACAAAAGAGAGGGGGGAGAGAGAGAGCACAAAAGAGAGGGTGGAGAGAGAGCGCAAAAGAGAGGGGAGAGAGAGGGGGAGAGAGCGCAAAAGATAGGGGGAGAGAGAGAGCTCAAAATAGAGGGGGGAGAGAGAGAGCAGCAGAAGAGGGGGGATAAAGAGAGGGAGAGAGACAGCAAAAGAGAGGGGGAGAGAGAGTGCAAAAAAGAGGGGGAGAGAAAGAGAGCGCAAAAGAGAGGGGGGAAGAGCGCAGAAGAGAGGGGGAGATAGAGCGCAAAAGAGAGGGGGGAGAGAGAGCACAAAAGAGAGGGGAGAGAGAGAGTGCAAAAGAGAGGGGGAGAGAGAGAGCACAAAAGAGAGGGGGAGAGAGAGAGCGCAAAAGAGAGGGGAGAGAGAGTGCAAAAGAGAGGGGGGAGAGAGAGAGCACAAAAGAGAGGGGAGAGAGTGCAAAAGAGAGGGGGGAGAGAGAGAGCAAAAGAGAGGGGGAGAGAGAGAGCGCAAGGGGTGGGACCGCTGTACTGCAAAAAATGGCCTGTGTGAACGGGCTTTAGGACTAGTTTTGCAATATTTGCCTGGTATCATGTTGAAAAGCACATGAGTAGGTTGCACTACATATTCCATTCCAAATAGTTTTTTTGCCCAGTTTTTCCACCTCTTCCCACAGAGGTTTAAGCTTTCCACACTCCCACCATATATGTGTCATGTTCCTAGTCAACCCACATTCTCGCCAGCAGAGTCCAGTACGTTGGGTGTAGATAGTCCGTAACCTATTCAGTGTGAGGTACCATTCTGGTCAAGATCTTAAAATTTAATTCCAATATTAGAGCTGAGGCTGATAATTTGTGTGTGCGTTGGAATATGTGTTTCCATGTTTTGATATCTATATTTTAAATTTAATTCTCTTGCCGCTCTATCTGTATATATGCGAAGAAGGTTACATCTTAATCCACTAATTTTCTAGACATGGAAAGTGTTTTTTTCGGCAGTGGAATTTCAAGGGTGCAGAGCTTTTCAAATGTAGTCAGGTCCCTAAGAAAATCTTCTCTGGGTTTGGAGGTATGTAGCAGATGGGATAGTTGGGAATATTTCAGCCAATTAGTGAAATACCCCCTGCCACTGTCTGCAACTCCTGTCTGGGTTTTAATTTATGGTTGTCTATATGGGTATCGATAGATCAATCAGTCTCCCCCCTCCGACCCCAATATCTATGCCTCCAGTAAACTCTGCATCTAAAGCTAGAGGGGATAAAGGAAATTTAGTTGTGGACAGGCCTTTAAATTTGAGAATTAAATTATTCCAATTCTGGAAAGTTTTTCTTATTTTTAAATATCATTGTGCTGATTTTCAGACTCCTAACCAATCTCCAAAGTTTTAGATGTATACTGAGGTCTAACGATTCCTGGTTGTGTAATGGGTCTTCTCACATGCTGTCAGGGTTCCTGTCTCTTTAAATAAGTAATTCTCTCATGTCTACTCCAATTGGCTACTACTCCTTTAAATGCAATTCAAACACACGTAACGTTGCTTAGTTATTCTAATTGTGACCTCACAACCACCTGAAGAACCAAGCCCACATTCTTACTACCTGTGAAGAACCTGAGGCTGGAGTTTCATCTCCTCTCTCCCTCTGGAGCAAATAACCTTAACAGCACCTAATAGCTATCCGCTATTCATCAAGTAATTTTCAGCTTGGAGGAAAACAAGTTCATCTTGTTTTCCGTAGTCCATAACCTATTCGGTGTGAGGTACCATTCTGGTCAAGATCTTAAAATTTAATTCCAATATTAGAGCTGAGGCTGATGATTTGTGTGTGCGTTGGAATATGTGTTTCCATGTTTTGATATCTATGTTTTAATTTAATTCTCTTGCCGCTCTATCTGTATATATGGGAAGAAGGTTACATCTTAATCCACTAATTTTCTAGACATGGAAAGTGTTTTCGGCAGTGGAATTTCAAGAGTGCAGAGCTTTTCAAATGTAGTCAGGTCCCTAAGAAAATCCTCTCTGGGTGTGGAGGTATGTAGCAGATGGGATAGTTGGGAATATTTCAGCCAATTAGTGAAATACCCCCTGCCACTGTCTGCAACTCCTGTCTGGGTTTTAATTTATGGTTGTCTATATGGGTATCGATAGATCAATCAGTCTCCCCCCTCCGACCCCAATATCTATGCCTCCAGTAAACTCTGCATGTAAAGCTACAGGGGATAAAGGAAATTTAGTTGTGGACAGGCCTTTAAATTTGAGAATTAAATTATTCCAATTCTGGAAAGTTTTTCTTATTTTTTAAATATCATTGTGCTGATTTTCAGACTCCTAACCAATCTCCAAAGTTTTAGATGTATACTGATGTCTAACGATTCCTGGTTGTGTAATGGGTCTTCTCACATGCTGTCAGGGTTCCTGTCTCTTTAAATAAGTAATTCTCTCATGTCTACTCCAATTGGCTACTACTCCTTTAAATGCAACTCACACACAGGTAACGTTGCTTAGTTATTCTAATTGTGACCTCACAACCACCTGAAGAACAAAGCCCACATTCTTACTACCTGTGAAGAACCTGAGGCTGGAGTTTCATCTCCTCTTTCCCTCTGGAGCAAAGAACCTTAACAGCACCTAATAGCTATCCGCTATTCATCAAGTAATTTTCAGCTTGGAGGAAAACAAGTTCATCTCAGAGACATACATATACGCAAGTTATAACTTTCTTATTAATTGTTACTTTGTATAAGCCTTGTCTGTTCCGTTCCTAACACATACAATTCCCATCAGCGGTGAGATACAAACCGCTCCGGTCATTTCCGGTTCAACAACACCAGCCGAACACCTCACAGCAGCTAACAGCAGCGTCAACGCATGCAGCGATCAAACAGAGGATACAGCATATAAAATTCAGCGCTTACAGGTATCCTAGTATTGAGATAAGTGAAAGACATTGTTTATATGCCAAGTATCTATCCTGCCTACACAAATTAATAACATTGTTGTAAATATTTTAAACCTGTCAAGTTACCAAGTACTTAGGAACCGCAACAACAGAGCTGCAAGCTCTTTAATTCGTATTGGATTAAAGCAGAGTCAATTTTGCTGTGTATATGAAAGTACCGTTAGCAGCAACAGAGGTGCAAGAGGTATATTTCATAATTGATTTAAGCTGATTCAAATGTGCTGTTTATATGAAAGTACTATTTAAGCATATATTCTGCTACAATCTTACTGCAACTACTTAATCCTAACTGAGAACATTCTAAGGAATCTCTCAGCCATTCCATATCATTGCTCACTACAAACCTAGAATTTATTTCTCTCAATAGAGGAATTCTGTCTGAGTGGTGATACAAACCTAACTTAGGTAATTGTTGCATATCTCAGTTTAAAGTGATACACACATAATTGTGGAATCTACAAAACATCATATCTGATATTCTCAGTTCAAGTTGAATACATAGCCACAACCTTATAAAAAGAAGTAACAAAAGGTAAAACAGGTTGTCTGTATTTGAGTTCCATAAAAGGTACTAAAACCTTACATAATAACTAAGCCTAGTAATAATGGAAACAACAGATCTACCTCAAATAGTGTATAATTTATCACAAAAAGTGGATCAATTAACACAAGCTGTTCATGATATTCAAGTAGAAAACCAATCCCTAAGAACCATTATCAGGGATTCCATAACACGTAGATCATCTCAACAAGACATAAGTCCTGAACCACAAATCATGTTACCTGAGCCTTTTTCTGGTAACCGAAAAAATTACAGACAATTTAAAAATTAATGCCAGCTACTATACCAATTGAAACCAAGAACATATCCTACAGATAGGATCAAGGTCTTAAGCACTATCTCATTCCTAAAAGGGGAACCACGGTCCTGGGCGGATAATTTGTGCAAATTGGATGATCCTTTACTTGGATCCATAGAGGATTTTTTCGGAGCATTGGATGACTTATACCAAGACACAGATGTTCAACTAACTGCAGAAGCCTCCATGAGGAATTTGAAACAAGGCAAGAGACCGGTGGAGCACTATATCGCCGACTTTAAGCTATATGCATCTGACTCCCAGTGGAACCAAGTCGCTCTCCAAAATCAGTTCAGATTAGGATTGGCTGACAATCTCAAAGATGAGCTAGCCAGAGTTGAGCTACCAAAAACCCTTGATGCCCTAATGAGGACAGCAACTCAACTTGATCGTAGATTACGTGAAAGACGTGCTGAACGGTACGCAACAGACTTACGGCCACGACAAATAACCAACTTACCTTCCCGTGAGCCTGCTTCCACCATGAAGTCAACCGAACAACCCATGGACATTGGAATAGCAAGAGGCCCTTTGACTCCAGAGGAGAGACTTCGGAGGAGAGTGAAGTCATTGTGCATGTATTGCGCCAATCCATCTCATTCAGTGCAAGATTGTCCAATACTCCAAAAGAACAAAAGAAGAAAGGGGGGAGAGAGAGCACAAAAGAGAGGGGGGAGAGAGAGAGCGCAAAAGAGAGGGGGGAGAGAGAGATCGCAAAAGAGAGGGGGGAGAGAGAGTGCAAAAGAGAGGGGAGAGAGAGAGCTCAAAAGAGAGGGGGAGAGAATGCAAAAGAGAGCGGGAGAAAGAGAGCAGAAGAGGGGGGGATAAAGAGAGTGAGAGAAACAGCAAATGAGGGGGGGGGGAGAGCACAAAAGAGGGGGGGGA
Source organism: Bombina bombina (assembly GCF_027579735.1). Classification (NCBI taxonomy): domain Eukaryota; kingdom Metazoa; phylum Chordata; class Amphibia; order Anura; family Bombinatoridae; genus Bombina; species Bombina bombina. Next base: position 448,023,442 of record NC_069504.1, on the reverse strand, counting down.
GAGCGCAAAAGAGAGGGGGGAGAGAGCGCAAAAGAGAGGGGGGAGAAAGAGAGCACAAAAGAGAGGGGGAAGAGCGCAAAAGAGAGGGGGAAAGAGAGCGCAAAAGAGAAGGGGGAGAGAGCGCAAAAGAGAGGGGGAGAGAGCGCAAAAGAGAGGGGAGGGAGCGCAAAAGAGAGGGGGAAGAGAGCGCAAAAGAGAGGGGGGAGAGAGCGCAAAAGATAGGGGGAGAGAGAGCAAAAGAGAGGGGGGAGAGAGCACAAAAGAGAGGGGGAGAGAGAGAGCACAAAAGAGAGGGGGGAGAGAGAGCACAAAAGAGAGGGTAGAGAGAGAAGGGGGGGAGAGAGAGCAAAAGAGAGGGGGGGGAGAGAGAGAGCTCAAAAGAGAGGGGGAGAGAGAGAGCAGCAGAAGAGGGGGATAAAGAGAGGGAGAGAGAGAGCAAAAGAGAGGGGGGAGAGCGCAAAAGAGAGGGGGAGAAAGAGTGCAAAAGAGAGGGGGGAGAGAAAGAGAGCACAAAAGAGAGGAGGAGAAAGAGAGCAGAAGAGGGGGGATAAAGAGAGGGAGATAGACAGCAAAAGAGAGGAGGAGAGTGCACAAAAGAGAGGGGGAGAGTGCAAAAGAGAGGGGGGAGAGAGAGCGCAAAAGAGAGGGGGGAGAAAGAGAGCGCAAAAGAGAGGGGGAAGAGCACAAAAGAGAGGGGGAGAGAGAGCACAAAAGAGAGGGGGGAGAGAGCGCAAAAGAGCGGGGGGAGAGAGCGCAAAAGAGAGGGGGGGAGAGAGCACAAAAGAGAGGGGGAAGAGAGCGCAAAGGAGAGGGGGGAGAGAGAGATCACAAAAGAGAGGGGGGAGAGAGAGAGAGCACAAAAGAGAGGGGAGAGAGGGGGGGAGAGAGCGCAAAAGAGAGGGGGGGAGAGAGAGAGCTCAAAAGAGAGAGGGAGAGAGACAGCAAAAGAGAGTGGGGAGAGAGAGTGTAAAAGAGAGGGGGAGAGAAAGAGAGCACACCAAAGAGAGAGGGGAGAGAGAGCGCAAAAGAGAGGGGAGAGAAAGAGGGGGGGGAGAAAGCACAAAAGAGAGGGGGGAGAGAGAGAGCTCAGAAGAGAGAGGGAGAGAGACAGCAAAAGAGAGGGGGAGAGCGCAAAAAAGAGGGGGAGAGAAAGTGCAAAAGAGAGGGGGAGAGAAAGAGAGCGCAAAAGAGAGGGGGGAAGAGCGCAAAAGAGAGGTGGAGGGAGAGCACAAAAGAGAGGGGGAGAGAGAGAGCGCAAAAGAGAGAGGGGGAGAGAGGGGGGAGAGCGCAAAAGAGAGGGGGAGAGAGAGAGCTCAATAGAGAGGGGGAGAGAGAGAGCAGCAGAAGAGGGGGGATAAATAGAGGGAGAGAGACAGCAAAAGAGAAGGGGGGAGCGCAATAGAGAGGGGGAGAGAGAGCGCATAAGAAAGGGAGGAGAGAGAGCGCAAAAGAGAGGGGGAGAGAGAGAGCGCAAAAGAGAGGGGGGAGAGAGAGCGCAAAGAGAGGGGGAGAGAAGAGCACAAAAGAGAGGGGGAGAGAGAGCAAAAGAGAGGGGGAGAGAGCGCAAAAGAAAGGGGGAAGAGAGCACAAAAGAGAGGGGGGAGATAGAGCAAAAGAGAGGGGTGGAGAGAGCACAAAAGAGAGGGGAGAGAGAGAGCACAAAAGAGAGGGGGAGAGAGAGCACAAAAGAGAGGGGAGAGAGAGAGCACAAAAGAGAGGGGGGAGAGAGAGCACAAAAGAGAGGGGAGAGAGGGGGGGAGAGAGCGCAAAAGAGAGAGGGGAGAGAGAGAGCTCAAAAGAGAGGGGGAGAGAGAGAGCAGCAGAAGAGGGGGGATAAAGAGAGGGAGAGAGACAGCAAAAGAGAGGGGGGAGAGAGCGCAAAAGAGCGGGGGGAGAGAGCGCACAAAAGAGAGGGGAGAGAGAGCGCAAAAGAGAGGGGAGAGAGAGAGAGAGAGAGAGAGCACAAAAGAGAGGGGGAGACAGAGAGTGCAAAAGAGAGGGTGGAGAGAGAGCGCAAAAGAGAGGGGAGAGAGAGCGCAAAAGAGAGTAGTAGCGCAAAAGAGAGGGGGGAGAGTGAGCGCAAAAGACGAGGGTGGGGAGAGAGCGCAAAAGAGAGGGGGTGAGAGCACAAAAGAGAGGGGGAAGAGAGGCACAAAAGAGGGAGGGGGGAGAGAGAGAGCACAAAAAGAGGGGGGAGAGAGCGCAAAAGAGAGGGGAGTGAGAGGGGGGAGATGGAGAGCGCAAAAGAGGATGGGGGGAGAGAGGAAAGCTCACAAGAGAGAGGGGAGGCTGGAGACAGCAAAAGAGAGGGGGCAGAGCGCAAAAAAGAGGGGGGGAGAGAGAAGTTCAAAGGAGAGGGGGAGAGAAAGAGAGCGTGCAAAAGAGAGGGGGGAGAGAGAGCGAAAAAAGAGAGAGGAGAGAGTGAGAGATCGAGGGGGTAGAGAGCGCAAAGTAGAGGGGGGAGATGAGAGAAGCTCGAGAGAGAGAGGGAGAGGACAGCAAAAGAGAGGGGGGGAGAGCGCAAAAAAGAGGGGGGAGAGAAAGTGCAAAAGAGAGGGGGAGAGAAAGAGAGCGCAAAAGAGAGGGGGGAAGAGCGCAAAAGAGAGGGGGGAGAGAGAGCGCAAAAGAGAGGGGGGAGAAAGAGAGCGCAAAAGGGAGGTGGAAGAGCGCAAAAGAGAGGGGGAGAGAGAGCGCAAAAGAGAGGGGGGAGAGAGCACAAAAGAGAGGGGGGAGAGAGCGCAAAAGAGAAGGGGGAGAGAGTGCAAAAGAGAGGGGGGGAGAGCACAAAAGAGAGGGGGAAGAGAGCACAAAAGAGAGGGGGGAGAGAGAGAGCACAGAAGATAGGGGGGAGAGAGCGCAAAAGAGAGGGGAGAGAGGGGGGAGAGAGAGCGCAAAAGAGAGGGGGGAGAGAGAAAGCTCAAAAGAGAGATGGAGAGAGACAGCAAAAGAGAGGGGGAGAGCGCAAAAAAGAGGGGGGGAGAGAGAGTTCAAAAGAGAGGGGGAGAGAAAGAGAGCGCGCAAAAGAGAGGGGGGAGAGAGAGCGCAAAAGAGAGGGGAGAGAGAGAGAGGGGGTGAGAGAGCGCAAAAGAGAGGGGGAGAGAGAGAGCTCAGAAGAGAGAGGGAGACAGCAAAAGAGAGGGGGGAGAGCACAAAAAAGAGGGGGGAGAGAAAGTGCAAAAGAGAGGGGGAGAGAAAGAGAGCGCAAAAGAGAGGGGGGAAGAGCGCAAAACAGAGGGGGAAAGAGAGCAGAAGAGGGGGGATAAAAAGAGGGAGCTAGACAGCAAAAGAGATGAGGAGAGTGCACAAAACAGAGGGGGGAGAGCGCAAAAGAGAGGGGGGAGAGAGAGCGCAAAAGAGAGGGGGGAGAAAGAGAGCGCAAAAGAGAGGGGGAAGAGCACAAAAGAGAGGAGGAGAGAGAGCGCAAAAGAGAGGGGGGAGAGAGCGCAAAAGAGAGGGGGGGAGAGAGCGCAAAAGAGAGGGGGGGAGAGCACAAAAGAGAGGGGGAAGAGAGCACAAAAGAGAGGGGGGAGAGAGAGAGCACAAAAGAGAGGGGGAGAGAGCGCAAAAGAGAGGGGAGAGAGGGGGAGAGAGAGCGCAAAAGAGAGGGGGGGAGAGAGAGAGTTCAAAAGAGAGAGGGAGAGAGACAGCAAAAGAGAGGGGGAGAGTGCAAAAAAGAGGGGGGGAGAGAGAGTTCAAAAGAGAGGGGGAGAGAAAGAGAACGCGCAAAAGAGAGGGGGGAGAGCGAAAAAGAGAGGGGAGAGAGAGAGGGGGGTGAGAGAGCGCAAAAGAGAGGGGGGAGAGAGAGCTCAGAAGAGAGAGGGAGAGAGACAGCAAAAGAGAGGGGGGAGAGCGCAAAAAAGAGGGGGGAGAGAAAGTGCAAAAGAGAGGGGGAGAGAAAGAGAGCGCAAAAGAGAGGGGGGAAGAGCGCAAAAGAGAGGGGGAAAGAGAGCACAAAAGAGAGGGGGAGAGAGAGCACAAAAGAGAGAGGAGAGAGAGAGCAGCAGAAGAGGGGGGGATAAAGAGAGGGAGAGAGACAGCAAAAGAGAGGGGGGAGAGTGCAATAGAGAGGGGGAGAGAGAGCGCATAAGAAAGGGGGGAGAGAGAGCGCAAAAGAGAGGGGGAGAGAGAGAGCGCAAAAGAGAGGGGGGAGAGAGAGAGCGCAAAAGAGAGGGGGGGAGAGAGCGCAAAATAGAGGGTTAAGAGAGCACAAAAGAGAGGGGGGAGAGAGAGCAAAAGAGAGGGGTGGAGAGAGCACAAAAGAGAGGGGGAGAGAGCACAAAAGAGAGGGGAGAGAGAGCACAAAAGAGAGGGGGAGAGAGTGAGCACAAAAGAGAGGGGGGAGAGAGAGCACAAAAGAGAGGGGAGAAAGAGAGGTGGGTAGAGAGCGCAAAAGAGAGGGGGGGGAGAGAGAGCTCAAAAGAGAGGGGGAGAGAGCAGCAGAAGAGGGGGGATAAAGAGATGGAGAGAGACAACAAAAGAGAGGGGGGAAGAGCGCAGAAGAGAGGGGGGAAGAGCGCAGAAGAGAGGGGGAGAGAGAGCGCAAAAGAGAGGGGGAGAGAGAGCACAAAAGAGAGGGGAGACAGAGAGCGCAAAAGAGAGGGGGGAGAAAGAGCGCAAAAGAGAGGGGAGAGAGAGCGCAATAGAGAGGGGAGAGAGAGGGGGGGGGAGAGCACAAAAGAGAGGAGGAGAGAGAGAGCGCAAAAGAGAGGGGGAGAGAGAGCGCACTAAAGAGAGGGGAGAGAGAGCACAAAAGAGAGGGGGAGAGAGTGAGCACAAAAGAGAGGGGGGAGAGAGAGCACAAAAGAGAGGGGAGAAAGAGAGGGGGGAGAGAGCACAAAAGAGAGGGGGAGAGAGAGAACGCAAAAGAGAGGGGAGAGAGAGCACAAAAGAGAGGGGGGAGAGAGAGAGTGCAAAAGAGAGGGGGGGAGAGAGCGCAAAAGAGAGGGGGAGAGAGCGCAAAAGAGAGGGGGGAGAGAGAGATCAAAAGATAGGGGGGAGAGAGAGAGCAAAACAGAGGGGAGGGAGAGAGCGCAAGGGGTGGGACCGCTGTACTGCAAAAAATGACCCGTGTGAACGGGCTTTAGGACTAGTTTTGCAATATTTGCCTGGTTTCATGTTGAAAAGCACATGAGTAGGTTGCACTACATATTCCATTCCAAATAGTTTTTTTGCCCAGTTTTTCCACCTCTTCCCACAGAGGTTTAAGCTTTCCACACTCCCACCATATATGTGTCATGTTCCTAGTCAACCCACATTCTCGCTAGCAGAGTCCAGTACGTTCGGTGTAGATAGTCCGTAACCTATTCGGTGTGAGGTACCATTCTGGTCAAGATCTTAAAATTTAATTCCAATATTAGAGCTGGGGCTGATGATTTGTGTGTGCGTTGGAATATGTGTTTTCATGTTTTGATATCTATGTTTTAATTTAATTCTCTTGCCGCTCTATCTGTATATATGGGAAGAAGGTTACATCTTAATCCACTAATTTTCTAGAGATGGAAAGTGTTTTTTTCGGTAGTGGAATTTCAAGGGTGCAGAGCTTTTCAAATGTAGTCAGGTCCCTAAGAAAATCCTCTCTGGGTGTGGAGGTATGTAGCAGATGGGATAGTTGGGAATATTTCAGCCAATTAGTGAAATACCCCCTGCCACTGTCTGCAACTCCTGTCTGGGTTTTAATTTATGGTTGTCTATATGGGTATCGATAGATCAATCAGTCTCCCCCTCCCACCCCAATAACTATGCCTCCAGTAAACTCTGCATGTAAAGCTACAGGGGATAAAGGAAATTTAGTTGTGGACAGGCCTTTAAATTTGAGAATTAAATTATTCCAATTCTGGAAAGTTTTGCTTATTTTTAAATATCATTGTGCTGATTTTCAGACTCTTAACCAATCTCCAAAGTTTTAGATGTATACTGAGGTCTAACGATTCCTGGTTGTGTAATGGGTCTTCTCACATGCTGTCAGGGTTCCTGTCTCTTTAAATAAGTAATTCTCTCATGTCTACTCCAATTGGCTACTACTCCTTTAAATGCAACTCACACACAGGTAACGTTGCTTAGTTATTCTAATTGTGACCTCACAACCACCTGAAGAACCAAGCCCACATTCTTACTACCTGTGAAGAATCTGACGCCGGAGTTTCATCTCCTCTCTCCCTCTGGAGCAAAGAACCTTAACAGCACCTAATAGCTATCCGCTATTCATCAAGTAATTTTCAGCTTGGAGGAAAACAAGTTAATCTCAGAGACATTGGAAATACATATACGCAAGTTATAACTTTCTTATTAATTGTTACTTTGTATAAGCCTTGTCTGTTCCGTTCCTAACACAGAGACTGGGAATACAATTCCCATCAGCGGTGAGATACAAACCGCTCCGGTCATTTCCGGTTCAACAACACCAGCCGAACACCTCAGAGCAGCTAACAGCAGCGTCAACGCATGCAGCGATCAAACAGAGGATACAGCATATGAAATTCAGCGCTTACAGGTATCCTAGTATTGAGATAAGTGAAAGACATTGTTTATATGCCAAGTATCTATCCTGCCTACACAAATTAATAACATTGTTGTAAATATTTTAAACCTGTCAAGTTACCAAGTACTTAGGAACCGCAACAACAGAGGTGCAAGCTGTTTAATTCGTATTGGATTTAAGCAGAGTCAATTTTGCTGTGTATATGAAAGTACCGTTAGCAGCAACAGAGGTGCAAGAGGTATATTTCATAATTGATTTAAGCTGATTCAATGTGCTGTTTATATGAAAGTACTATTTAAGCATATATTCCACTACAATCTTACTGCAACTACTTAATCCTAACTGAGAACATTCTAAGGAATCTCTCAGCCATTCCATATCATTGCTCACTACAAACCTAGAATTTCTTTCTCTCAATAGAGGAATTCTGTCTGAGTGGTGATACAAACCTAACTTAGGCCTAGATTTGGAGTTTTGTCGGTAAAGACCCGCGTAGCTAACGCCGGCTTTTTTCTGGCCGCACCATAAAAATAACTCTGGCATTGAGAGTCCACATAAAGGCTGCGTTAGGCTCCAAAAAAGGAGCGTAGAGCATATTTAACGCAGCTTCAACTCTCGATACCAGAGTTGCTTACGCAAGCGGCCAGCCTCAAAAACGTGCTCGTGCACGATTCCCCCATAGGAAACAATGGAGCTGTTTGAGCTGAAAAAAACCTAACACCTGCAAAAAAGCCGCGTTCAGCTCCTAACGCAGCCCCATTGTTTGCTATGCGGAAACACTTCCTACGTCTGCACCTAACACTCTAACATGTACCCCGAGTCTAAACACCCCTAACCTTACACTTATTAACCCCTATTCTGCCGCCCCCGCTATCGCTGACCCCTGCATATTATTATTAACCCCTAATCTGCCGCTCCGTAAACCGCCGCTACTTACATTATCCCTATGTACCCCTAATCTGCTGCCCCTAACACCGCCGACCCCTATATTATATTTATTAACCCCTAATCTGCCCCCCACAACGTCGCCTCCACCTGCCTACACTTATTAACCCCTAATCTGCCGACCGGACCGCACCGCTATTATTATAAAGTTATTAACCCCTAATCCGCCTCACTAACCCTATAATAAATAGTATTAACCCCTAATCTGCCCTCCCTAACATCGCCGACACCTAACTTCAAACATTAACCCCTAATCTGCCGAATGGAGCTCACCGCTATTCTAATAAATGTATTAACCCCTAAAGCTAAGTCTAACCCTAACACTAACACCCCCCTAAGTTAAATATAATTTTAATCTAACGAAATGAATTAACTTATTAAATAAATTATTCCTATTTAAAGCTAAATACTTACCTGTAAAATAAATCCTAATATAGCTACAATATAAATTATAATTATATTATAGCTATTTTAGGATTAATATTTATTTTACAGGTAACTTTGTATTTATTTTAACCAGGTACAATAGCTATTAAATAGTTAAGAACTATTTAATAGCTAAAATAGTTAAAATAATTACAAAATTACCTGTAAAATAAATCCTAACCTAAGTTACAATTAAACCTAACACTACACTATCAATAAATTAATTAAATAAACTACCTACAATTACCTACAATTAACCTAACACTACACTATCAATAAATTAATTAAATACAATTCCTACAAATAAATACAATTAAATAAACTTGCTAAAGTACAAAAAATAAAAAAGAATTAAGTTACCAAAAAAAAAATATTTACAAACATAAGAAACATATTACAACAATTTTAAACTAATTACACCTACTCTAAGCCCCCTAATAAAATAACAAAGCCCCCCAAAATAAAAAAATGCCCTACCCTATTCTAAATTACTAAAGTTCACAGCTCTTTTACCTTACCAGCCCTGAACAGGGCCCTTTGCGGGGCATGCCCCAAGAAGTTCAGCTCTTTTGCCTGTAAAAAAAAACATACAATACCCAAGCCCCCCAACATTACAACCCACCACCCACATACCCCTAATCTAACCCAAACCCCCCTTAAATAAACCTAACACTAAGCACCTGAAGATCTTCCTACCTTGTCTTCACCTCACCGGGTTCACCAATCTGTTCAGAAGAGCTCCTCCGATGTCCTGATCCAAGCCCAAGCGGGGGGCTGAAGAGGTCCATGATCCGATTGAAGTCTTCATCCAAGCGGGATCTTCTATGGTCATCCATCCGGAGCGGAGCGGCAGGATCCTGAAGACCTCCGACGCGGAACATCCATCCTGGCCGACGACTGAACGACGAATGACGGTTCCTTTAAATGATGTCATCCAAGATGGCGTCCCTCGAATTCCGATTGGCTGATAGGATTCTATCAGCCAATCGGAATTAAGGTAGGAATATTCTGATTGGCTGATGGAATCAGCCAATCAGAATCAAGTTCAATCCAATTGGCTGATCCAATCAGCCAATCAGATTGAGCTCACATTCTATTGGCTGTTCCGATCAGCCAATAGAATGCAAGCTCAATCTGATTGGCTGATCGGATCAGCCAATCGGATTGAACTTGATTCTGATTGGCTGACTCCATCAGCCAATCAGAATATTCCTACCTTAATTCCGATTGGCTGATAGAATCCTATCAGCCAATCGGAATTCGAGGGACGCCATCTTGGATGACATCATTTAAAGGAACCGTCATTCGACGTTCAGTCGTCGGCCAGGATGGATGTTCCGCATCGGAGGTCTTCAGGATCCTGCCGCTCCGCTCCGGATGGATGACCATAGAAGATCCCGCTTGGATGAAGACTTCAATCGGATGGAAGACCTCTTCTGCCCCGCTTGGATGAAGACTTCAGCCGGATCATGGACCTCTTCAGCCCCCCGCTTGGGCTTGGATCAGGACATCGGAGGAGCTCTTCTGGACAGATCGGTGAACCCGGTGAGGTGAAGACAAGGTAGGAAGATCTTCAGGGGCTTAGTGTTAGGTTTATTTAAGGGGGGTTTGGGTTAGATTAGGGGTATGTGGGTGGTGGGTTGTAATGTTGGGGGGCTTGGGTATTGTATGTTTTTTTTTACAGGCAAAAGAGCTGAACTTCTTGGGGCATGCCCCGCAAAGGGCCCTGTTCAGGGCTGGTAAGGTAAAAGAGCTTTGAACTTTAGTAATTTAGAATAGGGTAGGGCATTTTTTTATTTTGGGGGGCTTTGTTATTTTATTAGGGGGCTTAGAGTAGGTGTAATTAGTTTAAAATTGTTGTAATATTTTTCTTATGTTTGTAAATATTTTTTTTTTGTAACTTAGTTCTTTTTTATTTTTTGTACTTTAGCAAGTTTATTTAATTGTATTTATTTGTAGGAATTGTATTTAATTAATTTATTGATAGTGTAGTGTTAGGTTAATTGTAGGTAATTGTAGGTAGTTTATTTAATTAATTTATTGATAGTGTAGTGTTAGGTTTAATTGTAACTTAGGTTAGGATTTATTTTACAGGTAATTTTGTAATTATTTTAACTATTTTAGCTATTAAATAGTTCTTAACTATTTAATAGCTATTGTACCTGGTTAAAATAAATACAAAGTTACCTGTAAAATAAAAATTAATAAGAGTTAATTTATTTCGTTAGATTTAAATTATATTTAACTTAGGGGGGTGTTAGTGTTAGGGTTAGACTTAGCTTTAGGGGTTAATACATTTATTAGAATAGCGGTGAGCTCCAGTCGGCAGATTAGGGGTTAATGTTTGAAGTTAGGTGTCGGCGATGTTAGGGAGGGCAGATTAGGGGTTAATACTATTTATTATAGGGTTAGTGAGGCGGATTAGGGGTTAATAACTTTATAATAATAGCGGTGCGGTCCGCTCGGCAGATTAGGGGTTAATAAGTGTAGGCAGGTGGATGCGACGTTGAGGGGGGCAGATTAGGGGTTAATAAATATAATATAGGGGTCGGCGGTGTTAGGGGCAGCAGATTAGGGGTACATAAGTATAACGTAGGTGGCGGCGCTTTGCGGTCGGCAGATTAGGGGTTAATTATTGTAGGTAGCTGGCTGCGATGTTGTGGGGGAAAGGTTAGGGGTTAATAAATATAATATAGGGGTCGGCGGTGTTAGGGGCAGCAGATTAGGGGTACGTAAGTATAACGTAGGTGGCGGTCGGCAGATTAGGGGTTAAAAAAATTTAATTGAGTGTCGGCGATGTGGGGGGACCTCGGTTTAGGGGTACATAGGTAGTTTATGGGTGTTAGTGTACTTTAGAGTACAGTAGTTAAGAGCTTTATAAACCGGCGTTAGCCCAGAAAGCTCTTAACTACTGACTTTTTTCCTGCGGCTGGAGTTTTGTCGTTAGATGTCTAACGCTCACTTCAGACACGACTCTAAATACCGGAGTTAGAAAGATCCCATTGAAAAGATAGGATATGCAATTTACGTAAGGGGATCTGCGGTATGGAAAAGTCGCGGCTGAAAAGTGAGCGTTAGACCCTATTTTGAGTGACTCCAAATACCGGAGGTAGCCTAAAACCAGCGTTAGGAGCCTCTAACGCTGGTTTTCACGGCTAACGCCAAACTCCAAATCTAGGCCTTTGGTAATTGTTGCATATCTCAGTTTAAAGTGATACACACATAATTGTGGAATCTACAAAACATCATATCTGATATTCTGAGTTCAAATTGAATACATAACCACAACCTTATAAAAAGAAATAACAAAAGGTAAAACAGGTTGTCTGTATTTGAGTTCCATAAAAGGTACTAAAACCTTACATAATAACTAAGCCTAGTAATAATGGAAACAACAGATCTACCTCAAATAGTGTATAATTTATCACAAAAAGTGGATCAATTAACACAAGCTGTTCATGATATTCAAGTAGAAAACCAATCCCTAAGAACCATTATCAGGGATTCCATGACACGTAGATCATCTCTACAAGACATAAGTCCTGAACCACAAATCATGTTACCTGAGCCTTTTTCTGGTAACCGGAAAAATTACAGACAACAATTCATGCCAACTACTATACCAATTGAAACCCAGAACATATCCTACAGAGAGGATCAAGGTCTTAAGCACTATCTCATTCCTAAAAAGGGAACCACGGTCCTGGGTGGATAATTTGTGCAAATTGGATGATCCTTTACTTGGATCCTTAGAGGATTTTTTCGGAGCATTGGATGACTTATACCAAGACACAGATGTTCAACTAACTGCAGAAGCCTCCATGAGGAATTTGAAACAAGGCAAGAGACCGGTGGAGTACTATATCGCCGACTTTAAGCTATATGCATCTGACTCCCAGTGGAACCAAGTCCCTCTCCAAAATCAGTTCAGATTAGGATTGGCTGACAATCTCAAAGATGAGCTAGCCAGAGTTGAGCTACCAAAAACCCTTGATGTCCTAATGAGGACAGCAACTCAACTTGATCGTAGATTACGTGAAAGACGTGCTAAACGGTACGCTACAGACTTACGGCCACGACAAATAACCAACTTACCTTCCCGTGAGCCTGCTTCCACCATTAAGTCAACCGAACAAACCATGGAAATTGGAATAGCAAGAGGCCCTTTGACTCCAGAGGAGAGACTTCGGAGGAGAGTGAAGTCATTGTGCATGTATTGCGCCAATCCATCTCATTCAGTGCAAGATTGTCCAATACGCCAAAAGAACAAAAGATGTAAGTTGATTTATTCTTATACTTCAGTACTAAATACCAATAATCCATCTTATTGTACATTATCCCTTTTTCTACAGTGGGATCAAAAACAGCTGAAGGTTGACGGAATTATTGATTCAGGAGCTTATGGGAGTTTCATCGACTTACAGATAGCAAACTCTAATAAAATACCACTTATTCAAAAAACTAACCCTATTTGTGTTCGTGTTATTGATGGTTCTTATATTACAACCGGTCCCATAACACATCACACCATTCCTATCCGAGTTTCTGTTTCAGGTCATACTGAGTTAATTTCCTTTGATGTATTACCATCACCTCATATCCCTGTAGTCTTAGGGATTAAATAGTTGCAGCTTCATAATCCGCAAATACAATGGTCACCCACACAGATATTGTTTAACTCACACTATTGTGTAGAACACTGTCTCCATAATCAAACACTGTTAAATGTCAATTCACAGGTGCCAGAACTACCCCCTCAATATTCCGATTTTTCAGATGTGTCCAGTAAAACTGAGGCAGAAAATTTACCACCACACAGACAGTATGACTGTCCAATAGATCTACAACCTGGTGCAACTATTCCTTTCGGTCATCTATACCCCCTCAGCCAACCAGAATTAGATAATCTCAAGACATACTTAGAAGAAAACCTCAGGAAGGGTTTTATCAGAGCTTCAACTTCTGCTGGTGCCGGAATTTTTTTTGTCCGGAACAAAGATTCATCCCTCAGACCAATTATTGATTATCGCCAACTAAATAAAGTAACGATAAAAAAACGTTACCCTCTCCCGTTGATACCGGAACTCATTGAGCGTTTGTCTGAAGCCACCATTTACACCAAACTGGACTTAAGAGGAGCCTACAATCTTATTAGAATAAAAGGAGGGCATGAATGGCTCACAGCATTCAGAACCAGGTACGGCCTATACGAGTACCTCGTCATGCCTTTCGGCTTATGCAATGCTCCCACCACTTTTCAGCACTTTATAAATGATGTATTCCGTGATCTTCTTGACACCTGCTTGGTTATTTATTTAGACGATATTCTAATATATTCCAAAACCTATACAGAACACATAAAACATGTTTGGAAGGTACTCTTAAGATTACGACAAAACAAGTTATATAGTAAACCTGAAAAGTGTCTATTTCATACAGACAGAGTTTCTTTCTTGGGTTATGATATTTCACCAACTGGTATAGCCATGCAGAAGGAAAAAGTTGAGGCAGTTGCAAACTGGGCAAAACCAAAAATTAAAAAAGACCTCCAAAGATTCCTTGGGTTTTCAAATTATTATAGGAAATTCATAAGGAATTTCTCAAAGATTGCAAAACCACTTTCCAAACTGACCAGTTCTTCAATAATGTTTAAGTGGAATCCAGAGGCAGACTTAGCTTTCGAAATGTTAAAGACATTCTTCACTACCGCACCAATTCTAAAATTTTCAGATCCATCCTTATACTACATCTTAGAAGTCGACTCCTCCGATTTCGCCATTGGTGCTGTGTTGTCCCAACAGGAAAATATCAACAGCCCCATATATCCCATATCCTTCTACTCCAAGGTGATGACACCAGCGGAAAGGAATTACCCAATCACAACTCCTGGCTCCTGGCTATAAAACTGTCGCTGGAGCATTGGAGACATCTACTAGAAGGCACAAGATATCCCATAACAATTTATACCGATCATAAGAACCTCCAATACTTGCAAAGCAATAAAACACTCTCAGCCAGACAAGTCCGTTGGAGTTTGTATTTCTCTAGGTTCTCTTTCAATATCATCTACAGACCAGCTAATAAGAACGGCAAAGCTGATGCCCTCTCCCGACTACCAGTAAAGCCCGATCAGGAGATCTCTCATTCCGACATTATACCAAAAGAACGGTTCATAGGACTCACCAGTTCTTTGATATCAGAGACTAAAAGACATACAAGTGAAGAAACGGTTCATGAACATCCATCTCTTCAAAAAATCTCTGGAATCTACTATCAAGCAGATAAAGTCTATATACCAAAATGGATGAGGACAACTCTTCTCAAGACATACCACGATTCGCCTCTTTCAGGACATCTTGGCACCCAACGCACCCTGGAATTACTCAAAAGAACATTTTGGGGGCCCAAGATGAAAGAGACTGTACAACAATACGTCCAGACTTGCATTACATGCAGTACTTCTAAGTCTGATAGAAGACCACCATATGGACTACTTATGTCTTTACCAATACCCACGAAACCATGGCAGCATTTGTCTATGGATTTTATCGTAGACTTACCACCTTCAAAATATCAGACCACTATAATTGTTGTGGTAGACATTTTCACCACACGCTCCCGACTTCTGCTGAAACCGCTCAACTGTTCCTAAATAATATCATAAAACTACATGGAATACCACCCATTCTCACAACTGATAGAGGTAGTCAGTTCATCTCCCGTTTCTGGTCAACCCTGTGCAAATTAACACAAATCGATCACAGATTCTCCACTTCCTTCCATCCTCAAACGAATGGACAGGATGAACGAGTAAATCAGTGGCTGGAACAATACATCAGATGTTTCTGTTCATATCATCAGAATGACTGGCTCGATTACTTGTCGATGGCGGAATTTGCGTATAATAATTCAGTTAACACATCCACCAAACTTACACCATTCTACGCCAATTATGGGTACCATCTATCCTTCCTGTTAAACTCTCAAGGTGACTTGAACTTCCCATTAATTGATGACCTGCATAACTCCTTAATAGACAATTTCAACTATATTTATCAGAATATCAAAGAAGCACAAGCTGCCCAAAAGAAACACTATGATCTACGTAGAAGAGAACCCCCAGACTACTCTGTTGGGGAGATGGTATGGCTCTCTACCAAGAACCTTAAATTACAGATACCCTGTAAAAAACTAGCAAGCCTCTACATAGGCCCGTTCCAGATTAAAAGAATTGTTAATAAAAATGCTGTAACCCTTGAACTTCCAGAAACCCTCAGAATTCACCCAACCATACATGTTTCACTCTTGAAACCATACAGAGACCAGAGAGACACCAGTACCCTACTCCCGCCACCACAGACCATACTTGATCCTGATGAGTATGAGGTACACTCTATTTTGGATTCCCGCATCCGAGCATGGAAGAATTTCTCACCTGCGGATGATTCTTGGGAACCTGCTCCCAATCTCAAGGCTCCCAGGTTGATATCGGCTTTCCACCGTAGACACCCGGATCGACCACGTCCAATAGCTGTGGAACAGCTCCCTTGAGTGGGGGGGGGGGGGGGTCCTGTCAGGGTTCCTGTCTCTTTAAATAAGTAATTCTCTCATGTCTACTCCAATTGGCTACTACTCCTTTAAATGCAACTCACACACAGGTAACGTTGCTTAGTTATTCTAGAAGAACCAAGCCCACATTCTTACTACCTGTGAAGAATCTGACGCCGGCGATTCATCTCCTCTCTCCCTCTGGAGCACAGAACCTTAACAGCACCTAATAGCTATCCGCTATTCATCAAGTAATTTTCAGCTTGGAGGAAAACAAGTTCATCTCAGAGACATTGGAAATACATATACGCAAGTTATAACTTTCTTATTAATTGTTACTTTGTATAAGCCTTGTCTGTTCCGTTCCTAACACAGAGACTAGGACTACAATTCCCATCAGCGGTGAGATACAAACCGCTCCGGTCATTTCCGGTTCAACAACACCAGCCGAACACCTCACAGCAGCTAACAGCAGCGTCAACGCATGCAGCGATCAAACAGAGGATACAGCATATGAAATTCAGCGCTTTGTTTATATGCCAAGTATCTATCCTGCCTACACAAATTAATAACATTGTTGTAAATATTTTAAACCTGTCAAGTTACCAAGTACTTAGGAACCGCAACAACAGAGGTGCAAGCTGTTTAATTCGTATTGGATTTAAGCAGAGTCAATTTTGCTGTGCATATGAAAGTACTGTTAGCAGCAACAGAGGTGCAAGAGGTATATTTCATAATTGATTTAAGCTGACTCAAATGTGTTGTTTATATGAAAGTACTATTTAAGCATATATTCCACTACAATCTTACTGCAACTACTTAATCCTAACTGAGAACATTCTAAGGAATCTCTCAGCCATTCCATATCATTGCTCACTACAAACCTAGAATTTCTTTCTCTCAATAGAGGAATTCTGTCTGAGTGGTGATACAAACTTAACTTAGGTAATTGTTGCATATCTCAGTTTAAAGTGATACACACATAATTGTGCAATCTACAAAACATCATATCTGATATTCTCAGTTCATGTTGAATACATAGCCACAACCTTATAAAAAGAAATAACAAAAGGTAAAACAGGTTGTCTGTATTTGAGTTCCATAAAAGGTACTAAAGCCTTACACATGCAGAGGAGGGGGAGGGGGAATGTCTGCCTGTTTCTGGTTTCACAGCCCCTTTCAGTGGCTGTCCCAGTCTAACCTCATCAACAGTGCTAAACTGGGAGCTTATAAGTAAAAAGTTTTATACTGGATTTTTAGATCAGTATCTGTGCATATTCTTCATTAAAGTAGTGTCTATTACATGCAGTTATATTAACATTGGTGTATACTGTCACTTTAACTATTTTTATGGTATGGGCAGGTTCATTATCTAATGTAATAGTCACTTTTGATTAAAATAGGCTTAATCCATATGCTGTAAAACTATTTGACAAAATGACAAGAAAATAAACAGATTTATTAGTATTGTTGAGACCTAAAATGCTGAAATTTGACCAATCACCATATTGCTATTGCCATGAAAATGTAAGCTCAGCCAAGGCACAGCACATAAGTTGAGGCTGAAGTAGTTTGCTCACAGTAATATAATTTTTTTTTAAAACAACAGTGAGAATATAGTAACTTTGTCATTATTATTATCAGGTATTTGTAGAGCTCCAACAGATTCTGCAGCGCTATAAACATAGGCGGTATACAAGATAACATTTATAGGGATCATATGGGTAGAGGGTCCTGCCAAGAGTTGCACTGTTGTAGTTGGCTCTTATGAAGGTGATCTACAAACAGCTGGGCTCATAGGTTTACATACTAAGGGGTTCAAGGGGATAGAAATGGAGTTAGGAAAGGTTAGTGTAGGTTGTATGCATCCCTGAATAGTAGATTCTTCAGGGAGCGCTTGAAGCTTTCAAAACTAGGGGAAAGTCTTGTGGAGCGAGGCAGAGAGTTCCACAAGATGGGAGCCAGTCTGGAGAAGTCCTGTAAATGGGAATGTGAGGAGGTAACAAGAGAGGAGGAGAGTAGGAGATCATGAGCAGAGTGAAGGGGACGGAGGGAGAGTATCTTAAGACAAGGTCTGAGATGTAGGGGGGAGCAGTGCAGGTAATATACACGTATTAACACATAAATATATATGTATATAAGCATATACATATATATTTAAGCGGAACACACAGTTCACAAAGACCGCAATGTAATGGCACTTTTCAGTCCCGTTTTTTTTCTAACACCCCACTTCTGCCAACTTTAAAGCCCCAAAACTGCCTGGTGCAATTGTTTTTTTTTTTTGTTTTTTTTAATTCTCTTTTTATTATTGCAAGGAAGGAACAAAAACATCAAGACAATACATTGTGTGCAATATAGATTAACAGAAATATAAACATTTCTCCAAGGTGTGTGGGACGCTGAGGCGCCTCATCAAACATGTCTCTGCAAAAGTTAAGTCCATAGGGTTTTGGGAGTCCATCATACACCCTTAGGGTTCGAATTGTCCAAAGGTATTTTCAGATGTCGCTCCCCTGCAATATTTTCCTTATATTTTTTTAACAAACAAACATTTAAACAACATAGCCATTTAACTACAAACCAATATTAAGCAGGTAAGGACAAGGAAAGATGGTAACAGTAGCTTGTACCTGCATATAGAATTTGTGTTCTCTACATGATCCTCCAAGGGTCCTCAGAATGATGAAGTGAGATTAAGCAGGGTGGGAAGATGAGGGGGAGGGAAGGGGGGGGAGAGAGAAAAATAAATAAATAAATAAATAAATAATTACAAATGTATGTTACTGTCTGCTAGAACAACATCAGTTCTACCTGAGGTTGTACAGAGCTTTGATCGTTGGCCCCGTCTATGATGTGTTGCCAGTCAGCAGACATACCCAACTGAAGTATTGTCTCCAAATGAGTAAAGGGCTTCAAGATTTGTCTCTGTATGGGTAAGTCTAGTTTACCTAAGAGCGGTTTCCATTTCCTAAGGAAAGGGCGCAGTCTGTGCATGGTGTCTAGTCTGGCATCGTATTGCTCCACAAAGAGTTGTCTGAGTAATGTGTGCTTGAACTGAGCTATTGTCGGGGCCTGTCTAGTAATCCACCTCTGGAGGATGCAGTGTCTCGCAAGCAGCATGCACAGTGTGAGGAATCTATGAAATTGCACGAAAGTCTCGTCCCATTTAAACAAAAAGATCTCTGCGCCTGTGAGCGTAATATCCACACCCAGTGTAGCCCTTAACCAGTATTGACATTGTCCCCAGAACCTTTTGATCATGGGGTACGTGTAAAAGTAATGTTGAAATGAAGGGGCAGCAGCTCTGCATTTGACACATATGTCAGGTAGTCGTCTGTCCCATTTGGACAATCTGTGTGGTGTAATATAGTCCGTGTGTAACAATCTTATTTGTGCTTCTCTATAATGCACTGCTAATGTGGCTTGTCTCGTGCGTTCTAGGCTATTTTTTATGTCTTGTTCTGTCAGATCCATCGAGCAGATATCACTGTGTTTTAACAATATATTAGAAAGGGTCGGGGCCTCACTCTGCCTCAAGAGACGCGTATAGAAATGGGAAAGTGAGAATCTACCCAGCCGGAACATCGTTTGAGATATCGCAAAAGGTGACCCTTCCCAGAAGTTTGTGTTGGAAGCCTGTAAGGAGCAGACATAGGCCTAGATTTGGAGTTTGGCGGTAGCCGTCAAAACCAGCGTTAGAGGCTCCTAACGCTGGTTTTGGCCGCCCGCTGGTATTTGGAGTCAGTGATTAAAGGGTCTAACGCTCACTTTTCAGCCGCGACTTTTCCATACCGCAGATCCCCCTACGCCATTTGCGTATCCTATATTTTCAATGGGATCTTTCTAACGCCGGTATTTAGAGTCGTTTCTGAAGTGAGCGTTAGAGCTCTAACGACAAAACTCCAGCCGCCTGAAAATAGCAGGAGTTAAGAGCTTTCTGGCTAACGCCGGTTTATAAAGCTCTTAACTACTGTACCCTAAAGTACACTAACACCCATAAACTACCTATGTACCCCTAAACCGAGCTCCCCCCACATCGCCGCCACTCGATTAAAATTTTTAACCCCTAATCTGCCGACCGTCACCTACGTTATACTTATGTACCCCTAATCTGCTGCCCCTAACCCCGCCGACCCCTGTATTACATTTATTAACCCCTAACCTGCCCCCCACAACATCGCCGCCAGCTACTTAAAATAATTAACCCCTAATCTTCCGAACGCAAAGCGCCGCCACCTACGTTATCCCTATGTACCCCTAATCTGCTACCCCTAACACCGCCGACCCCTATATTATATTTATTAACCCCTAATCTGCCCCCCTCAACGTCGCCGACACCTACCTACACTTATTAACCCCTAATCTGCCGAGCGGACCTGAGCGCTACTATAATAAAGTTATTAACCCCTAACCCGCCTCACTAACCCTATCATAAATAGTATTAACCCCCTAATCTGCCCTCCCTAACATCGCCGACACCTAACTTCAATTATTAACCCCAAATCTGCCGACCGGAGCTCACCGCTATTCTAATAAATGTATTAACCCCTAAAGCTAAGTCTAACCCTAACACTAACACCCCCCTAAGTTAAATATAATTTACATCTAACGAAATTAATTAACTCTTATTAAATAAATGATTCCTATTTAAAGCTAAATACTTACCTGTAAAATAAATCCTAATATAGCTACAATATAAATTATAATTATATTATAGCTATTTTAGGATTAATATTTATTTTACAGGCAACTTGGTATTTATTTTAACTAGGTACAATAGCTATTAAATAGTTAAGAACTATTTAATAGCTACCTAGTTAAAATAATAACAAATTTACCTGTAAAATAAATCCTAATATAGCTACAATATAAATTATAATTATATTATAGCTATTTTAGGATTAATATTTATTTTACAGGCAACTTGGTATTTATTTTAACTAGGTACAATAGCTATTAAATAGTTAAGAACTATTTAATAGCTACCTAGTTAAAATAATAACAAATTTACCTGTAAAATAAATCCTAACCTAAGATATAATTAAACCTAACACTACCCTATCAATAAAATAATTAAATAAACTACCTACAATTACCTACAATTAACCTAACACTACACTATCAATAAATTAATTAAACACAATTGCTACAAATAAATACAATTAAATAAACTAGCTAAAGTACAAAAAATAAAAAAGAACTAAGTTACAAAAAATAAAAAAATATTTACAAACATAAGAAAAATATTACAACAATTTTAAACTAATTACACCTACTCTAAGCCCCCTAATAAAATAACAAAGACCCCCAAAATAAAAAATTCCCTACCCTATTCTAAATTAAAAAAGTTACAAGCTCTTTTACCTTACCAGCCCTGAACAGGGCCCTTTGCGGGGCATGCCCCAAGAATTTCAGCTCTTTTGCCTGTAAAAGAATAAATACAATACCCCCCCCCCCAACATTACAACCCACCACCCACATACCCCTAATCTAACCCAAACCCCCCTTAAATAAACCTAACACTAAGCCCCTGAAGATCTTCCTACCTTGTCTTCACCATACCAGGTTCACCGATCCGTCCTGGCTCCAACATCTTCATCCAACCCAAGCGGGGGTTGGCGATCCATCATCCGGTGCTGAAGAGGTCCAGAAGAGGCTCCAAAGTCTTCCTCCTATCCAGCAAGAAGAGGACATCCGGACCGGCAAACATCTTCTCCAAGCGGCATCTTCAATCTTCTTCCATCCGGTGCGGAGCGGGTCCATCTTGAAGCAGGCAACGCGGATCCATCCTCTTCTTCCGTTGTCTCCCGACTAATGACGGTTCCTTTAAGGGACGTCATCCAAGATGGCGTCCCTCGAATTCCGATTGGCTGATAGGATTCTATCAGCCAATCGGAATTAAGGTAGGAATTTTCTGATTGGCTGATGGAATCAGCAAATCAGAATCAAGTTCAATCCGATTGGCTGATCCAATCAGCCAATCAGATTGAGCTCGCATTCTATTGGCTGATCGGAACAGCCAATAGAATGCGAGCTCAATCTGATTGGCTGATTGGATCAGCCAATCGGATTGAACTTGATTCTGATTGGCTGATTCCATCAGCCAATCAGAAAATTCCTACCTTAATTCCGATTGGCTGATAGAATCCTATCAGCCAATCAGAATTCGAGGGACGCCATCTTGGATGACGTCCCTTAAAGGAACCGTCATTCGTCGGGAGACAACGGAAGAAGAGGATGGATCCGCGTCGCCTGCTTCAAGATGGACCCGCTCCGCACCGGATGGAAGAAGATCGAAGATGCCGCTTGGAGAAGATGTTTGCCGGTCCGGATGTCCTCTTCTTGCCGGATAGGAGGAAGACTTTGGAGCCTCTTCTGGACCTCTTCAGCCACCGGATGATGGATCGCCAACCCCCGCTTGGGTTGGATGAAGATGTTGGAGCCAGGACGGATCGGTGATACCTGGATGGTGAAGACAAGGTAGGAAGATCTTCAGGGGCTTAGTGTTAGGTTTCTTTAAGGGGGGTGTGGGTTAGATTAGGGGTATGTGGGTGGTGGGTTGTAATGTTGGGGGGGGGGTATGGTATGTTTTTTACAGGCAAAAGAGCTGAAATCCTTGGGGCATGCCCCGCAAAGGGCCCTGTTCAGGGCTGGTAAGGTAAAAGAGCTTGTAACTTTTTTAATTTAGAATAGGGTAGGGAATTTTTTATTTTGGGGGGCTTTGTTATTTTATTAGGGGGCTTAGAGTAGGTGTAATTAGTTTAAAATTGTTGTAATATTTTTCTTATGTTTGTAAATATTTTATTATTTTTTGTAACTTAGTTCTTTTTTATTTTTTGTACTTTAGCTAGTTTATTTAATTGTATTTATTTGTAGCAATTGTGTTTAATTAATTTATTGATAGTGTAGTGTTAGGTTAATTGTAGGTAATTGTAGGTAGTTTATTTAATTAATTTATTGATAGGGTAGTGTTAGGTTTAATTATATCTTAGGTTAGGATTTATTTTACAGGTAAATTTGTTATTATTTTAACTAGGTAACTATTAAATAGTTCTTAACTATTTAATAGCTATTGTACCTGGTTAAAATAATTAAAAAGTTGCCTGTAAAATAAATATTAATCCTAAAATAGCTATAATATAATTATAATTTATATTGTAGCTATATTAGGATTTATTTTACAGGTAAGTATTTAGCTTTAAATAGGAATAAGTTATTTAATAAGAGTTAATTTATTTCGTTAGATGTAAATTATATTTAACTTAGGGGGGTGTTAGTATTAGGGTTAGACTTAGCTTTAGGGGTTAATACATTTATTATAGTAGCGGTGAGGTCCGCTCGGCAGATTAGGGGTTAATAATTGAAGGTAGGTGTCGGCGATGTTAGGGAGGGCAGATTAGGGGTTAATACTATTTATGATAGGGTTAGTGAGGCGGATTAGGGGTTAATAACTTTATTATAGTAGCGCTCAGGTCCGCTCGGCAGATTAGGAGTTAATAAGTGTAGGCAGGTGTCGGCGACGTTGAGGGGGGCAGATTAGGGGTTAATAAATATAATATAGGGGTCGGCGATGTTAGGGCAGCAGATTAGGGGTACATAGGGATAACGTAGGTTGCGGCGGTTTACGGAGCGGCAGATTAGGGGTTAAAAAATATGCAGGGGTCAGCGATAGCGGGGGCGGCAGATTAGGGGTTAATAAGTGTAAGGCTAGGGGTGTTTAGACTCGGGGTACATGTTAGAGTGTTAGGTGCAGACGTAGGAAGTGTTTCCCCATAGGAAACAATGGGGCTGCGTTAGGAGCTGAACGCTGCTTTTTTGCAGGTGTTAGGTTTTTTTTCAGCTCAAACAGCCCCATTGTTTCCTATGGGAGAATCGTGCACGAGCACGTTTTTGAGGCCGGCCGCGTCCGTAAGCAACTCTGGTATCGAGAGTTGCATTTGCGGTAAAAATGCTCTACGCTCCTTTTTTGGAGCCTAACGCAGCATTTGTTTAAACTCTCGATACCAGAGTTAAATTTATGGTGCGGCCAGAAAAAAGCCCGCGGAGCGTTAACAGCCCTTTTACCGCCAAACTCCAAATCTAGGCCATAGTGTCTTAATTGTAAATAGGCGTAGAAGTGACCGTTTGGGAGTTGGAATTTGTTCTTTAGTTCCTGGAAAGACCTCACTATGTGTTGCAAAGGGTCCAATACATCCCCCACGGTTTTTAAACCCCGCTCCCTCCAGACATGGAACGGTTTGTGATCGCTTCCAGCCGGGAAGGAGGGGTTGCCCACTATCGGGATAAATTTGAGGGGGGGGCATCAATTTTCATGTATTTGTGTATCAGGTGCCATGCTCTCAGAGGATCTCTATATAGCATACTCCTGGTGATCTTAGAGGGTAAGTTCCCATCTCCATATGGTAGATAGGTTAATGCAATAGGCGCCGTTACTGTTTCCTCTAGTTTCGTGTCACAGAAATGTCCTGTGTTCATCTGCCAGTCTGTCACCAGTTGTGCCAGAGCTGCCCAATTGTACAATTTAAGATTGGGGAGACCCAATCCTCCTGCAGCATAAGGGGCATGAAGTTTGTGAAGCGCTATACGCGGTTTGCCGCCCTTCCACACAAAGCGGGTTATAGCTCTTGTGAGAATCCGCAAGTCCGCTTTGGTCATGAGAAACGGTAGCATGAGCAGTGGGTAGAGTAATTTCGGTAAGATTGTCATTTTTACCAGGCCGACACGTCCCGATAGCCCCAAGGGTAGTTTAATCCAACTCGAAAGCTGAGATGTAAGTTGAGTACATTTGTCAGATATGTTCAATTTGTATATTTTTAAGGGATCTCTGTGAAGATGAATTCCCAAGTATGTGAGGTGTCCCTTAGCCTCCACGAAGGGATAATCGTGTCTGGAGTTTGGGTGTTTGTGTAACCACAGCACCTCCGACTTAGTGGTGTTAATTTTGTAGCTGGAGAAGCTACCGAAGTCTGCAATGGTACGAAGTATTTGCGGTATGTGTGTCTGTGGAGAATCCACGAACAGCAGCATGTCATCCGCGTAAAGAGCCAAGTGGAGAGGAGTATCCCCCACACGGACACCTGGGAAAACTTGTTGAAGTTTCAACGCTAGCGGTTCCAGCGCTAGGTTGAATAATAGAGCCGAGAGGGGACAACCCTGTCTGGTTCCCCTCTGCAAACGGAAGTCTTCTGAAAAGAGTCCGCCAACCAGAACCCGAGCAATCGGGTTTGTGTATATCTTACCGATAACTTCCAGGAAAGGGCCCCCGAAACCAAATCTCTGCATGGTGTCCCGTAGGTGTGCCCACTCCACTCTATCGAAGGCCTTCTCTGCGTCTAACGACAGCAGGAAGGCCTCCGACGTGTCCTGTGTAGCCCCGTCTTCTCCCTGGGACCAATAATGGTCAATAACCTGAAGCACTCTCCGCAAATTTACCACGGAGGTGCGTTTGAAGACGAAGCCCGTCTGGTCTGGATGCAGTAGATCCGGGAGTATCAATTTCAGCCTGTTCACCATAATCTTAGTGAATAACTTATAATCGATGTTTAACAACGATATTGGTCTATAGGACTCCGGCATGGAATGATCCTTGCCTGGTTTGGGGATAAGGGTGATGTGGGCTGAGGTGAAACTTTCCGAGGGGGTCGCTGCAGTGAGAAGCAAGTTATTGTACAATCTAGTGAGAGTAGTAGTGATTTGTGGTTGCATTGCTTTATAAAATTCGGCAGGTAAGCCATCAGGGCCTGGGGCTTTACCAGCCGGTAGGCTCTGCAGTGTGTGCATGAGTTCTTCTACAGCGATAGGGGTGTTTAGACTATCCAGTTGGTCTGAGGAGAGTTGAGGTAGATTAACCCCATGCCAGAATTTGGCTTGGGTGTCAATGGATGACTGGGCCTGTCGGGTATACAAGTGTGCATAAAATTGGGCAAATCCCTTCACGATGGCTTCCGGATTAGTGTGGGTCTTATTATTCCATTTTAGTGCTGCGGGTTTTGTTTTCACTGTCTGAGGCTTTGTCAGGGTTGCCAGCATTCTGCCAGCTCTGTCCCCGTATCTATAGAATTTGCCTGCAGATTTCAGCAAACCCGCTGCAGCTTGTTGTTTCGCAAAGGCCTCTAGCTCCAATTTAGCAGCTATATAAGTGTCATAGGAGGGTTTCGATTTGTTCAAGAGATACAGTTGATAAGTTTGGCTCAGTTGCTTTTGTAATGTCCTCTGTCTACTTTGCGTGTTGTGTTTCACTTTGGCAGAGTATGAAATTATGTGGCCCGCTAACACTGTTTTCGCCGTCTCCCATAAAAGTTGGGGATTATCCGTGTGTGCTGCATTGTCTGTCATGAAGTCTGTCCAAGAGTGTTGTAAGAATTTGACAAATGTTTCTGATTTGATAAGGTATGTAGGGAATCTGAGTATGTTTCTATTCAAGCTTGGGCCAACTGTTCCTACCACTAATTCAACTGGGGAGTGATCTGATATTATTATGTCATGTATTATACTGCGGCTGATTTGATTTGACAGATCCCCGGCTACCAGAAACAGGTGTATTCTAGACAGCGTGTGTTTAGCTTTGGAGAGGCAGGTGTAGTCCCTCTCTTCTGGATGAAGAAGTCTCCAAATGTCACATACACCCAAGTCGCTATCAAACATGTCAAAGATCTTTGTCTCGTATCTGGCTTTATAGTTTCGTCTGGGATCTTTAATCTTAAAAGTCTCCAGCCATTGTCTACAGGGAGTGCAGAATTATTAGGCAAATGAGTATTTTGACCACATCATCCTCTTTATGCATGTTGTCTTACTCCGAGCTGTATAGGCTCGAAAGCCTACTACCAATTAAGAATATTAGGTGATGTGCATCTCTGTAATGAGAAGGGGTGTGGTCTAATGACATCAACGCCCTATATCAGGTGTGCATAATTATTAGGCAACTTCCTTTCCTTTGGCAAAATGGGTCAAAAGAAGGACTTGACAGGCTCAGAAAAGTCAAAAATAGTGAGATATCTTGCAGAGGGATGCAGCACTCTTAAAATTGCAAAGCTTCTGAAGCGTGATCATCGAACAATCAAGCGTTTCATTCAAAATAGTCAACAGGGTCACAAGAAGCGTGTGGAAAAACCAAGGCGCAAAATAACTGCCCATGAACTGAGAAAAGTCAAGCGTGCAGCTGCCAAGATGCCACTTGCCACCAGTTTGGCCATATTTCAGAGCTGCAACATCACTGGAGTGCCCAAAAGCACAAGGTGTGCAATGCTCAGAGACATGGCCAAGGTAAGAAAGGCTGAAAGACGACCACCACTGAACAAGACACACAAGCTGAAACGTCAAGACTGGGCCAAGAAATATCTCAAGACTGATTTTTCTAAGGTTTTATGGACTGATGAAATGAGAGTGAGTCTTGATGGGCCAGATGGATGGGCCCGTGGCTGGATTGGTAAAGGGCAGAGAGCTCCAGTCCGACTCAGACGCCAGCAAGGTGGAGGTGGAGTACTGGTTTGGGCTGGTATCATCAAAGATGAGCTTGTGGGGCCTTTTCGGGTTGAGGATGGAGTCAAGCTCAACTCCCAGTCCTACTGCCAGTTTCTGGAAGACACCTTCTTCAAGCAGTGGTACAGGAAGAAGTCTGCATCCTTCAAGAAAAACATGATTTTCATGCAGGACAATGCTCCATCACACGCGTCCAAGTACTCCACAGCGTGGCTGGCAAGAAAGGTTATAAAAGAAGAAAATCTAATGACATGGCCTCCTTGTTCACCTGATCTGAACCCCATTGAGAACCTGTGGTCCATCATCAAATGTGAGATTTACAAGGAGGGAAAACAGTACACCTCTCTGAACAGTGTCTGGGAGGCTGTGGTTGCTGCTGCACGCAATGTTGATGGTGAACAGATCAAAACACTGACAGAATCCATGGATGGCAGTCTTTTGAGTGTCCTTGCAAAGAAAGGTGGCTATATTGGTCACTGATTTGTTTTTGTTTTGTTTTTGAATGTCAGAAATGTATATTTGTGAATGTTGAGATGTTATATTGGTTTCACTGGTAAAAATAAATAATTGAAATGGGTATATATTTGTTTTTTTTTAAGTTGCCTAATAATTATGCACAGTAATAGTCACCTGCACACACAGATATCCCCCTAAAATAGCTAAAACTAAAAACAAACTAAAAACTACTTCCAAAAATATTCAGCTTTGATATTAATGAGTTTTTTGGGTTCATTGAGAACATGGTTGTTGTTCAATAATAAAATTAATCCTCAAAAATACAACTTGCCTAATAATTCTGCACTCCCTGTATCTAGGTGGTGCGTGGGGGAGATATTGAAGTCCCCTCCAATTATTAATTTTGCGCCAATGTGTGGGGCCAGATTCTTTATCAAGTCCCTCCAGAATCCTAAATTTCTATGATTGGGGGCATAAAGGTTGCAGAAAACATTTTCGGTCGAGTTTACTTTAGCACAGGCTATCATGTATCTATGTTTGGGATCCAGGTATGTGTGGCCCATAGTGACCTTAATTCTTTTTCCAAACGCTATAGCCAGTCCACGACTAGCACTTGTGTGTGATAAGTAGATCACCTGTCCCACCCAATCTCTTTGTAGCTTTTGATGTTCGGTGTCAAGTAAGTGTGTCTCCTGAAGGAGCGCAATGTCCGTGCCCAGTTTTCTCAGATGGGTGAGGACAGTCTTGCGTTTTATGGGGGAGTTAAGCCCCCCCACATTCCACGTCACTATCTTTAATGCTATGTCTATCTATTATGATCTAGATGTAGAACCATATGAAAAAAAAAAAAAAGGAGGGGGGGGAGGGAGTGAGGGGGGGGGGGAAGGTATGAAAGAACCCTTGATATGAAACATGACCTAGCTGCTGTGGTTTGAGAACCGTTAGATGTATTAACCAAATTCTATTAACTAACCATGCAACCTTGGATGAGTGTGGCAATAATAAAAACATATAACATGTCAAAATATAACTTTTTCCTTTGTTTCTCTTTTTTTGGACCACCCCTTGGTGTGGGGCTAGATCTATTAGTAGTAGTTTAAGAGCAGAAATTTGCATTAACCAAATCATATTAACTAACAATACATTTAACATCACCCTGTTTGTCATCTGGAACCATACATCTTTGGATAAGTGTAGCAGTAATAAAAAAAAAAACATAACATTTCAACATATAACTTTGCAACATAAATACATAACAATTTAACATTACCCTGGAGGTCTTGATTGACCTCCATCTCCGTTCTCTCCACTTTGAAGGCCAGTCATTTCTACCGTCCTTAAGAGTGTCTTTAGACATGTGACACCCCGCCATTAATGATTGCATTTGTTGATTTAATAGTCACAGAATCAAAAGTAAAGCCTGTCGGCCTCTGGCAAGGAGAAGATGACCCTGTTCATGATGGGTGTTGTTGCTGTTCCGTAGCCAGGTAGCTCTTTAGTGCTTGTGGTGAGTGAAAGAATTTGACTCCGTAAGGTGTTTGTAGTCGAAGCTTCGCAGGGTACAATAAGGCAACTTGTCTTCCCTGTTCGTGCAGTTGGGAGCACATTGGGGCAAATTCTTTTCTTTGTTTGGATATCTCCATGGAGAAATCTTGGAAAAGTAGAAGTTTTCCGCCTTCATATAGGATCTTTTTGCGTGCCCTGTAGGCTCTCAGGATCTTCATCTTCTACTGGAAGTTCAGGCATTTAAATATGACCTGTCTGGGTCTAGCCCTGGCCTGATCCAGATTTCTTTCGGGCCCCACACGGTGTGCCCTTTCTACGTCGATTGGGAGGATGTCAGGGTGCAGCCCCAAGAGTTTGGGGAATGTCAATGCTGTGAATTCTAATAGATCCTTGCCTTTGATGTTTTCAGGCACCCCTACTATGCGCAAATTGTTGCGTCGACTTTGATTCTCCAAGTCGTCGATGCGGTCCTGGAGAATCTGTGTTTTTTTGACCAGTTGCTTGACCGTTGTGTCTGTATTAGATTGTCTGTCCTCTATCTCCGAGATGCGGTTTTCTGCTGTTGTCATTCGTGAGGAAAACTGTCTGACCTCACAGGTCAGGATGTCAACTCCTGCCTGGAGTGAGTCCATCTTGGGGAGAAAGAAAGTTTTCAATTCGTGGAGTAAAGCTGAGTGGTCCACGTTCTGGACCGGGGTCTGATCTGGGGGGGATGAAGGTTCTATGTGTATCTCAGCTGCATGTTTTTGCTGTTTTTTATTGTCCGCATTCTTAGATCTATATGACATGTCTGCAGCGGAGGCAGGAGAGAGTTTATAGAAAAATGTATCCACTTTCATTAGCCCGAATAGGGCCAGTCCACTTATTGAGATATCCTTGAGCGCAACGGTCAGTAAGAGGTTGCAGGGCAGCAACCACGTGGGGGGGGGGGGGCGCCTTTCAAAGTGCCTAATTAAGGCTAACAAAACTGGTGGGCTATAGAGAGAACTTAGCGGTCAAAATGTTATGGTGGCCGGGCTGCAGTGCAGTAAATCGTTTCCTAGCCTCTCTTTCCCCTTTCTTTTTATTTTACTTTGAAAGTATTAGCTCACTCTCCTAGATAGGTAGATAAAGAAGAAGCGGGTGCTGACTTATATTCCCTCTTCCACTTTTCCCTTCTTTGTTAACACTCTGCTATCAGCATCAAAATGGCCGCTATGGAGTATGCCACGTGGTGGTGTGTATGTCTCTCAGTTATCTTCGTGCAGCATGAGGGTAATGTTTTTTCCTTTCCCCCAGGTTTAGCAGCTGTGCCCAATATTGTGTGTGTTTATGCCATCCGTTGTATGTGTTGTTTAGGGGGTGCAATCAGGAGAGGCCCCAGCTAGGCAACTTTGTGCATTTGCAGGCCCGTGTGCAGGTAATATATCTCTTGGGCGGCTATATTATTAGAGACGGTGGTCCCCTTCTCAACTCATCCCTGTCAGGCGCAGCTGCTTGCGGAATCTGCGGCTCTTCCCAGAGCGTGGTGCAGGCACTACGGGTGCTGCCACTGCTCCCCTCTGCTATTGCGGGCCTTTTCTCTGTGTTTGGTGCACTTTAAGCAGGCTTGTGTATGCCAGCGTCTCCAGGCCCATTGTGTTGCGCGGTCTGATCGTTCCGGCGGCCAGGACAAAAGATGTAAGTCCTGCACACTTCGTTAGACAGCCAGCGAGGGTTATGTTCTCCCGGTAAGTCGGTTGTGTGGGGTTGAGCAGGGTTTTTCTGAGGTTTTTAACCCGATTTCTCTCCAAGGTACGGAGCTCTAGTGAGATGCGACTGCTCCCTTCCTCCGCCTACCGGAACTCCGCAGTTGTTTTTCTTATATTAAAAAAAACTATAATTCACTCTATTTTGAGGGCATTTGGGGCACTTTTAGAAAATTAACCAGAGATCTAATCTCTGGTTAATTTTCTGAGCGCTAATTGCTACCACCACTTGTAATGGCTGGTTATTTATTCCGCACACAATTGGGCAAATTTGCCCGTTTGCGGGTGCGTGATAATTTAGAGCTCCACTTGTAATCTAGTTCACAGTGTTGTTATCAATGATCACCCATAGATGTGGCAAAATGATTATAACTACACTAATATTTGCATGTAGTAATATACAGTGAAACGCTAAACACGACAGGTTTAAATGTAATTTTCAACTGAAGCTGTAGTCTTCTCAGGGTCAAGTTTAGAATTTTAAGGCAAAACAGATTTTTGTGTTGGGCTCACATTATACTTGCAAATACTAATGCAGCAAAGCTAAGGGACACAAAGCAAAAATCCCATTTTAAATTCCACAGCATCACTAATGAAATGTAATATTAAATTTAATGACTAGCAACATCACAATTAATTATTAGAAAATACTGTGACATTAAGTGTACAATTACTTTTGCTTACTTATATTTTTATATAAAAATAACTTTTTGAATAAAGGAAGAAAATGCAGCTGAGGTATACATAAAAGCAGAGCTTCCTTTTAAATTCTTACAAATCGATCTAAGATAAAACAAGTCAGTGATAATTGGTGAAACCTTTTAGTTGGTCAAAACAAATGTTTAGCTAGATGACAAACATAGTGTCAAAAGTCCTGAAGGTCTTCTTCAAACGTTCTTTCTTAGCTCATGTTGTGAAATTATCTAGACACATAAATAGTCATTTAAATACTGCACTTATGATACATTGTTCTAAGAAAATAAATTGTATGGTGAGAAGCAGAGAAGTCTTAGATATATACACAGCTAAATTACAAATGTTGCGGTACGGCTATCCTGCTGAAAAATTGGCCTTTGCGTGCAGAATGGCAGGTCTCCCGTATTACAAGTTGCGGCAATATGACTATACCGCTAGCCTTTTAGCCTGTACCGCAACTCTCCATTCTGCACTCAATTGGCTTTTGAATGTGAAATTTTCAGGTCACCCGTATTACAAGTTGTTCAGTCAGGCTATTACGCTACCGTTATAGCTTATACTGCAACGATCCATTCTGCGATCAAAGACCAGTAGTTATGGATTTTGCAAAACAAAAATGTTTCACAAAACTCATAACAAAAATGTTACAAACGTACACTAACACCCATAAACTACACTATTAACCCATAAACCGCCACCCCGCAACGCAAATACTATAATAAACCTATTAACCCCTAATCCACCGCACACCCACATCGCCAACACTAAATTAAAGTATTAACCCCTAAACCGCCAACCCCCCACATCTCCAACACTAAATAAACCTATTAACCCCTAAACTGCCGCCCCTCACATCGCAAATACTAAAATAAAACTCTTAACCTTGCGACACACTAAATTAAACACCCCTTAACTTTAAATTAAAGTTACAATATAACTATCTTAAAATAAATAAAAACTTACCTGTGAAATGAAAAAAACCTAAGCTTAAACTATAAATAAACCTAACATAACTATTTTAAAAAAAAAGTAAATAAATGAAAAATATAAAAACTAAGTTACAAAATTAAAAAATCCTAACACCACGAAAAATTTTAAAAAACTAACATTACAAAACACAAACACTAAAATTATGAAAAAAAAAAAAAAAAAAACTAACATTACAAAAAAAACACTAAAATTACGAAAAAAAATCTAAGATTACAAAAATAATAAACAAAATTATCCAAAATAATAAAAATTAAACCTAATCTAATATCCCTATAAATACAAAAAAGCCACCCTAAAATTAAAACACACCCTAATCTAACAATAAACTACCAATAACCCTTAAAAGGGCCTTTTGTAGGGCATTGCCCTGAAGCAATCAGCTCTTTTACCTTAAAAAAATTACAAAGTACCCCCTAACAGTAAAACCCCCCACCCAACCAACCTCCCATATCAGGCTATCTAAGCAGAGCATGGATCCCAGCTCCACACCAGATAGTGAGAGTGAGGAGGAGCCTTGTTCCAGCGGTGCCCAGGACTCCCCAGAGACAGACTTGACAGATCCGGACGAGGGATCTTCAAGAGACAGTTTATCACATGATTCATACATTTTGCATGAAAACAATAATTCTTACCCTCAGAAACATAGCAAGAAAAAGATTGTGAGTGAGCAACCTCCTCTGGATGAGGAACTAAATAACGCATCAGATGTGGCGCACAGCCCGAAGGACAGTGTAGGAGCGCAAAAAGAATCTGATGATAAAAGCAGCACAAACACTCATAATTTGCGCAACAAAAGGATAAAAAAAAGCTCCAGATATAAAAAAATCTGCCATTCAATACTCGCCATTTAAGTTGCAGAAGAAGTGTACTTGTTCTTTCTTTATGTGGCCTGAGCTTTATCTCTACTTCACATATCATTATACACCACCGATCCCACACAGGGGAGAAGCCATACGAATGTATCACTTGTGGAAAATGCTTTGTTAGGAAATCGTCTCTTGTGATACATGAGAGAATCCACACCGGAGAGTGACCATATACATGCAGGGACTGCGGGAAAAGCTTTACAAGCAGTGCCACTCTTACTACACTTAAAAGAATCCACACAGGAGAACGGCCATATATATGTTGGGAATGTGGGAAAAGTTTCACCAGCAACTCCTCACTGTTTATACATAACAGGACTCATACAGACGAGAAGCCGAATATATGCATTGAGTGCGGCAAAACCTTCTCTTCACATCAGCACAAGTGATCTCACACTGGAGAGAAAACATATGAATGCAATCTGTGCGGCAAATGCTTTGCTGATAACTCGAGACTCGTTAAACATAAGACCGCGCACACTGGAGACTGGGCATATATATGCAATATGTGTGGCAAGGGCTTCACTTGTGTCTTAAACCTAAATGTACATCAGAGCTCTCACACAGCTGAGAGGCCATACGCATGTAATAAGTGCGATAAGAGGTTTGCTCACATCATAGATCTCGTCAGACATCAGACAATACATACATGAGAGTGCCCATATTCATGTTCAGAGTGCGGCAAGCACTTTACACGCAAGTGACATTTCACTACGCATGTGAAAATACATTCTAAAATAAATGGAACAGTTGCAAATTGACTAAATTGGCTTCAAAGCTACACAGAACATAAAAACCATAGAGTGTTTGTATTACATGACCTAGTGCTCAGATAGGTAATGATATAGAAAAATGCAATGTCAAAGTGGAATTGTTCGGAGTGTGATCAGCAGATGCATTTTGCACAACTGTGTTCTCTGTGATGGGACATAAGCGTCCAGCATACATATCTGTTGGTTATAACATAAAAACAGTGTAACATTATTGTAATCACTTCAATGATAGTTGTTATGTGTGTGTAAGATCCTTTATGTGAGGATGGTTGTTCAATAGGTGTAGTCATTATATAGGTCACCTTAACAGTTATTAGAATAGACTCCACCCTGATGACTTTTGTTTGCATATAGGATGCAGCCAGACTTACAAATTACAGCACTGTATTTATATATTTTATTTACATATATATATTACTAAATAAAAGCCACATTTACAAGATTATATTTACAAAGGCAAAGGTGTGTGTGTCTGTGTATGTGTATATATATATATATATATATATATATATATATATAGTCCATGTAAAAAACAAGGTAACAGCACCACAGCACACAATCTTCTTTTAAAGGTGAAAAATCTTTATTTGAGGTTTAGCAACCAGTAAAAAGCGACGTTTCGGACCTACATAGTCCTTAATCATGCATAAGTTAAAATCAAACAAACAGACTTTAAAAAGGGTATCTGGACCAATCATGCTTCAATTCTCAGTGTTAATTGGTTTAACCCATACCTATCCAGGTTTGTAAATTTCAACAACACAGTGACCTCTAGTGGTACCAGAATATATTCCATCATTTAAAACCATTATAAAAACAAATACAAATCATAATCTCTATTCAGACCATATGGATGTAATGTGTTCAGACGTTTAATCCACCATACTTCTTTCTGTTTTAATTTTAATTCCCTATTACCCCCTTTTCTATGATGGGGGATATGGTCAATTACTTGAAAGCGAAGCTGGCTTACTGTATGACCCATATTTGTAAAATGTGCTGATACTGGAAGTGACATATCTTTTGATTTAATGGATGCTTTATGTTGACTAAACCTATCCCTGGCGGCTTGGGTGGTCTCGCCAATGTAACAAAGGCCACATGGGCATTTAAGTAGGTAGATTGCATAGTTAGTTTGGCATGTATATAACCCATTGATTGTATATTGCTTTCTTTTGTCATTTTGTGCTAAGAATTTCCCTTTAATAACTGAATTACATTGAGCACAGTGTAAGCAGGGGTAACCAGATTAGTTTCAACATTTGCCTGTGGACTAGCATTGGGTATCACAGGTATAAACTCAGACAGTGTACTATCTACTATGTCACACTCTAGGGAGTTAATTTCAGGCAGTTCATTTCCCCCTATTATACCACACTCTAAGAGGTTAATCTCAGGCAGTTCATTTCCCTCAAGTGGATTTTCAGATAACACTGGAGTACTAGCAATATTAGACAGTTTGTTCCGTTGCAGTTCATTTTTGTTAAACAGTAAGGGGTTAACAACTGTCTAATATTGCTAGTACTCCAGTGTTATCTGAAAATCCACTTGAGGGATTTTGCGTACTAAAAGAATAGTTAGAGATCAAAAAGTATTGCCAGAAAGACTAGTGTCTATGGGCAATAAATTTATGCAAAGAGGATATCCAAAAGAAAATATCGCTAAAAACATTCAGGATTTGGATAGAATACATGATAAAAAACCAACAGAGAAAGGAACAGATAGATTAGTGCTTTCAATGGAATACAGTGACAAGAGCAATGACATCTTTAGAATAGTAAGAAAACACTGGCATCTTTTGTCAAAATATAATCCAGAGATAGAATCATTTAAACTCCCCCCTATGCCATCATATAGAAGGGTAAAAAATCTTAGGGATCACATAGTAAAAGCTGATATAGGTACAACTAAAATGTCTGATGTAAATTATTTAACTACCCCTAATAAAGGCTGTTACCCCTGCTTACACTGTGCTCAATGTAATTCAGTTATTAAAGGGAAATTCTTAGCACAAAATGACAAAAGAAAGCAATATACAATCAATGGGTTATATACATGCCAAACTAACTATGCAATCTACCTACTTAAATGCCCATGTGGCCTTTGTTACATTGGCGAGACCACCCAAGCCGCCAGGGATAGGTTTAGTCAACATAAAGCATCCATTAAATCAAAAGATATGTCACTTCCAGTATCAGCACATTTTACAAATATGGGTCATACAGTAAGCCAGCTTCGCTTTCAAGTAATTGACCATATCCCCCATCATAGAAGAGGGAGTAATAGGGAATTAAAATTAAAACAGAAAGAAGTATGGTGGATTAAACGTCTGAACACATTACATCCATATGGTCTGAATAGAGATTATGATTTGTATTTGTTTTTATAATGGTTTTAAATGATGGAATATATTCTGGTACCACTAGAGGTCACTGTGTTGTTGAAATTTACAAACCTGGATAGGTATGGGTTAAACCAATTAACACTGAGAATTGAAGCATGATTGGTCCAGATACCCTTTTTAAAGTCTGTTTGTTTGATTTTAACTTATGCATGATTAAGGACTATGTAGGTCCGAAACGTCGCTTTTTACTGGTTGCTAAACCTCAAATAAAGATTTTTCACCTTTAAAAGAAGATTGTGTGCTGTGGTGCTGTTACCTTGTTTTTTACATGGACTGTATACACTGGAGTTTGGCTGATACTCCTTGGTAACGTGCACACAGGTGGGAAAGAAATTTTACTAAAACCTATGGTGCTGGATTCAACTCACTTACTTCTTATATATATATATATATATATATATATATAGTATATATAAAGCAAACATATATAATCAGAAAGTATGAGGACAAACTTCAGACACAGAATTTTGTACAGTTTCTTATGGAAATCAAAGTAAGTTTAGTGAAGAGAAATTAAGCAACTCACAAACTATTTTATAATTTCTTGTATATTAAATATAGATTCCCAAGGTTAACTCAATCATCAACAGATTATTTTTTTCTTTTTCAATAGATAAAGATTTCTACTTTGCAATATTACTTGGTTTGCACTACCACTAATTCTCAAGCACACACTGTCATTCATATAAGCGAGGGATGGAGTTTGCCTAAATAACATAGTTTAAAACTGATACAATTGACTGATTTGCTAAAAACTGAGCACTAAAGAACGGATAATGTGGATAATGAGTCTCAATATGATGAGTAAGATCCAGAGTCCTATAGCCCAGGCTTGTGGAAGGTCCTGGTACAACCTCCTGAAGGAAATTCTGGAAGATAGAAAAGTAATCAAGGGCACTAAAATGGCCCAGTACAGTGAGGTAAAGAAGATCTATACAACGATAATCAGGGCACCCTAGAGTGCTGTGAAGGCAAGCGGAACGGAACCTCTTCTGTTTAATCTTGTTTAAACTTTGTAATACAGTTTCATTATTTATTTTGTCCCTTGTTCTGTAATTTAACTCTGAACATTGTTGGTTTTTTAAATGATACATTTTAACTTAAGTTGCCACTTATCTGTATCCCCTACTGAAGACAATTAAGGACAAATATAAAATGGAATAAAAGAGACTGTCCAAACAAGGCTGTGTGGAACATAGGATAATCTAAACAGAATTTTACACAGTTTTGTTTGCACTAACAGAGATAAATAGAAAACTAGTTCAAACATGGCGGTGTCCTTTACTTTATAGGTACTAGACCTATATATTATTTGTGTAAATATTTGAAAATATATGTGTAATTGTATAAGACATATCTGCATATTATTCTAAGGCAATCCCTTTAAGCGCAGTGACATGAGATATGGTAACAACAGACATAACACACGCATGTTACATGTAGACTATTTCCTCCAGTAAACAGGTATGCGCCTTCCTCAGGCTTATTGAGGTTTTTCAAAAGACTCCTAACGAGACTAATACAGGATTCTGTGCTCACAATGTCTAGCAGCGCTTCCTGTTAACTGCTGAAAAACATAAATGAACAGGCAATAAAGTCTTTGGGTGCTTCGGTTACACATTGAATCAGTGTAGATGTTTTATCTGTCTCATCCTGTCCTCTTTGTCTTTTTCTCCTTTCAGTGGTGAGAACATCTCCAGTTATGATTGTAGAAGCTGCACATGGTTTAAACACATAGCGTAATGCAAGGGAATCACAGCTTTCCCCTTTAAAGGGTGCAATAAGGTGATTATTAATGACCTGTATATAATAAACTTATAATAAACTTATTTCTGTCTTATTTCTGTCTTAAAAACAAAAACAAAAAAACTTTAAAAAAACCTAAGCTACCCATTGCCCCTAAAGGGGCATTTGGATGGGCATTGCCCTTAAAAGGGCAATCAGCTCTTTTGGTGCCCGTTAAAATAAAAAATCCCTAATCTAACCCTGAAATAGGTACTCACAGTTCCTGAAGTCCGATGATAAAGGTCTTCATCCATGCGGCTCCATCTTCATCCATCGTAGGACCATCTTCTATCTGCTTCCCGGAGGTGCGGAGCTGTCTTCTCTGATGCGCGGATCCAGAGCGGTGGTCCTCAGCGGCGGCGGGCCTCAGCGGCATGGAGGCGCCTCTTCATGCGATCTCCGCCACACACTGAAGATTGAATGCAAGGTACCCCTTTTATATTTGGGGTACCTTGCATTCCTATTGTCTGAAATTTTCAAATCAGCCAATATGATGAGAGCTGCTTAAATCCTATTCACTGATTTGAACAAGTGGTTAAGTACAATATTGCAACAAGCAAGTTAGTGAAATTAAAGGTGAACTCTTAGGGCTAAAGTAGGGAGATGAACAGTGACAAAGGTTGAGGATTCCAGACAGGGTAAGCACTGCACACTGAACAATCAAGGGAGTCATGGGGGCTTCATATATTTTAGTAAAAGATTTGTTTTATAATGATCTTGTGAACCACCACTACTTGCAATCATTTTGTGAGAGACCATTTCATGTCAGGCAATCATAATTTATGTGGAAACATGGTTTCTGTACACTCCTTGTGAGTGAAATCTGATGATATAGAATATAAAATATTTTCCTTCTCTGGTTGTTCAGTAGCTCAACTGCTCTCAAGCAGGGAAATAATTGATATCTGGTCTAGATCTGTTAGCATTCTTTGAGAGCCGGAGTTTTGTCTGTCATAGAGGGTAATCAGTCATAACCTGTAGATCCAATCTGGTCTTCTTCTGGTACACAACAGTCTCTAAAGGTTTTCTTGTCATCCCTTAGCTGTGATGGGAGATTATGGAATACATAACATTCTTCTTTGCTTATATAATTAGCATGATGTGTCAGACACAAGAATAATATGGGATACTAAAACATGTAACATCCTTTTAGTACATAGGAAGATAAACATTTTATTAAGATAGTAAAGCAATGGGAGACATTTTATCTAATTGTAATTATCCCTTCCTAGTGATGCCTGAGAAATAGGTTAAAGGTAAATTTGCTATTTTGGATGACAAATGGGGAAGGGGAGTTTGCACCCCATATATAGCACAAAGAATAACAATTGTTATATACAGCACAAATAAAAACAACTGTTTTATATATAGCACAAAGAATAACAATTGTTATATACAGCACAAAGAATAACAATTGTTATATACAGCACAAAGAATAACAATTGTTATATATAGCACAAAGAATAACAATTGTTATATACAGCACAAAGAATAACAATTGTTATATACAGCACAAAGAATAACAATTGTTATATACAGCACAAAGAATAACAATTGTTATATATAGCACAAAGAATAACAATTGTTATATACAGCACAAAGAAAAACAATT
Organism: Bombina bombina; assembly: GCF_027579735.1. Classification (NCBI taxonomy): domain Eukaryota; kingdom Metazoa; phylum Chordata; class Amphibia; order Anura; family Bombinatoridae; genus Bombina; species Bombina bombina. The sequence goes on along the minus strand of NC_069504.1, from coordinate 447,983,749 downwards.
GTTTTATATATAGCACAAAGAATAACAATTGTTATATATAGCACAAAGAATAACAATTGTTATATATAGCACAAAGAATAACAATTGTTATATACAGCACAAAGAAAAACAACTGTTTTATATATAGCACAAAGTATAACAATTGTTATATATAGCACAAAGAATAACAATTGTTATATACAGCACAAAGAAAAACAACTGTTTTATATATAGCACAAAGAATAACAATTGTTATATACAGCACAAAGAAAAACAACTGTTTTATATATAGCACAAAGTATAACAATTGTTATATATAGCACAAAGAATAACAATTGTTATATACAGCACAAAGAAAAACAACTGTTTTATATATATAGCACAAAGAATAACAATTGTTATATGTCTGTCCAAAGAGACATGACATGACCCCCTTTTATATGAAACATAGAGGTTCACTTGGAGCTTCTCCTTCTGCATATATCTGTATGCCAGATAAAAATGAAGTTAAGAGTTTCTCCTCCAAATACAGTACAGCTCACTGGTCTTTAGTTATCTATCTATCACTTGCATTCCACCCATTAATGAAAAATTGTTACACTGGAAATGTGAACCATGAAATAAATCAGCACACTGCTTTTATTAATATTTCAATGAAAGCCTCAGGCACGCTAACATCTGGAGTTCGGATAGCCCAGCCATGCCTACTCTATGGGGTCAATTTATCAAATGCGGGGCGGACATGACTCACTGTAGCGAATAATGTCCGCACGACATCGCTAAATGTCGACAGCATACGTTGTCTGCATTTAACATTGCACAAGCATTTATTGTGAAATGCTTGTGCAATGCCACCCCCTGCACATTTGCAGCCAATCGGCCACTAGCAGGGGGTGACCTGAAACTTCGGGGGTAGAAAGCTGCATCCACAGTTGTTTAACATAATATGGTATATGATAAGGTGTTCGACTATGAAGGGCTGAAAAGCTATGTATCTATATATATATATATACTGTATATATTTAATATGTATGTGTGTGTGCACACTCGGTAGAGTCTTAATAACTCACACTGGATAGTATTGGGACAAACATTTTTGGAATGTCACAAATTGCACTGCTGACAGATTTTACAAATATCACATATTAAAGTTAAAATAGAATCTCAGTTTGAGCATGAAAAATAGTGAGGCATATGGTATAAAAAAACAACAACAACATTATTAAAGGGATATTCCAGCCAAAATTGGAAACCACATGGATGCATTTCGGTATTGAACAGAAGCAATTTTGTAATATATATGCATTAGCAAAAAGGCATCTAATAAAAGCTATAGCTGTTTAAAAAGTGTATTTAAATATGCCCCGTGCACCAGCATGTTAAACACAACACTTGTTCGGAGAGCCTTAGGTGCTTATACCATCTGGTAATGACTCAATTTGTCAATTGCTGACATGATAGAAGTCCCACTGATGATCTGAGCAGCTGCATTATTTAAAATGTGGGTGCACTAAAAATATCTATCTATGCTTCACATGCACATGCAGAGAAAAATGTTAACATTAAAACAGTGATAACTCTTAATAGAAGCATTTTTTGCCAATACAAGTATATTGAAAATATGTTTCTATTCAAAAATCCAATAAATCTATGTGCATTTATATTTTGACTGGAATGTCCCTTTAAAACACCTAAAACTGGGAGAAAACACAGCTAGAGAGTGTACCTAAATCAGTTCCAGTCTTCAGATGTTAAAGGCACATGGCACTGAAAATGGTCTATTATGTGTATGAAGGTGCATCAGCTTAACATGTTAAATTTAATGAGAAAATAACACAACAGGCATTTTGTACAACAGTTCCAGGGCTGTTCATTGTCTGATAGGGACAAGTCACCGAGATAAAGTTTGTTTTATTCGTCACAGGAGCATCTATTTTTTTATCTTTATTTCTCTTACACATTCATCTTCTTTGACATGACTTTACATTTAACTATTTGTTGTACATTATTTTTAATTATTTTTATTTTTTGTTGGAATGAAATGGATTTTTTGTTGTTGAAATAGTATCATCCAAACACCCCTTAATGTTTATAAAGCATTAAAATAGTGAGTTTTAAGAAATAAAAATTACTTTAAAATACAACACTTCCAAGAGATCTTGGGTTATATATATGGTATATAATGAAATAGCCCCTTACCTCTATGTGACCCCAGAATGCAATGAAGTCTTTTTTTAAGTTCCTGTAAACCATAGCACAAATTTCCATGACACATCTATATTGCTTGGCATGATATATACTCTCTATTCAGAAAGTTAGTATTAAAGCCCGGGTAGCTATGTCTGTCCATTGAAACTAAGAAAGCTGAGTCATCAGTCCAAGCAGCGAGGTTGTTATCAAATGGAATGATCTGCAAACAATAGATTCAGAGTAAATCAAAGACTGCATTGGAAAGAATGTTTCAGATTCTAATCTTGCCTACTAAAAATGCCAATGTTAGGAAAATGCTCTCAATATAAAAGAATGCTTTACAGCTGTAGATTTGATGTGGGGGATTCTGTTTGCAAATATGTTGCATGGTTTCTTTGGGGTACTGTAGTAAGACTTCCCTTTAGTGGTCCTGAGACAGCCTTTACCAAGTAAAATAATCTCTTTTATCATTTGCTGATAAGCCATTTTCACATCCCAGTACTAAGCCAATTTTGAGCATTTTTGTTATCTACATTTAAACACTATTGTAAGTCAAATTTCAGTGAGTGACACACACACATTATATAGGACTAGATTACAAGTATTATTGTGTGCCTGCAAACGGGCAAATTTGCCCTTTTGGGGGAGCGAGATAATTAATCAACCATTACAAGTGGCAGATTTTGCTACCGCACGCTCATGGTAGCAATTAGCGGTTATAAAATTAACAAGATCAGATCTCTGGTTCATTTGATAAATCTGCCCCGAAATACAGTGTAATGTATTTTTTTTATAAAATTACTGCACTAGGCAATATTTTGGAGGCAAAGTTGGTGGGAGTGGGGTTTTAGAAAAAAAACGGCACTGTGCTTTTACATTGTGGTCTATGGGAACTGTGTGTTCCCAGTAAATATATACAGTATGTTTATGCTTCTATACATATATATTTATGTGTTAATATGTGTATATACAAATATTAACTCATAAATATATATGTATATCAGCATATACATATATATTTATATTTGCTTCCATCGCTACGCTACGTACCTCTTCCCTGCGCAGAAGTTCTGATGCGAACGCTGAAAACATGTAATACCATTGCACATTATCGTGCACTAGTATTACACAGTGGAGCGCTAATATTGCTTTCATCTGTAATCTGGCCCATAATGTTGTTGTTTTTTTTTTTTGTCAGCAGGCTCAGCAGATTCACAATATACAATTATTATATTTATATATGCAACACAGTTATATTAATACACTTTTTACCTCTGTGATTACCTTGTATCTAAGCCTCTGCAGACTGCCCCCTTATTTCAGTTCTTTTGATAGACTTTTTAGCCAATCAGTGCGAACTCCTAGGTAACTCCACAGGCGTAAGCACAATGTTATCTATATGGCACACATGAAATAACGCCATCTAGTTGTGAATTTTTTCCCAAAATGCATTCAGATTAGAGGCGGCCTTCAAGAGCTAATAAATTAGCATATGAGCCTACCTAGGTTTAGCTTTCAACTAAGAATACCAAGAGAACAAAGCAAAATTGATTAAAAAAAAAAGTAAATTTTAAAGTTGTTTAAATTTACATGCCCTATCTGACTCATGAAAGTTTATTTTTGACTAGACTGTCCCTTTAAGATCTGGTTTGGTGTAGCTTTCCTAAAAAACACAATTTGAAAGAGCAAAATATTCTCTTTCAAATGAGGGTTATTGGAGGTCTGTGGCTAGTAAGGGAGCTCAGATAAAGGGTATTGAACAGCAAACCCCCATCCATCTCCCTTACCTACCTATCCTATATGTAGCTGTCATGGATACCTGGCTGTCAAGGGTCACCCCCCTCTCATCCTATGGATTATTGTTTTCCCCCTGTTTCCCTTTTTCTGTTACCATGGTTGCACGTTGCCCTAAAAGAGCTGATCTCTGCCCTACTTGGCCCCTTCCTAGATTGCTGAGGCCCAGCCGGAATCTTTTGGAACTACCCGCCGGCTGGACTTGCTAGAGATCCCAGCTGAACTTTATCCTAGGTTGCTCCAGAGGCCCTTTGCCCCAGAGCTCCGCTCTTTTGGGGACTTGCTATACCTCTGGGGGGCATGCACTGGGGTCATTCCTAGGAGGGCAGGAGCTCGGGAACCTGGGGTTTTGGACAACTCGCTACCTCATCCCGGTCCTGGGTAAACTTTTGCCAGGCTGCCGCTCCGGCCCCCAGCTACAGATCATGTCTTTTTTGGACTGTGACATCTGGGGGTCCGGGGCTCTCCAATGATACCCAGGAATAGCTGCCGCTTCCTCAAGCTCAACCTGAAACTACGACCTAGCTATTGTGGAATCTCTACATTCCTATGGCTTCTATGGAGGCACCAGCCTGTCTGGAGGGGCGGTGATTTCTTGATCAGATAAGGCTCTTATCAGATGTTAAAATCCAGTAAAAAAAAATATCAGTGTTTTTCGTAGAAATTGATAGTTACCATTTTATTTTCAGCTCAACAGAAAAATTGTTTAAAACAATATTTGTGAAACTTGCAAAGCGACCATATAGTGATAGACAAAGAGTGCACAGGCTGCCCACCCTGACAACCTAAAAGATGTATTTAGATGGGGGTAGCAGTGGCACAAATGGAAATGGATTGTGAAAGTTAACAATGAAAGTTGCGACAAAGTAAATACCCGATTTTAATAACTTCAGTACTGTTAGTGACCTGATGAACAGAGGGCCCTGTTGCAAGAATTTTTTTTGGGAATCCCAGCTAACTCAAAGTAATAGTTACAATTCCTATTAATATATAAAATGTAATTGCTCAGCGGCAGCTACATATTTCACATTGATGTGTGTCAATGCTGCCAGTTAAGAGAAATGGGGGCAGGGCAGTTTCTAGAGAATTTGGCTCCCAGGGCAAAATTTTAAAAAGTGCCCCCCCCCCCTGAATATTCCATACTTTATTGTCATTTTGTTTTAAATCAGGCACCTGTAGACATCCACATGTATACACACAGGAACCCCCAAACATTCTCAGTCACACATATAGGCACCTACATACATCCTCATGCACACACACATCCAAACACATTCAAACAGGCACCTACATGTATCCACATGCACATACAGCACACACCTATTGACATTCACACGCACACACATACCCAGCTACCCACAAGCACATGGACATGCACCTAGGAACATACACAAAAACAAGCACCACATACATACAAACAGGCATTTAGAGACAAAGACAAGTAACTTCAAGCAGTCATGTTCATGTGTGTGCATATAAATGCAAAGACAAGCACCATAATACACAGACAAGCAACAAGAGGCACTCAAATGCATCACATCCACACGTAAACATAAACTCACAGACATACACAGGTGCACACACAAAGACACCTACATGCACCTACAACACATACATCCACATAGACACAAAAGCATATGCACAGAAAACCAGACACTTTGAGATGAAAGCTTTGGGATATAAAGTGTTTTTGGAATTGTTATAATGCTAACAGTTCACTCAACTTTTGGTTCATGTATAACAGCCAGCCTCTTTTAAAAATGCTATATTTACTAGTAAAAAAATAATATATATGGGGCGTGTCCTAACAGCGGCTTCGTGAAGTCGCATTTTTCTGAAGCTCCGGGAGATAAGATAATATACCCCCGAATATTGTCACACTACCACAGCAGTTATCACCACTTCAGTCGCCTCTGAGCCTCTGAGTGATACAAGATACCATAACCATTTACATTGCTGTATTTATGACCCAGGGGAAGGAAAAGGACATTTGAGGCCTGTTGTGGCGGCGACTATACAGGCAGCGTTCCCCCTATAGCTTAAATAATCCTGGCACACATTGCGCAAGAGTGCTTGGCCTTTCCTTGGGCGGTCTGCGGCCAAGACTGCGCGAGGGTGGATTTTAACAAATAGGATATAGTTAGTGACTCTGTATAATTATTGGGACATGTTATATATAACTCCAAAGGAATGACACTGGATTACTGACGGTTTGATATATTTGATAATTATCAACAAATTACCTGCATAACATTGGTGTGGCTATATTTTATATTTTATGTTTTATACTTTGTATTTTATATTTTATATTTTACACATTATGATCAACAAGTCAGTTCTTGTATCTTGCATCTTTATTTTCATTATCGTTTTACTTGCTATGCAGGATACAAAAATCTTTTTTGTTTTGTTTGTTATTGTTGTGTACTATGTCTGCTTTAAGTCCCTAGCGTTTATCCTTATTGACAATACTGGACCAAAAGTGTCCAACCTCACTTAGGGGAAAAAATTGAGGACTGAATCTTTTTAAACACCAGTTTCTCAGATATGACTTAAATATTCGCATGATTGTATACTGTGTTTATGCTGTACCTTTATATTATATGTATTGTCCTCAACAAAAAATAAATAATAATATATATATATATATATATACTGTATATATATATATATATATATATATATATATATATATATATAGTATAAAAAATGAATGGCACTCACTGGGTCTTATATAAGACGATTTATTAAAAATTTAACGTTTCAGGGTCTCCCCCTTTGTCAAAAAAACATATCACCCAAAGTGAACAAACTTACCCCTCTTATGTACAAACAAACATTGAATCCTGTGAAGCGGCGCTGCCGAAAGCGTCCGGAAGTGTCTCCTCCCCCAGTAAGGTTGCGTTACGTAACTTCCATAACCATGGCAACCCAACGCTTATTCAACAGCGTCTGCAAAGTGATAAAGTACAGTTTATGGCATAACATCATGGAATACTATGTTTCAATGTATTCATGTAATCTATTCTCACTGACTTATAAGCTAGACATATTATAGCACAGTAATGTGATACATATATAAAAGATATTGTCCTCTGATATTTTAAATACAGGATATTGTAGCTGTATGGATACAAGCATATAATATTACCAACAAGAGGATATTTAGCGTAAAGTTCAGGGACAAACTCCTAGCATTTAGAAATCACAGAAATTCACAAGAAATTTCATAGTAAATGTATACACAATAGCTAGTAGGCCAATAGCTATTGGTACCGTGGATACATCAGGGAACAGCTCTGATTCAGACAATGTGCATACAACCTCTAATACCCAGGAAGGGAATCGACAAGGAATGGTGACCCGTTCAAAAAACGGGGAAGGTCGAGGCAGTGCATCAGGAGGGGGGGGGGTTTCGGCAGACCCCCAAGAATATATCGGAGGGGAAGCAGAACTCAGATCTAATCATTAATCTCAGCGACCACATTCTGACTAATGATGAGACTAACGTTCTCAACAAAAGACTTTCATTCGTACCTTCCACCAGGGCGAATGACTTTGACCTATTTGTGGATACACAGAAATTTACAAGAAAATTGAGACTGAAAGAATTTTTAGAGAACAAAGTGAATCTAATGAAGATAGAGGTCTCAGAAAACAGGGATCGTTTGATCCCCAGACCAGCAATGCCTAAATAAAGACCTTCAATCGTCTTATGATACAAAAATCAACTGAGATAACATCTGACAACACACCCTATAGGAACACCCTTACAAAAGGTGAAAGAGCAGCCCTTAAATCTATACAAGAAGATAATACTATAGTTCTACGCGAAGCCGATAAGGGGGGTGCTGTGGTCCTGTTGAATTACAGAGACTATAAAGAGGAAGTGATGCGACAACTTAGAAATCCCACTACATATAATGTCTAAAAGGAGATCCTATGGTACAATTCAAGGAACAGGTGGATGAATTGACTAGTGACCTCCTTTCAAGCAATTGCATTGATAAAAATCTGAGAGAATACATGGTCACAGACTTCCCTAGAACACCTGTGTTGTACATGCTTCCCAAGGTCCATAAAAGATTGGAGAAACCACCGAGTAGACCTATAGTCTCTGCCATGAACTCAATTCTACAACCCATAGCAACCTATTTGGATAAGATCTTACAACCCTTGGTCTGGAACACTGCATCATTCCTTCTGGACTCTACGAGTATGATCCAGCTCTTATTACATTAACCAGAAGTGGATAAAGAACTAATACTAGTTACCCTGGATGTCACATCCTTATATACGGTGATCCCGCATGAAGAAGGGATAAGGGCAGTGAGAAATCATCTTCACAATTATCCTTACATAGGACCCAGAATTGCTGCCCTGACTGAGCTCCTTAAAGTCTGTTTGGAATAAAGCTACTTTCGTTTTGAAAGGGATTTCTACCTACAAATTGCAGGAACAGCCATGGGGTCCAATGTGGCCCCATGTTATGCTAATTTGTTCATGGCAGAATTGGAAACGAATAGAACAAATCTCTTCAGTGACACAAGAATAATTCTATTCCGCAGATACATAGATGATCTGTTCTTATTATGGCAAGGATCAGAGATGGGATTGTTACAATGGTCAGAGGACCTAAATAAAGTCCACCCTACAGTTAAGTTTAAACTGATGTATGATAAAAACACAGTGGACTTCTTGGACCTGCGGATTTACAAGAACAATGGTAGAATCTGCACAACACTATACTCAAAGGATACAGACAAGAACTCAATGCTTCACACTACTAGTTGCCACCCACCAAGCTTAAAGAAAGCATTGCCAGTATCACAGTATAAGAGAACCATAAGAAACAATACTGATCCAAAGCTCAAAACTGAACAACTGTTGGAAATGGATGAAAAATTCAGAAGGAGGGGCTACCAAAAGGACTTATTGAAGGAGTGTAAAGACAGAGTTATACATCTGACACAACAAGACGTCTTAAAAACTAAAGAATATGCAAAAGAGGAAGAAAGAATGACCTTCATTACTACATTCATCTTGGGAAAGAATGGCTTTGTACAAGAACTAAGAGAGAACTGGTCACTGTTATCATCAGACAAAGATCTACCCTTTCAAAAGATGGATCCTCCAAGAGTGGGCTACCAAAGGGCCCATTCTTTAAGAGATAAATTGATAAAAACAGATCCCAGGAACTGCTACACAAAAGATACTTGGTTGCGGAACAAACCAGGCTGCTTTAGATGTTTGGGCCGCACAACTTGTAATGCTTTGACAACAGGCAACATGTTCAATCACCCTTACAGAACAAAGAAATTCCCTATAAAATATAGAATAACCTGTACAACCAATTTTGTCATATATCATTTGCACTGTATCTGTGGTCTCTTTTACGTCGGAAAGATGGTGGACGATCTCAGGACCAGAATGACCAATCACCGGTCCGCGATCAAAAGGGCCATTGAAAAGGGAGATTCTGATCAGCCGGTGGCCAGACACTTTGCACAGGCAAAACATACTATTAAGGACTTGAAATATATTATTATCGACCATATACCACCATTGACACAGGGAGGAGATAGAGCCAAACTGCTGCTCCAACGGGAGGCAAGACGGATCCATACCCTGGGCACGATGACACCTCAAGGTCTCAACATTAATTTGGACTGGCACTGTTTCCTGTAAATATTCTAAGGTCTATCAGACCAAAAAGGGATGCCATCTAAATTAAATCTCTTATCAACAGTAATGTCTTATGTTTTTTGCCAATTTGTTGCCAGTTAACTCTATCTTGCCAATTCTTTCCAATTTTTTAATTAATAATTTTTTGACAATTTTTCTAATTTTTTCTGATAACTCAATTTTTGCCTAAAATGTTGTGCAAATTTTTTAATAGCTTGACAATTTTTTATCTGTATTAATGCTTTGGCCTACTAGCTATTGTGTATACATTTACTATGAAATTTCTTGTGAATTTCTGTGATTTCTAAATGCTAGGAGTTTGTCCCTGAACTTTACGCTAAATATCCTCTTGTTGGTAATAGTATATGCTTGTATCCATACAGCTACAATATCCTGTATTTAAAATATCAGAGGACAATATCTTTTATATATGTATCACATTACTGCGCTATAATATGTCTAGCTTATAAGTCAGTGAGAATAGATTACATGAATATATTGAGACATAGTATTCCATGATGTTTTGCCATAAACTGTACTTTATCACTTTGCAGACGCTGCTGAATAAGCGTTGGGTTGCCATGGTTACGGAAGTTACGTAACGCAACCTTACTGGGGGAGGAGACACTTCCGGACGCTTTCGGCAGCGCCGCTTCACAGGATTCAATGTTTGTTTGTACATAAGAGGGGTAAGTTTGTTCACTTTGGGTGGTATGTTTTTTTGACAAAGGGGGAGACCCCGAAACGTTAAACTTATAATAAATTGTCTTATATAAGATCCAGTGAGTGCCGTTCATTTTTGATACTATATGACTACTCAATGTGCACCCTGGGCATTTTGAATTTACTTTGGGATACCTGGAGTGCTTAACCAAACTTTGATGTGTATATATATATATATATATATATATATATAAAATTCCAGATGAACTCTGCACTCACACCATATAGACAACTGCCTGGGGTGCATCCAATGCCACAAAGTGCTAATCTAGAGTCCCAAAAATGAAGAGCACTCACCAGGGCTTAATATCACAAAGCAACCAAAGCTTTTATTTCACAAAGTAACGTTTCGAGGATTTTAGAGGGGACGGGGTTAAAACACGGAAGGGAACTGCACTCTCATACCGGACCGGGTAAACATCCCATGACCCTGCAACATGCTCAGCCCTGGGTGCCACTGGCACTCACAGGAAGCTGTGCTTTCCCCATAGCCACAAGCAGTTAACCCCAGACAGTTCTGGGTGCAAGAACCATAGGGAAAATTACAAAACAAATTAATACAACACACAGAGAAAACCCAGCACTCACTTACAAGCTCTCAGCTAAGATTTAAAAGCAAAAATGGAAAGGTTAGTCACCGCATCTGGCCAAATGGGACAAGCTCAGGTACCACGTCAAGGTCCTTTCCAATACCTGAGACCCTAAAACAGACACACAATGCAAGCTTTCAAATCCAAACAAACTGAAAACAAGGGAAGGGAACTGCACTCTCATACCGGACCGGGTACACATCCATGACCCTGCAACATGCTCAGCCCTGGGTGCCACTGGCACTCACAGGAAGCTGTGCTGTCCCCAGAGCCACAAGCAGTTAACCCCAGACAGGTCTGGGTGCAAGAACCATAGGGAAAATTACATATTCCTGTGCACCCTTCCCTTGTTTTCAGTTTGTTTGGATTTGAAAGCTTGCATTGTGTGGCTGTTTTAGGGTCTCAGGTATTGGAAAGGACCTTGACGTGGTACCTGAGCTTGTACCATTTGGCCAGTTGCAGTGACTAACCTTTCCATTTTTGCTTTTAAATCTTAGCTGAGAGCTTGTAAGTGAGTGCTGGGTTTTCTCTGTGTGTTGTATTAATTTGTTTTGTAATTTTCATTATGGTTCTTGCACCCAGACCTGTCTGGGGTTAACTGCTTGTGGCTCTGGGGACAGCACAGCTTCCTGTGAGTGCCAGTGGCACCCAGGGCTGAGCATGTTGCAGGGTCATAGGATGTGTAGCCGGTCCGGTATAAGAGTGTAGTTCCCTTCCGTGTTTTGTATATGTCTAGGGTGATTACATATTCCTGTGCACCCTTCCCTTGTTTTCAGTTTGTTTGGATTTGAAAGCTTGCATTGTGTGGCTGTTTTAGGGTCTCAGGTACTGGAAAGGACCTTGACGTGGTACCTGAGCTTGTCCCATTTGGCCAGATGCGGTGACTAACCTTTCCATTTTTGCTTTTAAATCTCAGCTGAGAGCTTGTAAGTGAGTGCTGGGTTTTCTGTGTGTTGTATTAATTTGTTTTGTCATTTTTCCTATGGTTCTTGCACCCAGACCTGTCTGGGGTTAACTGCTTGTGGCTCTGGGGACAGCACAGCTTCCTGTGAGTGCCAGTGGCACCCAGGGCTGAGCATGTTGCAGGGTCATGGGATGTGTACCCGGTCCGGTATGAGAGTGCAGTTCCCTTCCGTGTTTTGTATATGTCTAGGGTGATTACATATTCCTGTGCACCCTTCCCTTGTTTTCAGTTTGTTTGGATTTGAAAGCTTGCATTGTGTGGCTGTTTTAGGGTCTCAGGTATTGGAAAGGACCTTGACGTGGTACCTGAGCTTGTCCCATTTGGCCAGTTGCAGTGACTAACCTTTCCATTTTTGCTTTTAAATCTTAGCTGAGAGCTTGTAAGTGAGTGCTGGGTTTTCTTTGTGTGTTGTATTAATTTGTTTTGTAATTTTCCCTATGGTTCTTGCACCCAGACCTGTCTGGGGTTAACTGCTTGTGGCTCTGGGGATAGCACAGCTTCCTGTGAGTGCCAGTGGCACCCAGGGCTGAGCATGTTGCAGGGTCATGGGATGTGTACCCGGTCCAGTATGAGAGTGCAGTTCCCTTCCGTGTTTTGTATATGTCTAGGGTGGTTACATATTCCTGTGCACCCTTCCCTTGTTTTCAGTTTGTTTGGATTTGAAAGCTTGCATTGTGTGGCTGTTTTAGGGTCTCAGGTATTGGAAAGGACCTTGACGTGGTACCTGAGCTTGTCCCATTTGGCCAGATGCGGTGACTAACCTTTCCATTTTTGCTTTTAAATCTTAGCTGAGAGCTTGTAAGTGAGTGCTGGGTTTTCTCTGTGTGTTGTATTAATTTGTTTTGTAATTTTCCCTATGGTTCTTGCACCCAGACCTGTCTGGGGTTAACTGCTTGTGGCTCTGGGGACAGCACAGCTTCCTGTGAGTGCCAGTGGCACCCAGGGCTGAGCATGTTGCAGGGTCATGGGATGTGTACCCGGTCCGGTATGAGAGTGCAGTTCCCTTCCGTGTTTTGTATATGTCTAGGGTGATTACATATTCCTGTGCACCCTTCCCTTGTTTTCAGTTTGTTTGGATTTGAAATCTTGCATTGTGTGGCTGTTTTAGGGTCTCAGGTATTGGAAAGGACCTTGACGTGGTACCTGAGCTTGTCCCATTTGGCCAGATGCGGTGACTAACCTTTCCATTTTTGCTTTTAAATCTTAGCTGAGAGCTTGTAAGTGAGTGCTGGGTTTTCTCTGTGTGTTGTATTAATTTGTTTTGTAATTTTCCCTATGGTTCTTGCACCCAGACCTGTCTGGGGTTAACTGCTTGTGGCTCTGGGAACAGCACAGCTTCCTGTGAGTGCCAGTGGCACCCAGGGCTGAGCATGTTGCAGGGTCATGGGATGTGTACCCGGTCCGGTATGAGAGTGCAGTTCCCTTCCGTGTTTTGTATATGTCTAGGGTGATTACATATTCCTGTGCACCCTTCCCTTGTTTTCAGTTTGTTTGGATTTGAAAGCTTGCATTGTGTGGCTGTTTTAGGGTCTCAGGTATTGGAAAGGACCTTGACGTGGTACCTGAGCTTGTCCCATTTGGCCAGATGCGGTGACTAACCTTTCCATATTTGCTTTTAAATCTTAGCTGAGAGCTTGTAAGTGAGTGCTGGGTTTTCTCTGTGTGTTGTATATATATATATATGGTTATACACACTCATTATACATGTATATAAACATACTCATATTTATAAACAAACACTTATATATATATATATATATATATATATATATGTATTCATTTGTTTTGTAATTTCCCCTATAGTTCTTGCACCCAGACTTGTCTGGGGTTAACTGCCTGGGACTCTAGGGACGGTACAGCTACCTGTAAGTGCTATTGAGCACCCACGGCTGTGCATGTTGCAGGTTCATAGGATGTGTACCCAGTCCAGCCTGAGAGTGGAGTCCCCTTCCGTATGTTGTGTGTGTGTATATATATATATATATATATATGTATATATATATATATATATATATAAAAATATAAATATATATATATATATATATATATATATATATATATATACATATATATATATATATATACACACACAGATACATAACTTCATAAGATGTATCTTATGCCAAACACAATTTAAAACCTGTTTTATATACATCAGAAATAACTTACCATCCAACTCTTCACACCTTGGTACAAGTAATAGAACAGCTTATCCATCAGCTTATCCTCTCATGCTCTGCTTATTGCTATCTCAGACATTTCAGCTAGTACAGTGCCAAATAGTATATTTTGTGATCTATTTGTCATTACGAGACCTACGCAAGAATTTATATATTAGTGCAAACCATAGGCTGCCCGTATTACGAGTTTAAAAAGACAAAATTATTGTGTGTGTTACGGAAAGAGGCCGATCCTGTGCATGAACACGTATTCCACATAGAAGTCAATGGAGGAGGGGGAAAAAAAAAGCTTCAAACACTCCTGTTGTGTGCAAAGTGAGTGACGTCATGTCATTCTGTGAAATTGAGATAATTTCATATTGCAAAAAGGTTTTGTGCACGTAATCTGCTTTATATTGTTTGTATGTAGATAATTATGTATGTATGTGATGGTATTTGTACGGAGATCTAGCTAAATAAGTGTATGTTCATGTATGTCTATGTGAGTCAATGTAAATGGCTTTGTGTGCATTTTTTTTCTAACACCCGAGATCTCGTATCTTTGATCCGTTATAATTTTTATTTGAAATATTTTATTAAAAATTAATTTAATGTACAGTGTTTGTATGAGTCTAAGTGTACTTTGTGTAATATTTTTGAAGTGATTAGTGAAGGTTTCTGGTTGTGATATAGCAATAACTACTGGTCTTGGATAGCGTTATGGATTTGTGCGTAAATGGGGATTTTTGTTGCGCTATGGAGGTTTTTTCAAACTTGGAATGGCTGTGTTATGGAAATTGATGCGTTATAGGCCATAATGCTACAATTTGAGTCATGATGCACAACTTGTAATCTAGCCGAAAGTTTTAATATGAACTTATGATTTAACTGCTTGCTCCCTAACAACATGTTTACATTATACACATTAAGCAAAGGCAATTTCCTAGCTGTCATAGCAAGGTAATTACTCAAAGAAAAATTAAATAAATCATCATTAATTGTTGCTTCGTTATGGATACTATTCTGTAGTAAAACTCTCTGTATTCATGTACACCACTAATCAAATACTCAGATACACACACCTTAGCAAGCTACACTAAATAAATGCTACTAATGCTATGCTTTGATTGCAATTTCACTGCTATTGAATAAACAACCAAACTTATGCACAATGCTACACTTACGTTTTCTCACTTTCCATAGCTGAAATAACATCTAACTGGAAGTGCACAGCTACACACTAACTGTCTGCTTTATCACTGCTGGCAATATCAGATATTTCAAAGTGTGAAGATTCAGATCATGACCATCATTGTGAGGAACAAGATCTTGAAATTCACCAGCGTCACATTTTTTTTCCCAAAAAGCATACCCAATGTTGGCAACAGATGAGACATTGCCACCTCCCACAACACCTGAGCCCGCAGGTGACTCCAGCCAGTAATATTACAGCTAATGTAAAGTAAGTAAAGCTGTATCTGCTGCCCCCCCCAACTAAAATCACAAGTAAAAATTAGTAGAATTAGAAATGGAATTAAACTGATATACGTCAGGCTTATTATCTTAGGTGAAACTAGAACTAATCATGGTTACATCTCTACAGTAAGAAACCATTGACTATTTATATACATTTAATTATTATTTGGGCGGCTTAGTTTATTTAAATTTTCTTACAGGCCTGCACTCCTTTACTTGTGGGCATTGCTTTTCTACAGGGGACTTTATTTTATTCATATATTGTATATATATTAAATATATCATTGGTTCTCAAACCTGTCCTTATGGACTTGACAAGAGAAGGAGCTTCACATAAATTGTTTTCAGCTTTTGGCAGGCTCGTTTGCAATCCATTCCTTTACAAAGCAACATTGTTGCATTTTGCTGAGAATGGACAATATCTCAGCGGTCCAGTATATCAGCAGTTTCTATCGAGGCCAATACATCCCAGGTTCTTTGAATTTTGTGGCAGTCTGATTCTCCAGTTATTGGAGAGACTCCAGCGATTGGATTTTGCAACCCTCGGTTTTCTTAACAATTTAAAATCTTTCCGGTCCATTTTGTCTCAATCTTTTTACTTCCCACACCAATCACCTGCTTCCCTGGTATTTCAGTTGTTTGCCTGATCCAAGCAGCGGGACACAGATGTTTCTCCAACCATGGCCTATCACTAGGGCTTATGTTTTTCTCCCGTTCGCTATGGTTGCCAGGACTTTTTGGATGGTCTGCAGAAGTCTTTGCCAGTTGGTGTTGGTCACACCATTTGCAACCATGTTATCCTCTCTTGCTAGAGATCATCTGTGCCTCTTCTGCTTCCACATTTTCTGGATCTTCTCCTGAATCAGGGCCATCCATTAATTCTATAGAACCACCTGTCCCTTCTGGCATGGGAGATTTTAGGGGATCCTGGTCTTTTGAGTGCCTTTCAAGCAACGCTCAAATCCTTTTTTTAGACGGCACCTTGAAATACAAAGTGTTATTCTGCAGCCTCAGTGTCATGGGTTCATTGGTGCAGTGGAAGATCGGCTGATCTTCAGCTGATCACTTTTCAGTGCCTCCTGCTCTCATAGTTCTACTGAATTGTTTTTGCTGGATAGAGCTTATTGTACAGTTAACCTTTTCTGGTTGGCAATTTCGTATGGTTATTTGACCGTTAATGGGGCTCCAGTTGGGAAGTATCCTTTTGTCAGTCATGTTTTGAAAGCAATTCACCTAATGCGATAAAACCCTCCAATGTCACCTCCTTTATCTTTTGTATGGGGTATTTTAACAGCTTGGTATGCATGACAAGCAGTTCTTGTCATGTGTATCTTGGGCTGTGTGTGAATGATGAGCTGTTCTCTCTCAGGGGTACTGCCGATCAGAAGCTATTTTAAGCTTTACCCAGCACTACAGACTGGGAATCGTTGATGGCCTAGTGTGCGACATTCCCAAGGCTTTAATGGGAATGCTGGTAATGTCACCATTAAGAGTGTGGGGCTAGTATTAGCTGAAAGGGAACTTGAGGGGGGATGATTCAAATCTCAGCTACCTTAGCGGTTACAGAAGATCAAGACTCCAAATTTAATATATAATTGCTTGTTTTTTCAAATGGAAAAAGTGAGAAAAAAAATAAGTCGTATTTGGGGTTTAAATAGGGGGGAGACCTTTACTGACACACAACAAAATTTTAAAAAGATAAAATAATATTAGACCTTAAAAAAAAGTTGTTGTTTTTTTCTTTCTAGTAGATGAGTCCCTTTCTTTCCTAAGATATGGTGAGTCCACGGCTTCATCATTTACTGTTGGGAATATCACTCCTGGCCAGCAGGAGAAGGCAAAGAGCACCATAGCAAAGCTGTTAAGTATCGCTTCCCTTCCCACAACCCCCAGTCATTCACTTTGCCTCTATCAATGAAGGAGGTGAAGTTTTTGGTGTCTGAAGAAGATGGATCTCTTTTGCTACAAGCAAGATTTTTTTATTTTAAAAAGCCAGAGTAGGTTTACTCTGATCTTTTCTTTGTTTTGGGTATAGCTGTACTCCACGTTAGTCTCTTCAGTAGGGCAGTGGTGGCTTTAAAGCAGTTAGGAACTTGTAAGGTTGGCCTTGCTGCATTTCCCTACTTGGTGCCCATGGTATAGAAAGCCAGAGTAGGTTTACTCTGTTCTTTCTTTTTCTACAGGTCTCTGTGAGCAGTGGCATCCTCTCACACCATGTAAGCTGTCCTCCTGCCGGACATCTAGATGCCTTTTGTTCTCTAAGTTTGAGAGATTGGGCACTTTAAAGGATCTGCAGACATTTATTGGGACTTAAAAATATCCTAGTTGGATGTTTATCTTGGCAGGTGCAGGCACTTAATGTGTGATTATTGAGAGAGACTACTTCCCTTTTTTGGTTGAAAGGGTTAAGAGTTATGTGTGGCTCTTTATATTCACTTAAATATGGCAGTAGACCAGATTAGCCCTTAAAGCCTTTTATAGACTTATGTGTGCTATCGAGTGTAAGACATGCACTTTAGGACTTGTGAGATCAGAGCAATATAACTTATGTTACTGGCAATGCACGCTTTGTTGTGCAGTTAGATTCACTTCTCAGCCGATATCCTATTGCCCTTCCGCTCCTTGTTGGAGAGGTGTTGACCGTGACTTTCAGTTATTTTTAGTGAGAAGCATTCTGCTTCCGTTTGCGCACCTGATTTTTTGGGGTGGATGTGGCTCCACGTCCCTTCTTTGTCTGAAGGAACGGAGCAGCTCCATTTTCAGTCTGTTGCTGAGTCCGGTCGCGTGACACCACCTCCTTTTCCATCTGTGAACGTGGGGAATTAGGCTTCTGCCTCTGAGTGTCAGAGACTCAGTAATCTGAGGGGATATGGTCTCCTTTTAAACCGATTGGGACCTGGTTGGTTTCTACGGTTCTGGAGACCCTTTTGAAGCTCTCTTTTAAAGTGACAGTGCATGGAGCACTTAATGTATATAAAGTCTATTACATAAATGTTTTTGGCATTTCTTGCCTTATTTTGGCAGAGGGGTCTGTTTTTTCTGTGAATTATTGCCTCACATGCACTAAGGCAATTTTTATATCATTAAAGTGATAGCGCTTTTTATAAATTGGGAGTTTTGTTCATGGAGTTAGAGCCTGCTCCTATGGACATATGTCTGCTCTGCCTTGAATTATAATGAGAACTTTTAAAATTCCTTTTTATTTCTTCGAACCTCACGTCTCTCAGGATGATGCTGTTCAGGCAATGACACAGCTTTCTCCTTAAGCGTCCAAGCCTTTATGGTGTCACATGCAGTGCCCTGTGGTTCCTCTCAATCTCCTGGAGGAGTTTATTTGCCAGCAGATCTTGTTGCCCAGGTATCTTCAGAGGTATCTGAGGCATTATCTGCTTTTCCTATGCCAAAGGGAAGACGCAAAGGAACATAGAGATTCAGATAGTATGGTTTCTGTCCTTTTTCCTGCTACTCAGGTTGTTCTTCCTCATAAGTCGGATGAGGAGAATACATCGGTAGCCTCCGAGTGTGAAATCTCAGAATCGGACAGTATAATTCCTTCATCTGATGCTGAAGTGGTATACTTTAGATCTATGCTTGCATACCTCGTGTACTGTTAAAGGAGGTTTTAACTACTTGGACGACATCAATACCCATGTCGTTGTCAACCCTTGGAAGTTTTGTAAACTTGATCATTTCTATAATGTTCCTTCCTTTGAAGAAATGATTCTAGATGTGCTATGGAAATTTTCACAGGAGTAGGAGAAGCTAGGAATAGCTTTCTCCCTGTCTCCCATTCTTTAATGGATTTTCCTTTTGCTGACTCCATTTTTATGCACAGTGCCCTAAGTAGAAGGGAGCTTTTCTGCTATAGTTCAGAGAACTTTGATCCCTATGGAGGTTGGCTTCTTATTTATGGATCCATGGAGAAGAAGCTGGAAGTTTAATTGCCATTTAGAGCAGTGCCTTGTCTTATTAGACTTGCTGTAATAGCCCGCCTGGCATTGTGGCTTAAATGGTCAGCTGAGAAGCCTACCTGTGGCATAGTGATACAGCCTAGGTTTTATAGTTCTGCAGTTGCAAGTTCATTATTTATGTTTCCTCCAAATCCACACTTCTGGCATCTCCTTTTAAGGATGAGACCTTGTTTGGACTTAGTCTAGCAGCCTACGACCACTCCACCCTGAAAGCGCCCGATCTCGTCTGATCTTGGAAGCTAAACAGGGTCGGGCCTGGTTAGTACTTGGATGGGAGACCACCTGGGAATACCAGGTGCTGTAGAATTATCCTCTGACTTTACGGGTGAAAAAGAAAAGGGTTTTTCTACCACACATCAAGAGTGTAAGACTAAAGGAAAGTTTTCCTTTTACTTTTTCTGTAGGGTCAGTCATGTCTTTTGTCCAATCTAAGATTTCCTCCCAGGTGCAGATTCTCCTTCTAGAGTATCTGCAAGCCAGGTATGATGAGAGGCATTCCTTGAACTGGGTTCAGGATCTTCCTCTTTGGGAGTGATAGTTCCAGTTCCAGTTTGGGATCGCAATCTAGGTATTTACCTCAAGTAACTCAGGTTCTCTCCTAAAAAGTATTCTTTCTCCTTTGGTATGCCTGAAGGATTTTTTGTTCCCTTGCTTAGGATCTTCTCTAGATTCTGAGTTTCGTCATCCTAAAAGGACTTTTAGGTCTTGGGGTATTTCAAGGGTGTCATCCTTCCTTTGAGCAATCTCTCTTTCAAGAGATCTTGTCCAATTTACTTTCCCATTCTCTGAATGCACCTGATTCTGTCTGATCTCTGAAGTTAAGCAGGGCCAGGCCCAGGATGGGGGACCGTCTGGGAACACCAGGGGAGGTAGGCTTGGACCTTAATAGATTCTCTTTCTAGGAGAAGATGTCTTACAGAGGTCCGATAATCAAGGATGTATTCTTTTTCCTCTCTCTGCTGTCTTCTGTCTGGCCAACAGCAAGCTCTAGTGGTCCGATAGATAGCTTAGCCATATTGCAACCAGAAGGTTGGGAGTTTAGATCTAGCTGCAGTTGATTTTCCTTCACTTTTCAGTTACTCAATGTATGGAGGGAATGGTCTGATGGTTCCCATGGACATAATTTGCTTTGCTATTTTCCATAAAAGGGAGAAGATTCAGATCTGTCTCAGAGGATAGATCTAGATCACTCGACAAGAGACTCTCTCCTGTAGTGTTTTTTTCAGGAGTATCTGTCTCAGGGCGCGTGCTTCTGGAGACATTCCTGGGTGATGTGACCTCGGACGCTAACCTAATGGACTGGTAAGCAGTCTGGGTCTTGTTTAAGGTGCAGGGATAATGGACTCGGAAGTGTCGGCTCTCCTCTTTAACATCTTGGAGTTGAGAGCGATTTGCTATGTTCTGATGACTTGGCCTCAGTCGTCCTTAATTTAGTTCCAGTCAGGGCTATATCACCTCAGTGGTTTATATCAACCACCAGGGAGGAACTCTGAGTTCCTTAGACTGTAGGAGCTGGGATTGTTCAGTGGGCGGAAGCTCACAATTGCTGTCTGTCAGTGTCATCCACTTTCCAGGGGTGGACAATTGGGCGTTGGACTTCAGAATGGACAGATCTTTTATCCCAGGGAGTGGGCTCTCCATCCGCAGGTGTTCTCTAGGTAAACCCTCAAATGGGGGGTTCCGGAGTTGGCTTATGAGAGCATTTCGGCAGAACGCCAAGCTTCCAAGGTACGGTTCATGGTCAAGTGATCCACAGACCATCCTGCTAGATGTTCTGGCATTGTTCTTGGGATTCAGTCTACCTATTTCCTCAATTTGTTCTCCTTCCATGAGTCATTGCTCGTATCAAACAGGAGAGAGCGGTGGTGATTCTATTAGCCCCTGCGTGGCCTCGCAGGATCTGGTATGCAGACCTAGTGAAAATATCGTCTCTCCACCTTGGAGACTTCCCCTGAGGAAGGACCTTCTGACTCAGGGTCCCTTCCTTCATCGAAGTCTAATTTTCTCTGAAGCTGACTGCTTGGAGATTGAACGCTTAGTTCTGTCTAAGCGTGATTTTTCTGAGTCGGTCATTGAGACCATTAATTAGGCTCGCAAGCCTATTACTAGAAAGATCTACCATAAGATATGGAGTAAATATCTTTATTGGTGTTGAATCCAAGGGCTACTCTTGCAGTAGGGTCAGGATTCCTAGGATTTTGTCCTTTCTCCAGGAAGGCCTGGAGAAGGGTTTGTCAGTCAGTACCCTGTAGGGTCAGATATCTGCTTTATCTATTTCGTTACATAAGCGTCTGGCGGACGTGCCAGATGTGCAATCTTTTTGTCAGGCCTTGGTCAGAATCAGGCCTGTGTTTAAGTCTGTTGCTCCACCTTGGAGCCTTAACCATGTTCTTAAAGTTTTGCAGCAGGCTCCGTTTGAGCCTTTACATTCCATAGATATTAAGTTATTATCTTGGAAGGTTTTGTTTCTTATTGCTATTTCTTATGCTCGGAGAGTTTCGGAACTCTCACCTTTGCAGAGTGAATCACCTTATCTTATCTTTCATGCCGATAAGGCAGTTCTTTGTACTAAGTTAGGTTTCCTTCCTAAAGTTGTTTCGGATAGAAATATTAATCAGGAAATTGTTGTTGCTTCTCTATGTCTTAATCCTTCCTCTCATAAGGTACGTTTGTTGCACAATTTGGATGTTGTGCAGGCTCTTAAATTCTATCTGCAGGCGACTAAGGATTTTCACCAGTCTTCTGCCCTGTTTGTCTGTTTCTCTGGGAAACGTAGAGGTCAGAAATCTACTGCTATTTCTCTTTCCCTCTGGTTGAGAAGTATAATTCCTTTGTCTTATGAGACTGCTGTAAAGCAGCCTCCTGAGAGATTTACGGCTTATTCCACAAGAGCTTTTTCCTCTTCTTGGGCTTTCAAAAATGAAGCTTCTGTAGAACAAATTTGCAAGGCTGCAACTTGGTCTTCTCTACATACTTTTTCCAAATTTAACAAATTTGATACTTTTGCCTCGGCTGAGGCTTCTTTTGGGAGAAAGTTTCTTCAAGCGGTGGAGCCTTCTGTTTAGGTCTGCCTGTCTTGTCCCTCCCTATTCATCTGTGTCCTCTAGCTTGGGTATTGGTTCCCAACAGTAAATGATGAAGCCGTGGACTCACCATATCTTAGGAAAGAAAACAAAATTTATGCTTACCCGATAGTCCACGGCCCCGCCCTTTATTTCAGAACAGTTATTTTTTTTTGCTAAACCTCAGGTACCTTGTGTTACTCCTTTTTTCTCTATTTCCCTTCGGTCAAATGACTGGGGGTTGTGGGAAGGGAAGTGATACTTAACAGCTTTGCTGTGGTGCTCTTTGTCTCCTCCTGCTGGCCAGGAGTGATATTCTCAACAGTAAATGATGAAGCCGTGGACTCATCATATCCGGAAATAAATAAATTTATCAGGTAAGCATAAATTTTGTTTTTTAAAAGAATATTTACATTTTGTCTATATAGCCAGGTGACCTTTGTGGTGCGCTTTTATTTCTACTCTGGAAAAAAAATGGTCACCTGGATATGTTTCGTGTTATTTACTAAAATCTTAACAAATATATACATTTTTTCAACATTTATTTAGCAGCCTTCTCACAGATAATGAAATCTAAATATAATAATGGTAGATTAAAAAAAAAAAGCTCAAAGTTAGCTTTGCGAAAGGGTGAGTAAATGTCTGTTATAGAGGTGCATATAAATATGTTGTTACTGCATCGCTTTGTACAGAACTCGAATAGGCACCACTTTGTACTAATATTCAAGAAGGTTGATTTAGATATTTTACATTCAATGTGTATACAAAAGAAGAATATTTCAATATCATATTATCAAAAAACATTCATGTGTTTACTGAATACTGTAGGCATATGCATATATGATTTTATTTTTCAACAAACATTGATGCCATCAAAACAAAACAAAACAGCAAGTGAATCACAATGTAAATGTTATTTTCTCTTAAAAGGAAGTAAGGGAGGTGTAGGATGATGGAAAAACAGGGAGATAGGGATTAGTCATTGTATATTAGATCATAATGTGAAATTAAATTATAATGCAAAGAATATTTTGAAGCAGTTAATTATATTAGCCTTTTTAATTTATGCATTTTAGGTGGTTTTCAATAAGGAAAATGTATGCCACAACAAAAATAGAAATGATCATCTGTCATCCCAAACCGACTTTTATCCAAATAAATTGGTGGCCCCTGGATACAGGCGTAGTATAAGGGAAAGGGCATTTGAGCCAGGGAGGAAGAAAGGCCCACTTGTGCTTAGGGATGTTACTTGAGGGAGATAGTTAAGGGGGGTACATAAGGAGTTGAGCAGAATAAAAGCAGGTCAATTTTGACAATCTGCAGTGACAGAATCTGCATGTCTTCCGTATCAACTCCTTAAAATGCTTACTTTGAAGGATCTTTGGGGGCAAGTTAGGGACCCACCAGGCTGTAGGAGCAGCTACGTGGTATTCTGCATTTATCTGACGGTGACGCTGAGAAGGATCAGAGGGAGGCCAGGCCGTGACCCACATGGCAATCACACATTGACCTTAAGGCCTTAAAACCATATTGGTTAAATGAAGAAATAAATTATGCTCCATTCCTTTAAGAATTTTGTATATATATTAATTAAGGAATCTGTTAACAACGACCCCAAACTATTATTAAATTACCTATGCAGTAAAAAATAAGTCTGGGGAAACTGTGTGTAAAAGTTAATTTATAGTATATAACTTTAAGAAATAGTTGAAAAACTTTATGACGAAAAAGGGTTAATTTCCTTAGAACTACATACAACTGCAACATTGTATAAGAGTATATAGTGTATGTATTTGTAAAATTAAGTATAGCTTTATGAATTGTTGGAATAATCCTAAATTATTAACATGTTGATATTTCTTATAAACATATACGATTGTAAGATTGTACAGGATTAAAAACTCATTAAACAAAACAAATTGGATATATGAATGCATATATACTAAGATATCTTCTTAATTTCACCTGAATGGGCGGAGAAACTGCACGGCTTAAAAGTCAGGTAACTGACGAATGAGAAACAAGCCGTATGAAGCCCTGTTTTTGATACACCAATGAGGGTGAAACGCGCTTCGCTAGATGCAATCAGTTCTTGTGAGGGTAACAGCTGTACCCTCAATGTTTGCTAACCGGAGATACTGAATCACAGAAGTGGTTGAGAAGCAGGTACACTCACGGATGGGAAACCGCCACAGCGGTGGAACGGAGGTCACCGACTACAGCTGTCTTGTAAGTAGGAAACATAAGCAAGCTCATTGAGGATCTACAATGAAGGTAAGCACAGGATAAAATTAAGCTGCGTTCATAACTTGCATGAAATAAGATGCACGGAGGAGTGTTATAAGCCTACCTGGTGAGGCGTCTGTTTGTATGCAAAACAAGTTGAGCTTTTGGAATAAGCGATAATGATTCTGCTTTATGTATATACCTACGATATAGCAAATGCTGTGACTGTTGGAATATAAATACCTGTGAGTGTATAAATACCTAGCAATAATCTCCCACTGAAGATTGACACAAAGACGATTCTAGGTGCTGCACAATTATAAGACAAGTCGTGTGGAATATTACAAATAATTATCCTAACTAAGGAACTTTTGTAGTCAGCTGACAATCATTATTCTGGTATACCGATTGTCTATAGTGGGCCCACGTCTAGGTTTTTACAATAAAATGTCTGTGATATCTCTTGTAGCAATAAAGTAATAACTTAGTATAGAAATGTATCATTTTTAATTTTTTATATATAATTTTTTGCAACATTGTCATGTGATATAGTTGTTTGAGGCCTGTTTAGGAGTCTTTAGGGAGCTATATTTGGGGACTGTTATAATCACTATTATACTAGTTAGGTTATAGCAGATCTTATGCTCTGGTGCTGGAAATAGGGAAACTAGTGTGGGCAAGGTTTTTCCCACAGATCTTTTTTCTTAAAACAATTCATGTTTTTTTTCCCCCCAAGCACAATTTTTCCTGATAAATATTCAAATAAATCAGGAATTTTGAATGAGCGGGTCACATTTATAAGAGTAGTGCAATTAGTTGCCATTATAAAACTATATATATATATAAATAAAAAAAATCAATCTGCCAAAAGGGCACCTACCATTTATGTATTGAGTAGGAAACATTTCTGCATGGTTTTAAATATAGAATTTCTACAGCATTGTCAAATAATCATAAATACACTGCTGCATATTGCTAAGGAAATGTGTTTTTATGGACCCCTGGAGCCACCATACAACTACCACACTGAAGTTACAATCCAAAATTGCACAAATAAATAAAAAACATTTACTAAGTAAGTCCTACCTACTCTGCAAATGAAAGTGATCTGCCACCTGACTCAGACACACACTGTATAAACTGAAGTGCCAAGTCTGTCTCACACTGTGCATAGTGGTTTAGTGCGCACTCAGAAATCCTCTCAAATGTAAATGCTTTACTCCTTGTAATAACATTTCCCACACTCAATAGCACTCTGCTATAGTGCCCTCTAGTGGCTGCTAAAATGTAAATATATATATATATATATATATATATATATATATATATATATTTATTTAAATATTTAATAATAGTTGTGCTTGCCTCATGGGGCCCCCTGGCCCACTGGGCCCCTGACAGGAGTCACCCTATTCACCCTCTGATGGTGGCCCTGCTACAGTGCCAAATAGTATATTTTGTGATCTATTTGTCATTGCGGGACCTACGCAAGAATTTATATATTAGTGCAAACCATAGGCTGCCCGTATTACGAGTTTAAAAAGAAAAATATTTTGTGTTTTACGGAAAGAGGCCGATCCTGTGCATGAGCACGTATTCCACATAGAAGTCAATGGAGGAGGGAAAAAAAAAAGCTTCAAACACTCCTGTTGTGTGCAAAGTGAGTGACGTCATGTCATTCTGTGAAATCGAGATAATTTCATATTGCAAAAAGGTTTTGTGTACGTAATCTGCTTTATATTGTTTGTATGTAGATAATTATGTATGTATGTGATGGTATTTGTACGGAGATCTAGCTAAATGAGTGTATGTTCATGTATGTCTATGTGAGTCAATGTAAATGGCTTTGTGTGCATTTTTTTTCTAACACCCGAGATCTCGTATCTATGATCTGTTATAATTTTTATTTGAAATATTTTATTAAAAATGAATTTATTGTACAGTGTTTGTATGAGTCTAAGTGTACTTTGTATAATATTTTTGAAGTGATTAGTGAAGGTTTTTGGTTGTGATATAGCAATAACTACCGGTCTTGGATAGCGTTATGGATTTGTGCTTAAATGGGGATTTTTGATGCGCTATGGAGGTTTTTTCAAACTTGTAATGGCTGCGTTATGGAAATTGATGCGTTATGGGTCATAATGCGACAATTTGAGTCATAATGCACAACTTGTAATCTAGCCGAAAGTTTTAATATGAACTTATGATTTAACTGCTTGCTCCCTAACAACATGTTTACATTATACACATTAAGCAAAGGCAATGTCCTAGCTGTCGTAGCAAGGTAATTACTCAAAGAAAAATTAAATAAATCATCATTAATTGTTGCTTCGTTATGGATACTATTCTGTAGTAACACTCTCTGTATTCATGTACACCACTAATCAAATACTCAGATACACACACCTTAGCAAGCTACACTAAATAAATGCTACTAATGCTAGGCTTTGATTGCAATTTCACTGCTATTGAATAAACAACCAAACTTATGCACAATGCTACACTTACGTTTTCTCACTTTCCATAGCTGAAATAACATCTAACTGGAAGTGCACAGCTACACACTAACTGTCTGCTTTATCACTGCTGGCAATATCAGATATTTCAAAGTGTGAAGATTCAGATCATGACCATCATTGTGAGGAACAAGATCTTGAAATTCACCAGCCTCACATTTTTTTTCCCAAAAAGCATACCCAATGTTGGCAACAGATGAGACATTGCCACCTCCCACAACACCTGAGCCCGCAGGTGACTCCAGCCAGTAATATTACAGCTAATGTAAAGTAAGTAAAGCTGTATCTGCTGCCCCCCCCAAACTAAAATCACCAGTAAAAATTAGTAGAATTAGAAATAGAATTAAACTGATATACGTCAGGCTTATTATCTTAGGTGAAACTAGAACTAATCATGGTTACATCTCTACAGTAAGAAACCATTGACTATTTATATACATTTAATTATTATTTGGGCGGCTTAGTTTATTTAAATTTTCTTACAGGCCTGCACTCCTTTGCTTGTGGGCATTGCCTTTCTACAGGGGACTTTATTTTATTCATATATTGTATATATATTAAATATATCATTGGTTCTCAAACCTGTCCTTATGGACTTGACAAGAGAAGGAGCTTCACATAAATGGTTTTCAGCTTTTGGCAGGCTCGTTTGCAATCCATTCCTTTACAAAGCAACATTGTTGCATTTTGCTGAGAATGGACAATATCTCAGCGGTCCAGTATATCAGCAGTTTCTATCGAGGCCAATACATCCCAGGTTCTTTGAATTTTGTGGCAGTCTGATTCTCCAGTTATTGGAGAGACTCCAGTGATTGGATTTTGCAACCCTCGGTTTTCTTAACAATTTAAAATCTTTCCGGTCCATTTTGTCTCAATCTTTTTACTTCCCACACCAGTCACCTGCTTCCCTGGTATTTCAGTTGTTTGCCTGATCCAAGCAGCGGGACACAGATGTGTTTCTCCAACCATGGCCTATCACTAGGGCTTATGCTTTTCTCCCGTTCGCTATGGTTGCCAGGACTTTTTGGATGGTCTGCAGAAGTCTTTGCCAGTTGGTGTTGGTCACACCATTTGCAACCATGTTATCCTCTCTTGCTAGAGATCATCTGTGCCTATTCTGCTTCCACATTTTCTGGATCTTCTCCTGAATCAGGGCCATCTATTAATTCTATAGAACCACCTGTCCCTTCTGGCATGGGAGATTTTAGGGGATCCTGGTCTTTTGAGTGCCTTTCAAGCAACGCTCAAATCCTTTTTTTAGACGGCACCTTGAAATACAAAGTGTTATTCTGCAGCCTCAGCGTCATGGGTTCATTGGTGCAGTGGAAGATCAGCTTATCACTTTTCAGTGCCTCCTGCTCTCATAGTTAACTTTCTACTGAGTTGTTTTTGCTGGATAGAGCTTATTGTACAGTTAACCTTTTCTGGTTGGCAATTTCGTATGGTTATTTGACCGTTAATGGGGCTCCAGTTGGGAAGTATCCTTTTGTCAGTCATATTTTGAAAGCAATTCACCTAATGCAATACAACCCTCCAATGTCACCTCCTTTATCTTTTGTATGGGGTATTTTAACAGCTTGGTATGCATGACAAGCAGTTCTTGTCATGTGCATCTTGGGCTGTGTGTGAATGATGAGCTGTTCTCTCTCAGGGGTACTGCCGATCAGAAGCTATTTTAAGCTTTACCCAGCACTACAGACTGGGAATCGTTGATGGCCTAGTGTGCGATATTCCCAAGCCTTTAATGGGAATACTGGTAATGTCATCATTAAGAGTGTGGGGCTAGTATTAGCTGAAAGGGAACTTGAGGGGGGATGATTCAAATCTCAGCTACCTTAGCGGTTACAGAAGATCAAGTCTCCAAATTTAATATATAATTGCTTGTTTTTTCAAATGGAAAAAGTGAGAAAAAAATAAGTCGTAATTGGGGTTTAAATAGGGGGGAGACCTTTATTGACACACAACAAAATTTAAAAAAGATAAAATAATATTAGACCTTAAAAAAAGTTGTTTTTTTCTTTCTAGTAGATGAGTCCCTTTCTTTCCTAAGATATGGTAAGTCCACGGCTTCATCATTTACTGTTGGGAATATCACTCCTGGCCAGCAGGAGAAGGCAAAGAGCACTATAGCAAAGCTGTTAAGTATCACTTCCCTTCCCACAACCCCCAGTCATTCACTTTGCCTCTATCAATGAAGGAGGTGAAGTTTTTGGTGTCTGAAGAAGATGGATTTCTTTTGCTACAAGCAAGATTTTTTTATTTTAAAAAGCCAGAGTAGGTTTACTCTGATCTTTTCTTTGTTTTCGGTATAGCTGTACTCCACGTTAGTCTCTTCAGTAGGGCAGTGGTGGCTTTAAAGCAGTTAGGAACTTGTAAGGTTGGCCTTGCTGCGTTTCCCTACTTGGTGCCCATGGTATAGAAAGCCAGAGTAGGTTTACTCTGTTCTTTCTTTTTCTACAGGTCTCTGTGAGCAGTGGCATCCTCTCACACCATGTAAGCTGTCATCCTGCCGGACATCTAGATGCCTTTTGTTCTCTAAATTTGAGAGATTGGGCACTTTAAAGGATCTGCAGACATTTATTGGGACTTAAAAATATCCTAGTTGGATGTTTATCTTGGCAGGTGCAGGCACTTAATGTGTGATTATTGAGAGAGACTACTTCCCTTTTTTGGTTGAAAGGGTTAAGAGTTATGTGTGGCTCTTTATATTCACTTAAATATGGCAGTAGACCAGATTAGCCCTGAAAGTCTTTTATAGACTTATGTGTGCTATTGAGTGTAAGACATGCACTTTAGGACTTGTGAGATCAGAGCAATATAACTTATGTTACTGGCAATGCACGCTTTGTTGTGCAGTTAGATTCACTTCTCAGCCGATATCCTATTGCCCTTCCGCTCCTTGTTGGAGAGGTGTTGACCGTGACTTTCAGTTATTTTTAGTGAGAAGCATTCTGCTTCCGTTTGCGCACCTGATTTTTTGGGGTGGATGTGGCTCTGTGTCCCTTCTTTGTATGAAGGAACGGAGCAGCTCCATTTTCAGTCTGTTGCTGAGTCCGGTCGCATGACACCACCTCCTTATCCGTCTGTGAACGTGGGGAATTAGGCTTCTGCCTCTGAGTGTCAGAGACTCAGTAATCTGAGGGGATATGGTCTCCTTTTAAACCGATTGGGACCTGGTTGGTTTCTACGGTTCTGGAGACCCTTTTGAAGCTCTCTTTTAAAGTGACAGTGCATGGAGCACTTAATGTATATAAAGTCTATTACATAAATGTTTTTGGCATTTCTTGCCTTATTTTGGCAGAGGGGTCTGTTTTTTCTGTGAATTATTGCCTCACATGCACTAAGGCAATTTTTATATCATTAAAGTGATAGCGCTTTTTATAAATTGGGAGTTTTGTTCATGGAGTTAGAGCCTGCTCCTATGGACATATGTCTGCTCTGCCTTGAATTATAATGAGAACTTTTAAAATTCCTTTTTATTTCTTTGAACCTCATGTCTCTCAGGATGATGCTGTTCAGGCAATGACACAGCTTTCTCCTTAAGCGTCCAAGCCTTTATGGTGTCACATGCAGTGCCCTGCGGTTCCTCTCAATCTCCTGGAGGAGTTTATTTGCCAGCAGATCTTGTTGCCCAGGTATCTTCAGAGTTATCTGCGGCATTATCTGCTTTTCCTATGCCAAAGGGAAGACGCAAAGGAACATAGAGATTCAGATAGTATGGTTTCTGTCCTTTTTCCTGCTACTCAGGTTGTTCTTCCTCATAAGTCGGATGAGGAGAATACGTCGGTAGCCTCCGAGTGTGAAATCTCAGAATCGGACAGTATAATTCCTTCATCTGATGCTGAAGTGGTATACTTTAGATCTATGCTTGCATACCTCGTGAACTATTAAAGGAGGTTTTAACTACTTGGACGACATCAATACCCATGTCGTTGTCAACCCTTGGAAGTTTTGTAAACTTGATAATTTCTATAATGTTCCTTCCTTTGAAGAAATTATTCTAGATGTGCTATGGAAATTTTCACAGGAGTAGGAGAAGCTAGGAATAGCTTTCTCCCTGTCTCCCATTCTTTAATGGATTTTCCTGTTGCTGACTCCATTTTTATGCACAGTGCCCTAAGTAGAAGGGAGCTTTTCTGCTATAGTTCAGAGAACTTTGATCCCTATGGAGGTTGGCTTCTTATTTATGGATCCATGGAGAAGAAGCTGGAGGTTTAATTGCCATTTAGAGCAGTGCCTTGTCTTATTAGACTTGCTGTAATAGCCCGCCGGGCATTGTGGCTTAAATGGTCAGCTGAGAAGCCTACCTGTGGCTTAGTGGTACAGCCTAGGTTTTATAGTTCTGCAGTTGCAAGTTTATTATTTATGTTTCCTCCAAATCCACACTTCTGGCATCTCCTTTTAAGGATGAGACCTTGTTTCGACTTAGTCTAGCAGCCTACGACCACTCCACCCTGAAAGCGCCCAATCTTGTCTGATCTTGGAAGCTAAACAGGGTCGGGCCTGGTTAGTACTTGGATGGGAGACCACCTGGGAATACCAGGTGCTGTAGAATTATCCTCTGACTTTACGGGTGAAAAAGAAAAGGGTTTTTCTACCACACATCAAGAGTGTAAGACTAAAGGAAAGTTTTCCTTTTACTTTTTCTGCAGGGTCAGTTATGTCTTTTGTCCAATCTAAGATTTCCTCCCAGGGGCAGATTCTCCTTCTAGAGTATCTGCAAGCCAGGTATGATGAGAGGCATTCCTTGAACTGGGTTCAGGATCTTCCTCTTTGGGAGTGATAGTTCCAGTTTGGGATCGCAATCTAGGTATTTACCTCAAGTAACTCAGGTTCTCTCCTAAAAAGTATTCTTTCTCCTTTGGTATGCCTGAAGGATTTGTTGTTCCCTTGTTTAGGATCTCCTCTAGATTCTGAGTTTCGTCATCCTAAAAGGACTTTTAGGTCTTGGGGTATTTCAAGGGTGTCATCCTTCCTTCGAGCAATCTCTCTTTCAAGAGATCTTGTCCAATTTACTATCCCATTCTCTGAATGCACCTGATTCTGTCTGATCTCTGAAGTTAAGCAGGGCCAGGCCCAGGATGGGGGACCGTCTGGGAACACCAGGGGAGGTAGGCTTGGACCTTAATAGATTCTCTTTCTAGGAGAAGATGTCTTACAGAGGTCAGATAATCAAGGATGTATTCTTTTTCCTCTCTCTGCTGTCTTCTGTCTGGCCAACAGCAAGCTCTAGTGGTCCGATAGATAGCTTAGCCATATTGCAACCAGAAGGTTGGGAGTTTAGATCTAGCTGCAGTTGATTTTCCTTCACTTTTCAATGACTCAATGTATGGAGGGAATGGTCTGATGGTTCCCATGGACATAATTTCCTTTGCTATTTTCCATAAAAGGGAGAAGATTCAGATCTGTCTCAGAGGATAGATCTAGCTCACTCGACAAGAGACTCTCCTGTAGTGTTTTTTTCAGGAGTATCTGTCTCAGGGTGCGTGCTTCTGGAGACATTCCTGGGTGATGTGACCTCGGACGCTAACCTAATGGACTGGTAAGCAGTCTGGGTCTTGTTTAAGGTGCAGGGATTATGGACTCAGAAGTGTCTGCTCTCCTCTTTAACATCTTGGAGTTGAGAGCGATTTGCTATGTTCTGATGACTTGGCCTCAGTCGTCCTTAATTTAGTTCCAGTCAGGGCTATATCACCTCAGTGGTTTATATCAACCACCAGGGAGGAACTATGAGTTCCTTAGACTGTAGGAGCTGGGATTGTTCACTGGGCGGAAGCTCACAATTGCTGTCTGTCATCCACTTTCCAGGGGTGGACAATTGGGCGTTGGACTTCAGAACGGACAGATCTTTCATCCCGGGGAGTGGGCTCTCCATCCGCAGGTGTTCTCTAGGTAAACCCTCAAATGGGGGGTTCCGGAGTTGGCTTATGAGAGCATTTCGGCAGAACGCCAAGCTTCCAAGGTACAGTTCATGGTCAAGTGATCCACAGACCATCCTGCTAGATGTTCTGGCATTGTTCTTGGGATTCAGTCTACCTATTTCCTCAATTTGTTCTCCTTCCATGAGTCATTGCTCGTATCAAACAGGAGAGAGCGGTGGTGATTCTATTAGCCTCTGCGTGGCCTCGCAGGATCTGGTATGCAGACCTAGTGAAAATATCGTCTCTCCATCTTGGAGACTTCCCCTGAGGAAGGACCATCTGACTCAGGGTCCCTTCCTTCATCGAAGTCTCGTTTTCTCTGAAGCTGACTGCTTGGAGATTGAACGCTTAGTTCTGTCTAAGCGTGGGTTTTCTGAGTTGGTTATTGAGACCATTAATTAGGCTCGCAAGCCTATTAGTAGAAAGATCTACCATAAGATATGGCGTAAATATCTTTATTGGTGTTGAATCCAAGGGCTACTCTTGCAGTAGGGTCAGGATTCCTAGGATTTTGTCCTTTCTCCAGGAAGGCCTGGAGAAGGATTTGTCAGTCAGTACCCTGTAGGGTCAGATATCTGCTTTATCTATTTCGTTACATAAGCGTCTGGCGGACGTACCAGATGTGCAATCTTTTTGTCAGGCCTTGGTCAGAATCAGGCCTGAGTTTAAGTCTGTTGCTCCACCTTGGAGCCTTAACCATCTTCTTAAAGTTTTGCAGCAGGCTCCGTTTGAGCCTTTACATTCCATAGATATTAAGCTATTATCTTGGAAGGTTTTGTTTCTTATTGCTATTTCTTATGCTCGGAGAGTTTCGGAACTCTCAGCTTTGCAGAGTGAATCACCTTATCTTATCTTTCATGCTGATAAGGCAGTTCTTTGTACTGTTAGGTTTCCTTCCTAAAGTTGTTTCGGATAGAAATATTAATCAGGAAATTGTTGTTGCTTCTCTATGTCTTAATCCTTCCTCTCATAAGGTACGTTTGTTGCACAATTTGGATGTTGTGCAGGCTCTTAAATTCTATCTGCAGGCGACTAAGGATTTTCACCAGTCTTCTGCCCTGTTTGTCTGTTTCTCTGGGAAACGTAGAGGTCAGAAATATACTGCTATTTCTCTTTCCCTCTGGTTGAGAAGTATAATTCCTTTGTCTTATGAGACTGCTGTAAAGCAGCTTCCTGAGAGATTTACGGCTTATTCCACAAGAGCTTTTTCCTCTTCTTGGGCTTTCAAAAATGAAGCTTCTGTAGAACAAATTTGCAAGGCTGCAACTTGGTCTTCTCTACATACTTTTTCCAAATTTAACAAATTTGATACTTTTGCCTCGGCTGAGGCTTCTTTTGGGAGAAAGTTTCTTCAAGCGGTGGAGCCTTCTGTTTAGGTCTGCCTGTCTTGTCCCTCCCTATTCATCTGTGTCCTCTAGCTTGGGTATTGGTTCCCAACAGTAAATGATGAAGCCGTGGACTCACCATATCTTAGGAAAGAAAACAAAATTTATGCTTACCTGATAGTCCACGGCCCCGCCCTTTATTTCAGAACAGTTATTTTTTTTTTGCTAAACCTCAGGTACCTTGTGTTACTCCTTTTTTCTCTATTTCCCTTCGGTCAAATGACTTGGGGTTGTGGGAAGGGAAGTGATACTTAACAGCTTTTCTGTGGTGCTCTTTGTCTCCTCCTGCTGGCCAGGAGTGATATTCTCAACAGTAAATGATGAAGCCGTGGACTCATCATATCCGGAAATAAATAAATTTATCAGATAAGCATAAATTTTGTTTTTTAAAAGAATATTTACATTTTGTCTATATAGCCAGGTGACCTTTGTGGTGCACTTTTATTTCTACTCTGGAAAAAAATGGTCATCTGGATATGTTTCGTGTTATTTACTAAAATCTTAACAAATATATACATTTTTTCAACATTTATTTAGCAGCCTTCTCACAGATAATGAAATCTAAATATAATAATGGTAGATTAAAAAAAAAAAGCTCAAAGTTAGCTTTGTGAAACGGTGAGTAAATGTCTGTTATAGAGGTGCATATAAATATGTTGTTACTGCATCGCTTTGTACAGAACTCAAATAGGCACCACTTTGTACTAATATTCAAGGAAGTTGATTTAGATATTTTACTTTCAATGTGTATACAAAAGAAGAATATTTCAATATCATATTATCAAAAAACATTCATGTGTTTACTGAATACTGTAGGCATATGCATATATGAGTTTATTTTTCAACAAACATTGATGCCATCAAAACAAAACAAAACAAAACAGCAAGTGAATCACAATGTAAATGTTATTTTCTCTTAAAAGGAAGTAAGGGAGGTGTAGGATGATGGAAAAACAGGGAGATAGGGATTAGTCATTGTATATTAGATCATAATGTGAAATTAAATTATAATGCAAAGAATATTTTGAAGCAGTTAATTATATTAGCCTTTTTAATTTATGCATTTTAGGTGGTTTTCAATAAGGAAAATGTATAGAAATGATCATCTGTCATCCCAAACCGACTTTTATCCAAATAAATTGGTGGCCCCTGGATACAGGTGTAGTATAAGGGAAAGGGCATTTGAGCCAGGGAGGAAGAAAGGCCCACTTGTGCTTAGGGATGTTACTTGAGGGAGATAGTTAAGGGGGGTACATAAGGAGTTGAGCAGAATAAAAGCAGGTCAATTTTGACAATCTGCAGTGACAGAATCTGCATGTCTTCCGTATCAACTCCTTAAAATGCTTACTTTGAAGGATCTTTGGGGGCAAGTTAGGGACCCACCAGGCTGTAGGAGCAGCTACGTGGTATTCTGCATTTATCTGACGGTGACGCTGAGAAGGATCAGAGGGAGGCCAGGCCGCGACCCACATGGCAATCACATCCAGAGCGGCTCAGCCCTGAGATGAGTGGGAGTTCCAGGAGGAGGAGGTGCAGTCCCAGTGAAGGGATGAAGAGATCTTGGCAGCATGGAGTTCCTGCCATGAGTGAGGAGCAGGTGGAGGCTGCATCCCATGCTAGAGATCATGCAGAGTAGGTGTATGATGCCATTGGGATATTTCCGAGCATGAGGCAGCGGCAAAGGCCATGGACAAGTGAGAATGAGGAGCAGGAAGGGGCGCGGGCCTGTTGGGGCCTGATGTGCAAGAGGGGAGCTGCATGGAGGGGGTTTACAGGAGCTTGAGGATGGCCTTACCAGGACTGTATTGGGTGATGTGTTGGGGGAAAGCTCCTTTGGGTATTGGGGTCCTAGTGTGACTGTTAGAGGAAGGTTGTTGGTCCTAGCGATTTGGGTGTGCTAGAATTTTTTGTTAGTAAGGTGGCCATCAATGAAGGGGTTGGGCTCCTTTAGGGTATGGGAGCGATATTTAGTGGGGTGATCAGGATACCTTTAGAGGCAGTGAGGCCTCAGGACACTACAGCCTCACAGAATATGCAGTGGACAGAAGCCTTAGCAGATGAGCACAGGTCACTGGTCCAAGGAAGATTGGGTGTGTGTCAGCTATCTGGAGGTATGATTGTTGCGGATTCTGGGTCAGGGAACTTGTTAGCAGGTTTAAGGGAATTAGTGGCTAGGCTTGAGGCCGCTTCACCTTTGCCTACTGCTCCTCTAGCAACCAAGGCTTGTGTTCCTCCTGTGGGCCCAATTTTGGGGGTGGACAAGGTGATGCGGTAAGTTAGGGCGCAAGGTCAGAAGAATACAGGTGGAGATAGTGCAGCCTTCTAGCTCCAGGGGATCTATTGTTGATGGCATGGACAAGGAGGCTGGAGGGCCTGAGTTGCAGACACTGCTATGTTGCAATCCTGCCTTTGCTTTATTAGCTATTTGGGTTTACATTTGACTTTGGAAACTAATGAGAAGATATGCAACTGGGTGTTTGGGAGGTAATTTAAAATCTGCTAGGGAATTGCCTGATATAGGGCCAGATTGCAAGTGGCGTGCTATTTAGTACTACAAGTTGAAAGTAAATTGTAGGCATGCAAGTGAAACTTCAGGACTTCAGATATCACAACTGTGTTAACTTCTTCTCCCCATGGACTTCACTGGAGCACGCTTTAAAAAAGAAACTGAAGACTTAACGCTCGCACTCTAAACTGACACCACGTTAGACCTACATCGCTAAACCAGATAGTAGTTATTCATATTTTACATTCCAGCGTTCTTCACATAGAAGATAATGTTCTTTTTTATTTTTAAAAATATATTAATAGTTTTGCTTTTAATCTTAGCTGAGAGCTTGTGAGCGAGTGCTGGACTTTCTCTGTGTGTTGTATTAATTTATTTGTAATTTTCCCTATGGGCCTTGCACCCAGGCTTTTCTGGGGTTAACTGCCTGTGACTCTGGAGACAGCACAGCTATAGCACCCAGGGCTAAGCATGTTGCAAGGTCATGGGATGTGTACCCATTCCAGTCGTAGAGTGCAGTCCCCTTCTGTGTTTTGTATATTTCTAGGGTGATTACATAAGTCTGTGAACCCTGACTTGTTCCCAATTTGTTGCGATTTAGAGCTTGCATTTGTATGGCTGTATTAGGGACCCAGGTTTGGGAAAAGACCTTGACGGTGTACCTGGGTCACGTCACTCTTCCAGTTTTGCTTTTAATCTTAGCTGAGAGCTTGTAAGCAACTGGACTTTCTCTGTGTGTTTATATATATATATATATAAATATATATATATGATTATTTAAATATATATATATATATATATATATACACACACTTGCCGGCCACTTTATTAGGTACACCTGTTCAATTGCTTGGTAATACAAATTGCTAATCAGCCAATCACATGGCAGCAACTCAATGCATTTAGGCATCTAGACATGGTGAAGACGACTTGCTGAAGTTCAAACCGAGCATCAGAATGAGGAAGGAAGGGGATTTAAGTGTCTTTGAATGTGGCATGTTTATTGGTGCCAGACAGGCTGGTCTAAGTATTTAAAAAACTGCTGATCTACTGGGATTTTCATGCACAACCATCTCTAGGGTTTACAGAGAATGGTCTGAAAAAGAGAAAATATCCAGTGAGCGGCAGTTGTGTGGATGACAATGCCTTGTTGATGTCAGAGGTCAGAGGAGAATGGGCAGACTGTTTTGAGATGATAGAAAGGCAACAGTAACCCAAATATCTTATGAAGTAAGACTGAAAGACTAAGCACTAGGTGATAGCACCTTGAGCTCTAAACTGAAGGTTTCCTAGCAAACCTTAGAAGTAAGTACAGAAGGAGATGTGTAAAGAGCGCCTAAACAAAGGCTAAGGTGGCTAAAATTGTGTACATTTATTGAAATACAATTGTGGTTAAAAAATCAAACGATATTAAAAAATGTAGTATACGTTACAAACATAGATCCATGTATAAACAACGTAATAAAAACGTTAATAAAAAAATATATAAAAATTATAAAAATATATATTGTTCCTAAAAACAACAATATTAAAGACAAATATTGATACAAATGTTGATAGAATATGGTACAGCGGTTATAACAAAATTAATAAGCGTAAAGTCAGATTCCTAGTCAAGAATACTAAGACTCTCAAAGATCGTGTATATCGTGCACCTTGTGTGGACAGTCCTTAAGGTAATGGGAGAAAGTGATAAACACAAAAAAGTGTCCAAAAACAAAACTTATGAAAGAATCAATAAGAAAAAATAGTGAAAAGCGATTGTCTCAAAAAAGTGAAAAAATATGCAAAGCGTGTACAAAAATACAAAAATATATCAATATCAAAACTTGCTGTGTGTGGGTTATCCCAATAGTGTCCAAATTGGAATCCCTTGGGTGTCCTAGAGGTCCTGGAAATTCAATCATGGAGATCCTAAAGTGTCCTGTAAAAAATAAGTAACAATAGTGCAGATCGTCTATACCACCTTGATATGATATTGGAAATTAATATTTGTCTTTAATATTATTGTTTTTAGTAACAGTGGGTGATACACTCAGCGCCTAGCCCAAAGTGACCCTAGCTTTGGGTATTGACTCCTAGTAGTCAATAAATAGAATAGAAATTTGAATAAAAGATCCAAAGCGCCTAATAGGCTGGGTCTAGAGCTAATAAGATACTGATAAACAAATATATATATATAAAAAATAACAATTTAATAATACAAGCATGGATCCATGTTACAATCAAAGAACATATTAAAATAAACTAAAAACAATTGGTAAAAACCTAGGTTTCTGGTAGCGCCTCAGCGGACCGATCCCCCCTTCTATGGGATCGTTGATCTTCTGTCACCTTGCTACAGGTGAGGGTCGCCTCGTTAGGGGCTATAACCAAAAAATCTCTGTGTGTTCTTTGGTAAAGCAGTAACGATCAACCCAGAGACTAATTGGAAAATGTGATGTGTAGTGGTGATGCACAAAAGAGTCTTGAAAAAGGTCTAGTACAGACCGAAACGCGTCGACTGGTGAGTCTTGCTCCTTCTTATTATTTTGGGACTTTACGCTCTGCACTATTGTGTGTTTGTTTTCTATTTTTAGGTACTTTTCGGGTCGGCCGGGCCCCTGACGAAAATATATTTTTACATCACCACTACCTGGTATTATTTCAGGCTGCCATTATTTCACAGGATCTAACAGAATTTATCAGGAACACAACAAACTTTTTATTACAGTGGCCACTGTTTCTTCACCTCTTTTTTTCACGTTAGGATTTGTTGGATTGAACATTACTTTCTAAAGGACTGTATTTGTTTTTGTTTTTTGCTTTTTTGCTTTTGTCCTTATTCATCTGTTTGATTGATTTGCATTGATTGTACATTTTTTTCACGTGATTCACTGATTGTCACACTACTTACACGTGTCACTATTTCAACTTAGATTATATTAGGTCACACCAATTGTGTGTGTGGGACACACACGAAAATTCCTTCTTATATATTTTACTGCAAACTAGGTTTAGCATCTGTTTCACCACCTTTAGCAAGGTTTAGCATTTTTTTCTTCTCATATCTTTTGTGCATCACCACTACACATCACATTTTCCAATTAGTCTCTGGGTTGATCGTTACTGCTTTACCAAAGAACACACAGAGATTTTTTGGTTATAGCCCCTAACGAGGCGACCCTCACCTGTAGCAAGGTGACAGAGGATCAACGATCCCATAGAAGGGGGATCGGTCCGCTGAGGCGCTACCAGAAACCTAGGTTTTTACCAATTGTTTTTAGTTTATTTTAATATGTTCTTTGATTGTAACATGGATCCATGCTTGTATTATTAAATTGTTATTTTTTATATATATATATTTGTTTATCAGTATCTTATTAGCTCTAGACCCAGCCTATTAGGCGCTTTGGATCTTTTATTCAAATTTCTATTATTGTTTTTAGGACCGATATATATTTTTATAATTTTTATATATATTTTTTAACGTTTTTGTTAACGTTGTTTATACATGGATCCATGTTTGTAACGTATACTACATTTTTTAATAACGTTTTATTGATTTTTTAACCACAATTGTATTTCAGTAAATGTACACAATTTTAGCCACCTTAGCCTTTGTTTAGGCGCTCTTTACACATCCTTTTCAGTAACTCAAATAACCACTTGTTACAGAATATCATCTCCAAACGCACAACACATCGAACCTTAAAGCAGATGGGCTACGTCAGCAGACGACCACACCGGTACCACTCCTGTCAGCAGAAAATTAATGACTAACGGATCACACATGACAACCATACCAGAGCAGCGGCAGATCCATTACCAAGGGGAACAGAAATCTAATATACCCGTGCATAAAGGTATAGCAATCCCGCATCGCTATCATGGTAGACATACCGGAATTGACAGATAAAGAATGATAGGGATCCCTCACATGTAGGGGCGCGATTGCTTCTAGCATAATTTTCTCCTTAAAAAAAGTGACGCCATCACGGCCTTCCAGTAACGCTAACACCAATTCATGCAACAACGCAAGCGGCGGCAAGGAAATTACTTGTAAGAGAGTGCTATCAGTCCAATCTTAAAAAAAAAAGTAAAAAGGAGGACAAATAATTCATAATTTATATATCTGTATGCCACGTCACATGAACATTCTCCCCACATAACTTCATAAAGTGCTGAAGAAAAAGCTAGTAGTTTTCAATATCAGAAGTGGGAATTATTATTGATTGTGAGATGGTACTGACACCGATAACACTACACAAGTACTTAAATAAGTTATCTGCATCATATTGAATAAACTGTGCCATTGTACATCATTGTGATAGATTTCCCTCAAAATACAATCTGCAAGTCCTTATCAAATCAGTCTAGTTGTCTTGACATCTGACAATCTAAAAAAGCGGCAAAGTCTGATAAACAGACTAAAAGTCAAGCGACTCTTCCACTATCAGTTAGTAGTTTTTTTCAAAGCTCAGACAATAACCCATTAGCAATGGCGGAATCCATCAAGCACACACCTGACTCACAAGGTGCACCAACAGTCCCATTGACTATATCTGCAGACTATGCCAACCAGATAAAGGTTGATATCACTAAATTGCCCACAAAGGCGGACCTTAATACCCTTAAAAATCTGATCACATCAGAATTAACAAACTTGAGGAAAGATATCAATGACGATTGGACATCAAATTGAATACATTGAAGAAACCCAGGATTCCTTAAACACGCTCTTTGACCATTTTTCATCCCAATCTAATATCTGTAACTCTCAGATTGAAAACCTCCAAGACAAGATGGAGGACTTAGATAACAGAGGGCGTTGCAACATTCTTCGGATAAGAGGCATCCCTGAATCTGTTACACAATCCGATCTTCATCAATATTTACAAAACCTCTTCAAACACCTGCAACAAGACCCTCAAGCTCAATATATGGAATTGGATAGAGCATTCAGGACCTTGAGACCCCCACCAATATCAAACGCCCCATCCAGAGACATAATCCTCCAATTCCTCTGGTATATCGATAAGGAGAGGATTTGGCAAAGAGCAAGAACATCCCAAACTATCTCCTATCTAGATCATAATCTGCAAGTTTATTTAGATTTGAGCCCCATCACACTACAAAATAGAAAGGAAATTCATTTATCACAAAGGTTCTTCAAAAGAAAAACAATAAGTATAGATGGGGATTTCCCCATTAGCCTTCACATAATACATAAAGGTCAAAACCTCACTTACAGAAATGTACAGGACTTATCAATGCTGTCTGAAACCCTGCACTTAACATTCAAGCTACCACATCCAGCAGATGGGTTACCCCAAAGAAATGGAAGAATAATTTTCCCACTTCAGGAGAGGGAGAACTCAGAAGTGGCACCACTTGATAGGACCAAATACCTAAACATTGGGTGAGATCTTTTCAGTTTCTTATTTGAATGCTTTACATATGGGAACACTAGCAGAAGGTGCCAATATCTATTTAGGTATCCATAACTTACTGTTCCTGTACTATTCAATGACTGCAAATGCTTGTGTGGGATACATGACCGGGTTTGCTACGTAGCCAGAAG
Source organism: Bombina bombina (assembly GCF_027579735.1). Lineage (NCBI taxonomy): Eukaryota > Metazoa > Chordata > Amphibia > Anura > Bombinatoridae > Bombina > Bombina bombina. The sequence goes on along the minus strand of NC_069504.1, from coordinate 447,941,039 downwards.
AGAACCAATCGTCCTCAACATATGTCCAAGTTAAGAAATGTCAACTTTAATTACTGTTTCCCTGTTAAAACACTCAGTAGAGTTGTTATTGTTTAACAGTTATAGTGTACTATTTTTTGTTATTGTTATTGTTTTGTTTATTTTGTTATTATTACTGTTATTATACAAGTTGTATTACTCCTATTGTCAGAATACCCATTTAGTTAATGTTATCCAGGAGTGACCATATGTTTCCCTCTTAATGTGGGGCTCCTTGGTTGAAACTTAAATCCAGACAACTCTAATCTTTGTACTAATAACTTACAGATGGACTAATTGTTTTCAAAAGGTTACATGCAATCACGGTCAGTACAAAGGAAAAGTAACTTAACACTATTCACAGCTAACACAAAAGGCCTAAACAATCCATACAAACGCAACATTGAGCTACCCGACTTTATACGGAAGGAAAGCGATATTGTTTTTCTTCAGGAGACACATTTTATTCAAGGGAGGGAACCTAGGACATTCTCATATAAATTTGGTGATGCCTATTATGCCTCCAATTCAGTCAAGAAAAATGTGGTAGGCATCTTAATTAGGCGTAATGTAAAGATATATGACGAGTCGCTATATTATACTAATAGGCAAATTATACAATATGATTTTAACTCTTGTAAACCTCTATGCCCCTAATATGAGACAGGATATTTTCTTCAAACATCTAATTAATTTATTTATAGAAGTCTCTAAAGGGACTATTATAGAAGGAGTAGATCACTCTAAACCCTTACTTAGATAACTCTAATGAATTGTCCTTTGTCCCACATAAAGTGATAAAACAATGCCCAACAGACCTAACTCTAAATGATGCATGGCGAGTGAAACATCCTGAGAGTAGAGAATATACATTTTACTCAAACCCACATCGTAAATACTCACGCATTGATTACCTTTTGTTCGACATATCTAGCATGGCAAAAGTTATTCAATTACAAATGTCCCCTAACACTTGGTCAGACCACTCTATTGTGAGCTGTTCAATTGACTGGTTCCATATCCCCCACTCCACTACATGTAGAGGCTGGATGATAATTTATTAGAAGACCATTTTTATCACCACCGGATTGAAAAATCTATAACAGAATATTTTCTAATAAATACAGACTCCACCACAGATACCAGGGTACACTGTGATACTCATAAGACAGTAATTAGGGGTGAACTCATTAGTTTCAAATCACACCACAAACAAACCAGGAAACTTCTCAATGATACAAACTCTTAGACCTTGAAACTCAACATCAGAAATCCCCCACAGATGCCATACTGACACAAAACAATAATAAATGCAAATCTCAGATAAATTCCCATCTAGGGAAGGAGTGCAAAAACAAAGTTCTTAGGCTCCAACATAGATACTTTGAGCAATAAAAGCAGTAGCTTATTTGCTAGGAAATTAAAACGAAAAGCTAATAGAAAATAAATTCTCCTTAAAAAATACAGAAGGTAAAGAGATTTACACTTCCCAACAGATAGCAGAAGCCTTTTGATCCTACTATGAAAACCTATACAATTTTTTTTTTTATGCAAATTTAATTGAAACTCTGTACAAAACATGACAAGGCGTTGGACATGTTAACAAATTACAGTATCAAAACGTAATAAGAATCATTAAAGCATAAATTAGAGGAGAGATAATTAGCATCTTGTAAGTTCTTGCAGTAGGGTGGAGTGTTGATGTGAGTCCTCTCTCAAGGGTTGCGAACAGAGTCCAATATAAGAATGAGTGTCCATTTTAGATTTCAACTACTTTACGTAGTTTTTTTTGTTTTCATAAATTTTAAAATTTATTAATGTTAACTTTTAACACAGTGATAATGTAAATATCAAGAACTGCCCAGGGTTAGGTTGGCTGAGGGAGAAGAAGAAAGTTGGGGGAGAGGGGAAAAAAAGGGGGGGAAGGAGGGGAATGGCCTGTCAGTGGTGATCTGTAGTACAGGGTTCAATGGGTGGGTAAATCACAGCAGGGTACCTTTCCATAGGAGTGCCATGATTTTGTGTCTATCCACTTGGCCTATTTTGTAGTAGTGGTATCTTTCCAGATCAAGATGGACGTTGAGTGTGCTGGGTTTTTTTTCCAGTACCTTGGTATTAGCCCCTTTGCAGCATTTAGCATGATAAGGAATAGGGATTTCCTAGCTCAGTCAGGGAATTTTGTTAGATTGTGATATAAAAGAAGGGAGGGGTCTGGTTGTATATCAGTGCCTAGTATTTTGCTCGTTTCTACTAGAGTTTCCTCCCAGAACCTGTTGAGATTGGGGCAGTGCCACCATATATGAAGCATGGTGCCTTCAGCATCACAGCATCTCCAGCAACGTCCCTCTTGGTGTGGATAAATAGGTTTCAATCTGCTATGGGTCAGATACCACCTGCTTAGGAATTTATAATGAATTTCTTAGATGTGAGAGGATATAGAGGTCTTTTTGGTGCGGGAGGTTTTGTCCCATGCTTTAATGTCGATTTTGCACCCCAGTTCCCTGTGTCAGCCATGAACAAAGCTTAGTAGGTCAGTGTGAATGGAGTTTTGGAGAAGGTCGTAGATGTGGGAGATTAAGTGTCTGGGTTCTTGTGACATAGTACAGAGTTTTTCATAGTGTGTCAGTGCTCTTGAAAACTAGGTTTTATGCTTGTGGGTTGATAGAAAGTGAGTTATTTGGGCATATCAGAACCACGATGCAAAGATGGTAGGTTCCTATTCGCTTAGCTCTGTTTGTGTTTTGATTTTCCCATCTCTAACTGTGTTATAGATAGCGGTGTTGGATAATGGGCATGGGGTTCTCATTTCAGTAGGTGGTGTATGGAGTTTTAGTTCTGGATTCTTCTTAATCGGTGTTAGTGGAGAATAGTAGACATGTGTTTTTGGTTCGGCCCGAATCGAAATTCGGACAAATTTGTTCGAATTCGGAGATTCGGATAGATTTGAATTTCCAAATTGCGGTAGTTCCAAATCTACCGAATAAATCTGAATCGATTCTAATTTATTCGGTAGATTCGGATGGCTGTGTATTACACTAGTATACTAGTGTAATACACAGCACATCCCACTTTACAGTGACCGAATTTCCGAAAATCCGAACCGAACCGAAACAAATGCGAACCGAATTTTTTCTAATCCGAAAGAATCCGAATGAATCTGAAACAAATTCATTAGATTTCTTCCGAATTCAAATCGATCTGAACCGAAATTCGAATCGTTCCGAATCGATCCGAACCGAACCGAACCGAATTTTTCGCGGCTGCACATGTCTAGAGAATAGTGTGTAGAAATGGATTGACATGTGTGAGTGATTTTATCCCACTCTTGAAAGACCTCCTTCAGCAATGGGTAATGTGTTATTACACTAGGGCGGTGGACCTGAGGTATCCAGGCCAGGGCACCTGGATTATTTTTTCCAAAGATATGTGCGTCAAGTCGTATCCAGGCTTTGTGGGCACAATTATGGCACTATTCAGTTATACACTGTAGAAAAATAGCTCTTCTATAAGTCACTAAGTCTGGGATGCCTAGTGTAGTGTTTGTTTTTTAATTCAGGGTTTCGTTCCCCGCCAAATGTAAGTCTCAATGGCTTTTTGAATCTGTTGTAATATTTGATTAGGGGGGAGTAGAAGGATTGTTAGAAGGATTGTTTGTAAGAGATAAAGGACCCTAGGCAAGACATTCATTTTTATGACATGTACTCTTCCTAGCCAATAAATAGATTTGTTCTTCCAACATGAGAGATCTCTAATTATCTTGTCTCTTATTCTTTTATAGTTTGCCTCTACCAGGTCTGCTACTTGGGGCCTTATGGTGATTCTTAGGTAAGTAAGTTCTTTATGCGTAACCATGACAAGATTTTTGGATCTGTGATAGGACTGTTGGTGATTCCGAAATGTTGAGGAGCTCAGACTTGTAGAGGTTAAGATGGAAGTTAGAGATTGCTCCGTATTTCTTTATTTCCTCTAGGACTGCTGGTATTGAGGATGAGGTATTAGTTAGTGTAAGCGGTTCATCATCTGCATACATAGCGAGCTTATATTCCTCATTTCCTACTTTGATACCCTGGATCTGATCTTGCAGGCCAGGTTTTCCATGGATAAGGCAAATAACAATGGGGACAGGGGGCATCCCTTCCTTGTGCCATTAAATATCTTAAAGTGATCTGAAAGAATGGTGTTAACATGTACCTTGGCACTAGGATAGGAATATAGGGAGAAGACCGTATTTAGGAAGTTCAGGCCGAAATTCATTTTCTTGAGTGCAGATTGCATAAAGAACCATTTGACACAATGAAAGGCCTTTTCTGCATCTGTCAATAGAAGTGTGAGCAGAATGGCATTGTTTTGGGCATATGTGATTAGCTGGAGGACGTTCAGGGTGTTGTCTCTAGCTTCTCTGAATGGAATGAACCCTACTTGATTTGGTGATATTAAGTTGGGTAACAGTTTATTCAGTCTGTTGGCTAGCAACTTGGCTAATATCTTTATGTCTGTGTTGAGGAGTGAAATAGGGCGTAAGTTTTGTTTTGTTAGTGGGTTTGCTTGGTTTTGGGATAACCGTGATGTAGGCTTCTAGCAAGAACTCCGATCTGGTAATTGGTTGAACATGTGTAAAAGGTGCAAGACTAGTTCTGGGAAGAAAGTCCTATAGTATTTAACGCTTAGTCCATCTGGGCCTGGGCATTTTCCACTGGGGAGGTCTTTGATGGCTTTTAGGAGTTCAGGTACTGTGAAGGGGGACTTCGGAGAATCAGAGTCTTCTAGAGAGAGAGAGATGGAAGATTAGTGGAAGAGAGGTATGTCTGCGTATCGAATTCCTGCTGTAGGGTTGTTGTCGTCATGTCTTGCTGGTCCCCCCTCCTATTTAATCTGGCAATAGAACCTTTAGCCATCTTTCTCAGAGAAGAATTAAAAGGAATAGAATTAGGTAAGCATAATATAGTACTCTCTCTGTACGCGGATGATATTCTTCTCTTCCTTAAAAATACTAGGAAAAATATCCATATTTTACTAAATATTTTTGATCTCTTCAGTTAATTTTCAGGCTACAAACTTAATTTAAATAAATCCGAAGTCCTTTGGATCCATCAGAATAAACATAGTTTTAAATCACACCCTTTTAAGGAGGTAGAGACTATTAAAAGTTTGGGGATTAATCTACATAAAGATCCAAATAGGTGGTACCAACTTAATTTCGTCCCTTATTTATAAACACCTCCAGGGAACTGCAAAAATGGTCCAAATTTCCTATATCATTTACGGCTAAGATAATGATAATAAAAACTATTCTTTTCCCTCAAGTAGTTTATATTATGCAGAACCTACCACTTTTTTGTTTCAAATAAAGATATAAAGCATTTCAATAAGGACTGTACTAAATTTATTTGGAAAGGGAAAAGACACGCTCTATCTATAAGTAAGCTATTTCTAATATCAGAGCATGGTGGATTCGCTCTCCCAGATATAAAGTGGTATAATACTATAATATTGGCACATTTCGCAGTTGATTGGATCACTAGAAGGAACTATTTTACAAATTTTCAAATCGAAGAGAACATGGTTTCTCTATTTACACTAAAAGCTATTATACACTGTCCTATAGCCCAACTCCCAATACAAGTACAAAACTTTTATGTTTTTCGTAATACTATTATTGCATGGCAAAAACTCTGCTTAGCTCTTGATATAAATTTTCACTTCTCTTACCTTTTACCTATCCAAGGTAATCCTTTTTTCCTACCGGGGTAGATTCAGGGATATTTAGGTCCTGGGAACAAAAAGGTCTGATATATGTAAGCCAATGCCTAGAGAGAACTCATATAATAAGAACCTTTGAATCCCTAGTGCAGGAATATAATATCCCCAAAAATAATTTATATGCCTATTTATATCTCTGGATATCTAGACACAAGATTAGAAATAAGTCAATTCGGGAAATTAGGAGATTATATTAACATATATGGACTTGGAATACACTCTCTCTCATTACTGTATAAAATATATTTGGCCAAACAAGGTCAACTAGCCTTAAATACACTGTTGACAAATTGGAGATTCCTAAATCAATTCACCAAGCGCCTGCTGAAAAAAACACCCTTTGCTCAGATAGATTGACCCCTAGTGGTCAACAGGAAAATGTAAAAGATTTAAAGGAGTATCAGAGCGCCAACTATAGAAGGCAGGGTCCCCAATTAGAAACAATTTTCAAAGTGTAGTTTCAAAATTGTGTTTATTTCAACACGATCAGAACAGTAATGAATATTCCCTTCAGCTATAATAGCTATGTGTCTTGCTCTACAATTGAACAGTCACATTAAAGCCCAGTATTGTATTTATACAACACTGGATACGAATAATAACAGATGGAAAATTTATTTAAAAATTTTTAAAAAATCACAGTCCTTTAGATTTCAGGATGTTAAAATTGTTTAAAATTAAAATAATATAATCTTAATTCCCTCATGGATCCATGTTAACAGTCTAAAATTTTATTACAACTAAACATTGATACAGTATAAAATCAATATAAAGCTTGTACCTTTCTCAAACCTTTCGGTAAGATAACCTGTATTCCAATAGTGGAACCTAGACAGGTCTGAGTGATTTGAAAAATGATATACAAGCTCACATTAAGAGCTAGCAATCTTGGTGATCAGTGTTTAACTGATTAAATCCCTTGGATAAAGATCCTATACAAAACAAATTTCTGTTTGTCTGCTTAACCTACAGATTAGTTATATATATGCTGTCAGGTAATAGGTGAGCAGACACCTCCTAAAACATGATGCACAAATTATTTACCAGGTTTAGTGAGAAAAATAATAGTGTCACGGTGAAAAACAAATGCAATAAAAAATGGTCACAGTGAAAAACAGTTGCAGTAAGAAATGGTCACAGTGAAAAACAGTTGCAGTAAAAAACAATCGCAGTGAAAATACAATCGCAGTAAAAAAATCTGGTGATTGATCTGGCCTTGGTGCTCAATCCCAGTATAAACAGTTGCAAAAAAAACAATAAACAATCGTAAACAATCGTGGTAAAAATAATCTAGTGAACAATCCTTTACTCTGTGTTCAAAATTGAAGTTAAAAAATTGGTGAACTCCTTAAAAATCCAGATTATACCATTTAGTGAATGATATAGTGAGAGTTTGTGCAATACTTTTCAACAGTTAGTATGCCAAAATCAGTGTATTTAAATGTCCTCACAATCCTATATGTTTAAGATTTTCCGGTCAGCCCTGGGTCCCTTGCTCTCAAGCGTTCAAGCCCTCAGCCCTTTCAAGCCTTTGTTCCCTCTGCTTGCTAGCTCGCGGTCCCTCTGCCGAAAAAATTAGAAATAGTGTGGATTGCTAAAAATAAGTGTGGATATCAAAATCAGACTTACCAGCCAACGCGTTTCGGTCAAGTAGTGACCTTTCTCAAGACTGGTTTTAACTGTCGGACAGGGAGTTTAAATACCCTGTCATAAATTGCCCTTTTGTCAAACCGGAAGTGTTTGTTTAAAACTCTGTGTATACTATATTTCTTTCTGTTTCATATTCTCATGTATTCCCAACTTTAGGAGTTTATACAATCCTCCTATTCTTTGCGTTAGGGATAGTGTTTTAAATAATCCTTATTTTAATGGCTATTTCATAACCCGATTTCTATCCATTCTGATTGGTTGTTCTGGTTGCTTATAACTTTTCTGTGATTGGCTGCCCTTGGGGGTGTGTGACAAATACGTTTCTTTATTGAATATTTAATATTGTGTGTGTCCTTGTATTTTCCTATAATTGGCCCATACTCTAACTTCGTTATGGTTTTTTTCCAAATCGCTGCAGGGGGACTGACCTTATTTTTCAGTTATAGGTGTCAGACCAATAATGTTGTTTATAACCTCCGTTTATATTATATTTCTTTCTATTTCATGTTATCAAATGTTCTCAACTTTAGGAACTTATACGGCACTATTTGCTTTGGGGAAAATGTATTAAAAACTTTGTTTTAATAGCTCTTTCATGACCCGATTTCTATCCATTGTGATTTGTTGTTATGGTTACTTGTAACATTTGTGTGATTCGCTGTCCTTGGGGGTGTGTAACACATACGTTTCTTTATTGGATATTTAACATTATGTGTATCCTTATACTTCTCTATAGCTGGCCCATATTTTAACTTCATTATAGTTTTTCAACATATCGCTACAGGGGGACTGCCATTGTTTAGCAATTATAGGTTTGTTTCCTCATATTTACTCTATGTCGCATCTTACTACTTCATTGATGGTATTCTAATTTCCCAATAATGTTCCTTTTCATTAAGTATTTAGGATATTCTATGAAGATAACTTTTTATCTAAGGTAAGATATACACTCTTTATTTCCATAAAGATATGAGTGTACTTTAATTCTCCTATATTCCATATAATTTATAACTGTTACTCCTGATGACCCTTCTGAGTCATACTAGCTCAATTTGTCATTGTTAGCAATATATTCAATTTTATATTTTTGGTTGCTAAGGTCTTGCTCAATTCATCAATATGGGGATCTATAAGTTAATTTTCTCAATTTTCCAGAGTGTTATATGTAGGATTTATGTAATTTGGTGATGTTCCTTTTAGTGGTGTTGATAATCTGATGATTTCATATCTATTTATCTTCTTTATTTTTTAATTCCCCAACAGGTGGAGGGGAGGTTTTTTGGAGGAATCCCTCCGGTTAGCATTCGTTCTGGCAATTTTTTTCTCTATATGTATTCCAACCTGATTGTTGGATTCATCTATGGAAAGGCATTTTCATGCTTTAAATGGACTTCATGCATTTTCATGCTTTGAATGGACTTAATATAGTTCATATATACACATTTATAGAAATGGTCTATATGACGCTTTTCTTTTTTATTTATTTAGGAAATCCCTTTTGTTATTCTTAGTGTGTAGATTCTTAATGTATCTTAGATATAACTTTCTTTACAGCATCACTTTATTATATGTTGTCAATTTTCATATAGAAAGGTTTTTCTATTTTGCTACTCATCTAGGTATCTATGTTCATTAGACCTTCCTTGGAGAATTTTTTGTGTAACTTTATGAGTCATATTGTTTATTTTTTGACTTAACCCAAAGGTCTTAATGTTTGGAATTCAAACAAGTTGTCACCATACAAATTGGAAGCGGAACATCCCTAAAGGACAGCTTCTCAGAATGAGAAAAAACTGTTCTAATCACTTAAAATGGGAAGAACAAGCGTAAATAATTAAGGCAAAGTTCTTAGACAGAGGTTATAATGAAGAAGCATTGGACCAGAAAATAGAAGAAATAGGAAAAATAGATCGAAGAGACTTAACCAAATATAAAGAGAGGACAAAAAAGATTGATGAAGAAGTCATAAGTGTACCTCTTATAACGGAATATAGCCAGAACAGTCGAATCATTGAAGATATCTTCAGAAAACATTGGAATATTCTTAAAGATGATGATATTCTTGGTGAAAAATTACCACAAAAACCAAGCTTTGTATACAGAAGGGCCAATAACCTAAAAAACACACTGGCACCCAGTATACAAAAGAGAAAACAACCTGAAACAAAGGACCCATTTGGGAAAACAGTGAAAGTTTTTTTTCCATGCCATACATGTAAAGCATGTAAGAGTGGTATAAAAACAACTGAATTCCAATCAAATAATAGTATGAAGAAATATAAAATTAAAAATCTGATTCGCTGTCACGACCGAAATGTCAATTATTTACTCCAATGTCCCTGTGGCCTCCAGTATATAGGACAAACATCTAGGCCACTAAGGGACCGAATAAGGGAACATATTCTCTGTATCGAAAAACTTAATAAAGAAACCCCCCTCTACAAACATTTCTCTGAAAAACATCAGGGGGATATAAAAACCTTGAAATATATGGGGATACAAAAGGTCCCTATAAATTGGAGAGGGGGAGATCATGAAAAAAAGCTACTGACCGAAGAATCCAAATGGATCTTCTATATGGACTGTTTATTCCCAAGAGGGTTGAATAACAAAGAAGACCTGTCCCACCTCCTGAATTTGAATTAAAGACTGGAATTGTTAAATTTGAACACTTTGGTTACATTTGAACATTTTGGAGAAATCCACTTAAAGAGAAAAAAAAACCCTACCTCAGAGACCATATCCAGTGACCAATCTCAAGCCACATTTATCTTTATGACATTAAGGAATATTAGAAAAATTATTTAAAAAATCATTCAAAAAAGTACTGTATCCCTAAGAACACTCAGGTTGATCCAACATATAAGAACATTATCAAAATAAAATAATAAAAAAATTATCAAAATAATAAACTCTTATAGATAAAATTTCTCACACTAGTAGAAAGAGCACTCTACAAACACCCATTGTCACCAAATAGACCACTTAAAAAATTCCTTATAGTATCCAAAATTTTATAGGCACATACAATTGGAGAAATATCCTCTCCACCTTTCCTGCTAGATAAAAACATCAATAAAATAGCTTGAATTCCAAACATTAAGACCTTTGGGTTAAGTCAGAAAATAAACAATATGACTCATAAAGTTACACAAAAAATTCTCCAAGGAAGGTCTAATGAACATAGATACCTAGATGAGTAGCAAAATAGAAAAACCTTTCTATATGAAAATTGACAACATATAATAAAGTGATGCTGTAAAGAAAGTTATATCTAAGATACATTAAGAATCTACACACTAAGAATAACAAAAGGGATTTCCTAAATAAATAAAAAAGAAAAGGGTCATATAGACCATTTCTATAAATGTGTATATATGAACTATATTAAGTCCATTCAAAGCATGAAAATGCATGAAGTCCATTTAAAGCATGAAAATGCCTTTCCATAGATGAATCCAACAATCAGAGAAAAAAATTGCCAGAACGAATGCTAACCGGAGGGATTCCTCCAAAAAACCTCCCCTCCACCTGTTGGGGAATTAAAAAATAAAGAAGATAAATAAATATGAAATCATCAGATTATCAACACCACTAAAAGGAACATCACCAAATTACATAAATCCTACATATAACACTCTGGAAAATTGAGAAAATTAACTTATAGATCCCCATATTGATGAATTGAGCAAGACCTTAGCAACCAAAAATATAAAATTGAATATATTGCTAACAATGACAAATTGAGCTAGTATGACTCAGAAGGGTCATCAGGAGTAACAGTTATAAATTATATGGAATATAGGAGAATTAAAGTACACTCATATCTTTATGGAAATAAAGAGTGTATATCTTACCTTAGATAAAAAGTTATCTTCATAGAATATCCTAAATACTTAATGAAAAGGAACATTATTGGGAAATTAGAATACCATCAATGAAGTAGTAAGATGCGACATAGAGTAAATATGAGGAAACAAACCTATAATTGCTAAACAATGGCAGTCCCCCTGTAGCGATATGTTGAAAAACTATAATGAAGTTAAAATATGGGCCAGCTATAGAGAAGTATAAGGATACACATAATGTTAAATATCCAATAAAGAAACGTATGTGTTACACACCCCCAAGGACAGCGAATCACACAAATGTTACAAGTAACCATAACAACAAATCACAATGGATAGAAATCGGGTCATGAAAGAGCTATTAAAACAAAGTTTTTAATACATTTTCCCCAAAGCAAATAGTACCATATAAGTTCCTAAAGTTGAGAACATTTGATAACATGAAATAGAAAGAAATATAATATAAACGGAGGTTATAAACAACATTATTGGTATGACACCTATAACTGAAAAATAAGGTCAGTCCCCCTGCAGCGATTTTGAAAAAAACCATAACGAAGTTAGAGTATGGGCCAATTATAGGAAAATACAAGGACACACACAATATTAAATATTCAATAAAGAAACGTATTTGTCACACACCCCCAAGGGCAGCCAATCACAGAAAAGTTATAAGCAACCAGAACAACCAATCAGAATGGATAGAAATCGGGTTATGAAATAGCCATTAAAATAAGGATTATTTAAAACACTATCCCTAACGCAAAGAATAGGAGGATTGTATAAACTCCTAAAGTTGGGAATACATGAGAATATGAAACAGAAAGAAATATAGTATACACGGAGTTTTAAACAAACACTTCCGGTTTGACAAAAGGGCAATTTATGACAGGGTATTTAAACTCCCTGTCCGACAGTTAAAACCAGTCTTGAGAAAGGTCACTACTTGACCGAAACGCGTTGGCTGGTAAGTCTGATTTTGATATCCACACTTATTTTTAGCAATCCACACTATTTCTAATTTTTTCGGCAGAGGGACTGCGAGCTAGCAAGCAGAGGGAACAAAGGCTTGAAAGGGCTGAGGGCTTGAACGCTTGAGAGCAAGGGACCCAGGGCTGACCGGAAAATCTTAAACATATAGGATTGTGAGGACATTTAAATACACTGATTTTGGCATACTAACTGTTGAAAATTATTGCACAAACTCTCACTATATCATTCACTAAATGGTATAATCTGGATTTTTAAGGAGTTCACCAATTTTTTAACTTCAATTTTGAACACAGAGTAAAGGATTGTTCACTAGATTATTTTTACCACGATTGTTTACGATTGTTTATTGTTTTTTTGCAACTCTTTATACTGGGATTGAGCACCAAGGCCAGATCAATCACCAGATTTTTTTACTGCGATTGTATTTTCACTGCGATTGTTTTTTACTGCAACTGTTTTTCACTGTGACCATTTCTTACTGCAACTGTTTTTCACTGTAACCATTTTTTATTGCATTTGTTTTTCACCATGACACTATTATTTTTCTCACTAAACCTGGTAAATAATTTGTGCATCATGTTTTAGGAGGTGTCTGCTCACCTATTACCTGACAGCATATATATAACTAATCTGTAGGTTAAGCAGACAAACAGAAATTTGTTTTGTATAGGATCTTTATCCAAGGGATTTAATCAGTTAAACACTGATCGCCAAGATTGCTAGCTATTAATGTGAGCTTGTATATCATTTTTCAAATCACTCAGACCTGTCTAGGTTCCACTATTGGAATACAGGTTATCTTACCGAAAGGTTTGAGAAAGGTGGTTAAGAACAAACCACCAGGCACAAGCTTTATATTGATTTTATACTGTATCAATGTTTAGTTGTAATAACATTTTAGACTGTTAACATGGATCCATGAGGGAATTAAGATTATATTATTTTAATTTTAAACAATTTTAACATCCTGAAATCTAAAGGACTGTGATTTTTTAAAAAATTTTAAATAAATTTTCCATCTGTTATTATTCGTATCCAATGTTGTATAAATACAATACTGGGCTTTAATGTGACTGTTCAATTGTAGAGCAAGACACATAGCTATTATAGCTGAAGGGAATATTCATTACTGTTCTGATCGTGTTGAAATAAAACACAATTTTGAAACTACACTTTGAAAATTGTTTCTAATTGGGGACCCTGCCTTCTATAGTTGGCGCTCTGATACTCCTTTAAATCTTTTACAAATTGGAGATTCCCTTTCAAGACATAAGTTTAGAGAATATACAAGCATCAAATGGGTTAAAGAGGCACCCATCTCTTGTTCTTGGAAATAATCACATATTAAGTTCATTAACGATGCCTAAATTACGCCTTAAAAAAATATCTAAATGGCAGAATAGTGGAACAAGTAATTGCCCCAAATGTAATGGAGCCCGAGCGGATCTACTCCATTGTATGTGGTTCTGTCCAAAAATAAAAAAAATCTGGTTGAAGGTACTCTATTGGCCTTATACGATACTTGATATTACAATTTCCTTACAGTCATTTCAGATCCTTTTTTTGTTCTCATGGCCTAGTATAAAATAACCTAAACTAATTAACACCGCCATAATGATCGGCCACATTTTAATTTTACAGAAGTGGAAAAAAAAGGTTGCATCATCAATAGTTATTTTTAAGCAAGCAATCTATTTGCAAATTATCTTTGAACAATTTAATACCTCTACATCTTCTGCTAAACAGATTCAAGCTTGTTTTGATAAATGGCTTGAAATCATCTTGTTATGCTTTTTGAAATATCCAATATAATTTGCAGCCTTAATTTTAAGAAATGTATTTCCCTCATCCTGGTACTAGGCTCGGGGTCTATTTATGGATAGGTGGCAGGCTCCCCCCCCCCCCCCCCCCCCCACACACACACACACACTTTTTTTTTTTTTTTAAAGTTACCTTTTTATTTTTAAGGAAACAGTTAATTGAGGAAGTTTAAGACAAGAGGAAAATATGAGTTTTTGTGAGGGTATATTATCCAAATTAATTATTGAATTAATATTTGTTTATGGAAACTGTACTTTCTCTTAGAAAATATATTATGTATTGTTATGGTACTCCAAAGTGATTTTAGTCTGTGAAAAGAAAGCAAAGACAGGCGCAGCCCAATTCAAGTGTAGTATTCTTTAATTCAGTGTAAGTGCACACATACAAATGGCTACTTACAAGAGGCACAAATAAAATCTGCATATAAAGGTATCTTTACATCCAAACTGTGTTATGATATAACATACAGCTATGAAACAAACTCTACGCGTTTCGTCTGAGGACGCCCAGACTTTCTCAAGAGATGAAAAATTAGAAGTGCTCAACAGTGGATCTACTTCCTGCTCAACAGAGCAACCGGCTTTTTCACAGTTCACAGACTTAACCCAGGAACGTAAGCGCCCCTCTGCTTTTCAGTTTCAAAGTGATTTTATGTTGATACATATTTTTTCTTGCAATGAAATGTACCAATGTAAAATGTAATTAATTAATTAATATTAATATAATTTTAAACAATATTCCAATTTACTTCTATTATTTAATTTGCTTAATTCCTTAGATATTCTTTGTTGAAGAAATAGCAATGCACATGGATGAGCCAATCACACAAGGCATCTATGTTTAGCCACCAAACAGCTGCAACTCGGCATATCTAAATGTGCCTTATAACAAATGATATCAAGAGAATTAAGCAAATTATATAAAAGAAGTAAATTGGAAAGTTGTTTAAAATTGCATGCCCTTTCTAAATCATTAAAGAAAAAATTTGGGTTTCGTGTCCCTTTAAGGCCCTCCTAGGCAAAGCCTCAGCATACAAATAGGGGACAATTGCAAATATTCCAAATTATGCAACACTCCCCTGGTTTATTGTATATCACTTCTCACGGCTTCCTCTTACCTGACACCTGAATACACACTGCTAAAAGTCAATATAACAGAAAAACACAGATAAAGAAGACTACAGAAAAAAAAACTTACATACAGTAACTAAGAAATCAAAAGCCACAGTGTCCTCTGTGGTGGGAGTACTGCACTGCGCACAATTTTATGAAACTAAATACAGACTATGAGGCCTATTTAACAAAGGTCTGTCGGACCTAATCCGACAGTGTGGATCAGGTCCGACAGACCTCGCTGAATGCGGAGAGCAATACACTCTCCGTATTCAGCATTGCACCAGCAGCTCTTGTGAGCTGCTGGTGCCACGCCGCCCCCTGCAGACTCGCGGCCAATCGGCTGCCAGCAGGGTACGATCGGGTTGAACTGGGGCGATCTCTGTCCGCCTCCTCAATGCAGGCGGACAGGTTATGGAGCAGCGATCTTAAAAACCACTGCTCCATAACTTGTGTTTCTGGCGAGTCTGAAGTCTCGCCAGAAACACGGGGCGTCAAGCTCCATACGGAGCTTGATAGATAGGCCCCTAAATAGAAGAAGGGACACAATTTAAAAAAAAAAATAAAAAAAATAAAAAAAACTAGACTGTCCAGATAAAAAGGGGCAGTGTGCAACTATGATGCTGCTTTGTAGCATTTTATTCATAATGCAGATTTTGTTTTATGTTCCATGTGCCCTAAAGAGGCCAAAAAGCAAATTCTGTAATCTAGCTTTACTTCAAAATGCTGGTTTAGGCAATCTGCAGCATTTTGAAGAAAAACTAAGTTATGGAATTTAATTTTGGGCTACTCAAGGAAGCATGGAACAAATACAATTTTTTTACACAAAAGCAAAATATCTTTAATGCCCCTTTAATATTTTTATTATGATTTCCATGTTGTGTTACCACTTAATTGGACTGCTGTGCCTTTACATGTAGTGTATTTTTATGTGATAAATAATAAAACAATGCCCCAGGCACTAAATAACTTTATTTATTTTCCTGTGAGTGAACACAAACTCTGGTTTTGTGTGTATAATGTAATGTGTTTAATGCACATTCTGTCTGTACAGGACGGATGGTGATTATGAGAATGTCTTATGAAATACAAAATAGAGTATACAATTCCTTCACATTTAATGCATACACAATGGATGAAGGGTTTAAAAGATAGAGTTTTGTGTTTGATTGCAATTAATAATTTAGCATTCCCTTCATGTAGCTTTCAAACTGGATCCTGACCAATTTTATTTAAGAATTGCCAGAGCACTGCAAAATACCAGTCTAAGCATTTGGCATCTGAGTGAATAGCAAAGCTTGACATTGGGACAGCTCTTGTTAGAGTACAATTGCTATGCAATTTTGATGCTTTCAGGCCTGCTTGTTATTAACACCCTTCATAGACTCCTGGCAATGTGTTATGTCTTTGTTACAGAGGACAGATAATACTGGCATTCTGAGTGCACAGTACGGGGCAGAGAGACAACTGGGCTAATAAGATCATGTGACTCTGTGGTCAGATTTCCTTAACCACAGGGGTTGAATATTTTTTGTGTTTATGAAGATAATTGTTTTGCTTTAGGCCATAGATTTCAGCAAGCAACTTGTTTCTGTGTCATGCTAAATGTTACAGTCTGAGAACATGGCCATTTCTGGCTTACTCACTAAATATCAATGTATATTTTACTTTTCTCTCTCTTATTCTCTAATAAGTTAACACAACAGAATTGTGGGGTTCAAAAACATCCAGGCCTTGGAGCCATTGTAAAATAAAAATAAAATAAAAAATCATACACATATTATACTCATATACTATGTATAGCCCAGGTGTACAAAATCAGTGGTAAATTAAAAAAGGTCAAATAGAAAAATGCATTTTATATGCCAATAACTTTTTACTTGAATATATAGAGTGGGTTTCCTCATTATATTTCTTAATGTATTCATTGAAAATATAAATGGGTCCCACTACTTGACTGACTGCAAGGCATACCCTTCCCCTATTTTAATAAAATCATACAGTAAACATTATGAAACATTTACATTAACACATTGCTTTTGGTTAAAAACAGGTCAGTCTTTCTTTGATTGACATCAGTCTGATTTGAACAGCCAATAGGATTTCAGTAGCTCTCATCCTATTGGCTGATTTGAATTAGAAGAATCAAATCAGCCAATAGGAATGCAAGAAAAGTGATATTTAAACGCGTACCTTGAATTCACGGTGGTGGTGATCGTATGAAAAGGATCCTCCATGCTCCATGGCTCCGCAGTTGCCGGTCCGGCTTGGTCCTAGATGAAGAAGGAAGTGGTCCCCAGTAATGTTAGCTTTTTATTTTAATAGTAACTTACGCCAAGATTACAAGTTTGAACAGCACTGCAGCCATTACAAGTCTTATCGGTATAGGTGTTCTGCAAGCCTTTTAGCCTGGAACGCAACGTCAGTACCGCACTCGTAAAAATTAAGGCCTAGATTTAGAGTTGGGCGGTAGCCGTCAAAACCAGCGTTAGAGGCTCCTAACGTTGGTTTTTACCGCCCTCTGGTATTTGGAGTCAGTCATTAAAGGGTCTAACGCTCACTTTTCAGCCGCGACTTTTCCATACCGCAGATCCCCTTACGTCAATTGCGTATCCTATCTTTTCAATGGGAACTTTCTAACTCCGGTATTTAGAGTCGTGGCTGAAGTGAGCGTTAGAAATCTAAAGAAAAAGTCAGTAGTTAAGAGCTTTCTAGGCTAACGCCGGTTTATAAAGCTCTTAACTACTGTGCTCTAAAGTACACTAACACCCATAAACTACCTATGTACCCCTAAACCGAGGTCCCCCCACATCGCCGCCACTCGATTAAATTTTTTTAACCCCTAATCTGCCGACCGCCACCTATGTTATACTTATGTACCCCTAATCTGCTGCCCCTAACACCGCCGACCCCTGTATTATATTTATTAACCCCTAACCTGCCCCCCACAACGTCGCCGCCAGCTACCTACAATAATTAACCCCTAATCTGCCGACCGCAAAGCGCAGCTACTTACGTTATCCTTATGTACCCCTAATCTGCTGCCCCTAACATCGCCGACCCCTATATTATATTTATTAACCCCTAACCTGCCCCCCTCAACGTCGCCTCCACCTGCCTACACTTATTAACCCCTAATCTGCCGAGCGGATCTCACTGCTACTATAATAAAGTTATTAACCCCTAATCCGCCTCACTCCCGCCTCAATAACCCTATAATAAATAGTATTAACCCCTAATCTGCCCTCCCTAACATCGCCGACACCTAACTTCAATTATTAACCCCTAATCTGCCGACCAAATCTTGCCGCTACTGTAATAAATGGATTAAGCCCTAAAGCTAAGTCTAACCCTAACCCTAACACCCCCCTAAATTAAATATAATTTAAATCTAACGAAATAAATTAACTCTTATTAAATAAATTATTCCTATTTAAAGCTAAATACTTACCTGTAAAATAAACCCTAATATAGCTACAATATAAATTATAATTATATTATAGCTATTTTAGGATTTATATTTATTTTACAGGTAACTTTGTATTTATTTTAACCAGGTACAATAGCTATTAAATAGTTAAGAACTATTTAATAGCTAAAATAGTTAAAATAATTACAAAATTACCTGTAAAATAAATCCTAACCTAAGTTACAATTAAACCTAACACTACACTATCAATAAATTAATTAAATAAAATACCTACAATTACCTACAATTAAACCTAACACTACACTATCAATAAATTAATTAAATACAATATCTACAAATAAATACAATTAAATAAACTAACTAAAGTACAAAAAATAAAAAAGAACTAAGTTACAAAAAATAAAAAAATATTTACAAACATCAGAAAAATATTACAACAATTTTAAACTAATTACACCTACTCTAAGCCCCCTAATAAAATAGCAAAGACCCCCAAAATAAAAAAATGCCCTACCCTTTTCTAAATTACAAAAGTTCAAAGCTCTTTTACCTTACCAGCCCTGAACAGGGCCCTTTGCGGGGCATGCCCCAAAGAATTCAGCTCTTTTGCCTGTAAAAAATACACATACAATACCCCCCCCCAACATTACAACCCACCACCCACATACCCCTAATCTAACCCAAACCCCCCTTAAATAAACCTAACACTAAGCCCCTGAAGATCTTCCTACCTTATCTTCACCATACCAGGTTCACCGATGAATCCAGAAGAGCTCCTCCGATGTCTTGATCCAAGCACAAGCGGGGGGCTGAAGAGGTCCATGATCCGGCTGAAGTCTTCATCCAAGCGGGAGCTGAAGAGGTCCATGATCTGGCTGAAGTCTTCTATCAACGGCATCTTCAATCTTCTTTCTTCCGGATCCATGTTCATCCCGCCGACGCGGAACATCCATCTTCACCGATGACTTCCCGACGAATGACGGTTCCTTTAAGGGACGTCATCCAAGATGGCGTCCCTCAAATTCCGATTGGCTGATAGGATTCTATCAGCCAATCGGAATTAAGGTAGGAAAATCCGATCAGCCAATCAGATTGAGCTTGCATTCTATTGGCTGATCGGAACAGCCAATAGAATGCGAGCTCAATCTGATTGGCTGATTGAATCAGCCAATCGGATTGAACTTGATTCTGATTGGCTGATTCCATCAGCCAATCAGAATTTTCCTACCTTAATTCCGATTGGCTGATAGAATCAGAATCAGTAATATTTTTCTGATGTTTGTAAATATTTTTTTATTTTTTGTAACTTAGTTCTTTTTTATTTTTTGTACTTTAGTTAGTTTATTTAATTGTATTTATTTGTAGGTATTGTATTTAAATAATTTATTGATAGTGTAGTGTTAGGTTTAATTGTAACTTAGGTTAGGATTTATTTTACAGGTAATTTTGTAATTATTTTAACTATTTTAGCTATTAAATAGTTCTTAACTATTTAATAGCTATTGTACCTGGTTAAAATAAATACAAAGTTACCTGTAAAATAAATATAAATCCTAAAATAGCTATAATATAATTATAATTTATATTGTAGCTATATTAGGGTTTATTTTACAGGTAAGTATTTAGCTTTAAATAGGAATAATTTATTTAATAAGAGTTAATTTATTTCGTTAGATTTAAATTATATTTAACTTAGGGGGGTGTTAGTGTTAGGGTTAGACTTAGCTTTAGGGGTTAATACATTTATTAGAATAGCGGTGAGCTCCAGTCGGCAGATTAGGGGTTAATGTTTGAAGTTTGGTGTCGGCGATGTTAGGGAGGGCAGATTAGGGGTTAATACTATTTATTATAGGGTTATTGAGGCGGGAGTGAGGCGGATTAGGGGTTAATAACTTTATTATAATAGCGGTGCGGTCCGGTCAGCAGATTAGGGGTTAATAAGTGTAGGCAGGTGGAGGCGACGTTGTGGGGGGCAGATTAGGGGTTAATAAATATAATATAGGGGTTGGTGGTGTTAGGGGCAGCAGATTAGGGGTACATAGGGATAATGTAAGTAGCGGCGGTTTACGGAGCGGCAGATTAGGAGTTAAAAAAAATATGCAGGTGTCAGCAATAGCGGGGGCGGCAGAATAGGGGTTAATAAGTGTAAGGTTAGGGGTGTTTAGACTCGGGGTACATGTTAGAGTGTTAGGTGCAGACGTAGGAAGTGTTTCCCCATAGCAAACAATGGGACTGCGTTAGGAGCTGAACGAGGCTTTTTTGCAGGTGTTAGGTTTTTTTTCAGCTCAAACAGCACCATTGTTTTCTATGGGGGAATCGTGCACGAGCACGTTTTTGAAGCTGGCCGCGTCCGTAAGCACCGCTGGTATCGAGAGTTGAAGTTGCGTTAAATAAGCTCTACGCTCCTTGTTTGGAGCCTAACGCAGCCATTCTGTGAACTCTCAATACCAGCGGTATTTAAAAGGTGCGGCCAGAAAAAAGCACGATTAGCTAACGCACCCCTTTGGCCACAGAACTCTAAATCTAGGCGTAAGTTTTTTCATGGGATTCCCATAGCGCTGGTATTACGAGTTTTGCGGTGAGGCTAAAAAGCGATCGTTACACCCTATAACAAAAAGATCTGTACCGCCATCTAAAGTCAGTAGTTATATGAGTTTTACGCTACAAAGCTGTAACATAAAACTCATAACTAAAGTGTTAAAAAGTACACTAAACACCCATAAACTACCTATTAACCCCTAAACTGAGGCCCTCCCGCATCGCAAACACTATAGTAAATTTATTAACCCCTAATCTGCCGCTCCCGACATTGCCGCCACTAATAAAATGTATTAACTCCTATTGAGCCTCCCCCCGACATCGTCACCACTATACTAAAGTTATTAACCCCTAAACTACTGCCCTCCCGCATCGCAAACACTATTTAAATATTATTAACCCCTAATCTGCCGTCCGCCCACATCGCCCTCACCATACTAAAGTTATTAAGCCCTACACCGCCGCCACTATAATAAACCTATTAACCCCCTAAACCCAAAGCCCCCACAACAAAATATAATAAATTAAACTATTAACCCCTAATCCAAAAGCCCCCCACATTGCAATAAACTAATTTAAACTAGTAACCCCTAAACCTAATGCCCCCCTAACTTTATATTAAAATTACAATTTCCCTATCTTAAATTAAATTAAAACGTACCTCTCAAATTTCAAAAACTAAGTTTAAACTAACAATTAAACTAATATAACTATTAAACTAAAAATAAACTAACTACCAATTAAAAAAAACTAAAATACACATTAAAAAAATCCTAACACTACTCTATCAAAATAAAAAAGCCCACCCAAAATAAAAAAAAACCTAGCCTACAATAAACTACCAATGGCCCTTAAAAGGGCCTTTTGTATGGCATTGCCCTAAGTTAAACAGCTCTTTTACCTGTAAAAAAAAAATACAAAGGCCCCCTAACAGTAAAACCCACCACCCAACCATCCCCCTAAAATAAAAACCTAAATCTAAAAAACCTAAGCTACCCATTGCCCTGAAAAGGGCATTTAGAGCTTTTACATGCCCAAACCCTAATCTAAAAATAAAACCCACCCAAAAAACCCTTAAATAAACCTAACACTAACCCCCGATGATCCACGATAACATTTGATTTCTTGTGTTCCGTACTCCACCCGGCTCTGTGTCATTTGTTTTTTCTTCTGTGACGATTTGGTTTTCCTCCAGTTGAAATCCTGGCCATTAAGCAACCAGGACTTTAGCTAATCCACCCCCTTTATCTATAGCGCATGCGCAAGTTATTTATCTGCTTTTTAAAGTAAAAGCACACTCCCGTGTGACGCATGCGTGTCGATCATACTAGAGAATCCCATCTTACGTCATTAACATACTGGAGTCGATCAAGCACATCCTTATCATTTTCAAGCGGATATTTTAAAGCAAGTAAATAACTTTTTTCTGTTACAGCTAAATTGTTATAAGATGTGTTTTTGACACAACTAATTAATAAAAAATGTTTAATCTATTTTATATAATATTTCATTGTTGGCCACATTGAAAATAAAGTAATACTTTATTTTGAATGCTCGTTTGGTCAAGGGGATCACGATCGTAGCGAAACGATATGCAACGCAGCTCTCTAGCACAATAGTAAACAATGAATAGACTTGCGCTTGCGCACAGTTTACTGTCTTGGCAGCGAGCCTAGATGCTGAAGTAGAGAGCAGGTGGGACCGCTCTCTACATTATACATATATTAGAGCAGGAAGTACAACGGGGGAGGAGCAAGGTAAAGTAACACAGATTTTTTAGATTACTCAGATTTTTTATTTAGAAACTATAAAAAAATTAAAACAATTAGCAACTTTGTTAATAAACATATTGACTACCTAGATAATCGCACAAAACGTTGGAACTTTACCATCACTTTAAAGTAACCCCCCAACTCCCCAAAAAAAACTAACTGTAAAAACCTTGCTTACAAAATAAAATTAAAAATAACAAAACCTTTTCTTCAAAATAAAAAACGTACCCAGCAGAATACCCTATCTAACCCCAAAAGTGTTACATCTTATGGGGACTCCAGCTCCTCTTGATCCGACATTGAGCTCATCTTCATGCAGGCTCTAGGTACCAGGGGCCCATCTTCACCGCACACTGAAAACTGGGAAGCGAGGAACCCCAAATCCCTACTGGCTGATTTGAATCACCCAATAGCAAGAACTTTTTTTAATTTAAATTCTTATTATACTTTTTCTATTGGATGAATTCAAATTTAAATTTAGAAAAAGGTCTTACTATTGGCTGATTGAAATCAGCCAATAGGGATTGATTGATTTGAATGTACCCCTATACATTGGGGTTCCATGCTTTCAGGTTTTCAGTGTGCAGCGGCGATCGCATGAAGAGGAGGGCTCCCTGAAGAGAGCCTAAGAAAAGAAGATGCAAAGCGGAGGTGGTGGAAGAGGCCGCCGAAGTTCGCCTCCACCGCTGTGAAGATAGTCCCCCAGTACCTGGACCTTGGATGAAGATAGGCCCAACGTCGGATCAAGGAGAGTCCCCATCAACCGTAACACTTTTGGGGTTAGATAGGGGTTTTTTGGAGTGGCGTTTATATTTTTAAGAATAGCCTTTGTTATTTTTAATTTTATTTTGTAGGCTAGGTTTTTACAGTTAGATTTTTTTTATTTTGGGGGTGGGGAGTTACTCTAATGTAGGTGCTGGAGTTTGTAACTTTTTTTCATAAATAATATGCATTCTTATGTATGACGCATATTCTTTTAACTAGTGTATATGAATTAATATGTATTTATTTTTTCTTGTTGTTTTTTTATTTTAAATATAAATATATATTTTAAAATGTATATTCATGTTACAAAAGGCATTAGTGTTACAATTGTTTTATTGCATAACATGCATGTAGCAATGTGATACTATAATTATAATACAACTGTTTTTATAATATAAATATCTATTTTAAAAATATATTTTTATTTACAATAATAAATGCATCAAGCAAGAATATCTACATTTTAATATATATATATATATATATATATATATATATATATATACACACAATACCTAGATATTTTATATTTTAACAGTTATGCATGTATATTGCATAATGGTTTAAAGAGACATTATGCACTAGATTTTTCTTTGCATAAATGTTTTGTAGATGATCTATTTATATAGCCTATACAGGGTTTTTTTGTGTTTTTTTTAAATTATAGTTTTGCTTATTTTTAAATAACATTGCAGGGATTTCCAGACTCCTAACCAAGCCCCAAGGTTTTAGAAGTATACTGATGTATACCTACTCCAGCTTGCTCCTGTTTGTGTAAAGAGTATTTTCATATGCAGAAGAAGGGGTAGAAGGAGTGTCAGCTGTTTTTACTATACAACCACCTTTACAACAGAGCTAAACTGGGAGATTCTAAGTAAGTTTTTAAATGTTTTTTTTACTGGATTTTTATATCAGTCAGTACCTGGGCATACAGTTCTTTATAGTAGTGTTTTTCATGCAGTTAAATCAAAATTGGTGTATACTGTCCCTTTAAGCATTGCATATAAATTAAAATGTGTTTACGTAAGCTTGTTGCGTTTATTCATGCCAACAACATACTAAAAGACCGACTTGATCCCTTGCACCCTATTCGATCGACACCCCTTTTAAGACGCGGGACTCAATTCCGGTCCAGCGCTGAATTCTAGGAACCCAGATAGGTCTGCCACCAGTGATTTAGCGCATCTCTGTGACATATTATTTAAACATTGATGATAACTTTAGCGACATAGCTTTATATTTATAATAAGGATGTTTATTACTTATAGTATAGTTTATTATAGTTAGTTATTTTTTGACAGTAGGCAGTTAGCTGTGGTGTTACATTTACAATGGAGATGCCACAATAAGTTGAAGCAAAATCTTTAGTTTATTACATAGAAACATAGAAACATAGATATTGATGGCAGATAAGAGCCATAGGCCCAGCAAGTCTGACCTAACAGTATAAACTTATCTAATTCGTAGGATAGTCTTATGATTGTCCCCACAGTGTTTGTTATTACTACCTCTTGGGGAAGTTTATTCCATAAATCAATCACTCTTTCTGTAAAGAAGTGCTTCCTCAAATTACTCCTAAATCTACTACCCTTCAGCTTGAGATCATGACCCCTTGTTCTTGAATTTTCCATTTTATGTAAAATACACACAGCCTCAGTTTTACTAAGCCCTTTAACGTACTTGAAAGTTGCTATCATATCACCTCTTTCCCTTCTCTCCTCTAAGCTATACATATTTAGGTCATTGAGCCTATCCTGGTAAGTTTTATTTTTTAGACCATGTACCATTTTGGTAGCCCTACTTTGCACAGATTCAAGTTTGTTAATATCCTTCTGAAGATATGGCCTCCAGAACTGCACACAATACTCAAGATGACGCCTAACTAATGATCTAGTGGCATAAGAACCTTACTATTTCTGCTGCAAATACCTCTACCAATACATCCAAGCATTCTGCTAGCCTTACTCGCTGCATTACTACATTGTTTACTAAGTTTTAAATCATCTGAAATAATAATTCCCAAGTCCTGTTCCTGATCTGTAACAGTCAGTAAAGTGTCATTGAGTCTGTAATTAACATTTGGATTTTTCTTTCCGAAATGCATTATTTTACACTTTGCTGTGTTAAACTTTAGATCCCAGTGGTTTGTCCAATCCTCCAATTGTTGTATATCACTTCTGATTTTGTCTACCCCCCCTGGAAAATCCACTCTGTTACAATTTTTTGTATCATCTGCAAACAAACATACTTTCCCCTGTAGCTCTTTGCTGATATCCCAGATAAAACAGGCCCAGAACTGACCCATGAGGAACACCACTAGTAACAGCCCCCTTTGCTGAATGATCTCTATTTACAAAGACACTTTGTTTTCTTTCCTTAAGCCAGCATTCCACCCAGCTCACAATTTTTGAGTCTAGACCAAGGAGATACAGTTTGTGAATTAGTTTATAGTGTGGGATGGTGTCAAATGCTTTGATGAAATTTAGATATTAATACAGACAAACACATGCAGTGAAAAGAAACTTTCAAGATAGTAATATTGTTCCTATATTACAAATATATTTAAAAAAAAAATTAAATAAACAGAATGTTATTACAAGGACATAATTATAAAATATTTTCTGGGTCATGTTTCTTCTTAATAGCTGCTGCTTTCCTGTAATATGTTTTACACTGAGACGAGTTTGACAGGAAATGAATTAGTATTTTGTTTATAGTAATAATAATAGCTACGTCAAAAGGACCTAATAATGCACCCTTCCCGCGTCACTAAAAGCCGGATTTTCAATATTCTCACTTTACAGCAACTATAAATAGATCTTAAGACCAAGAAATGAAATCATGTTTTCCTTTATCATCTGATATTCAGTGTCACAGCATACAGTGGAAAGCTTGTGTAATCATAACGTGGTATCTTTATTATTTTGATATAGTGCAATAATGAATTACACAATATCCTTTATTTATACCAGATTTTGAGAAATGTGACACATATTTGTACATAAGAAAGAAATGGAGTATATAAGCTCATATGTTTTGTCTACTTTGAATGAGAAGCGATAAATCTGCTTACTATAAAATATAACTAGTAAACGCAGTCAAGGGCAAAAGAGGAAATTTAGATTGAATTCATTGTTAGCTTTTGTAGGTAGGGTCCTTACATTTTGAATCATTGTCTAAGCATCTGAATTCAGAATGCAGTGACTATAACGGGACATAAACAGGAAATAAAATAGTGCAGGACTGTGGGCGTAAAGTTAGATCTAGTAATTTCACAGTCAGTTTTAATTTCTTCTTTTTGTATTGCTCACTTCTATTACGTCACTTTATAGAAGGTCTTCAGTAAAAATCTATATTGCTGCAGCATGAAGAGCATGGCATAATTTTGAAGGTTTTCCTTGAACTACATCACCCTGTTGCTGGCTTTTCTATATGATGGGCATTTCTTTATATACAACATTGATACAAAAGGTAAAAGCACTACTAGAAGGTTCACCCATTTTGGCAAAGAATTTATTTGGAACCAAACAATCAAATAGATTCCGAGTTTTGCGTTACTGCTTTTAACGCTGAAAAATTGGTCATTACCCTGGAATGGCCAGGAATGCATATTACTATTGGTGTCGGTATAGCTATACTGCAAGCATTTTAGCCTGTAACGCCATGTTCATTCCGTACGTCCATGACGTTTCAGTGTGGGATTTTCATAGCACCGGTATTACAGGTTGTGTGGTTCAGCTAAAATGCTTGCGTTACAGCCTATACCGACACAATCCATACCGCCATCTGAGACCAGTAGTTATGGATTTTGTGTAACAAAAATGTTTCACAAAACTCATAACTAAAATGCTTCAAAGTACACTAACACCCATAAACTACCTATTAACCCCTAAACCACCACCCACCCGCATCGCAAACACTATTTAAAATGTATTAACCCCTAATCTGCCGCCCGTTCACATCGTGACAATTAAATAAATGTATTAACCCCTAATCTTCCGCACACCCACATCGCCAACACTATTTAAATACATTAACCCCTAAACTGCCACCCCCGACACTATAATAAAATTATTAACCCCTAAACTGCCACTCCCCGACATCACCGCCACTAAATAAACCTATTATCCCCTAAACCTCCAGCCTCTCACATCGCCGCCACTAAATAAACCTATTAACCCCTAAACCTCCGGCCCCCCACATTGCAAAACACTAAATTAAATTTTGAACCCTAAACCTAACACCCCGCTAACTTTAAACTAAAATTACAATATAACTATAAACAATAAAAATAAACCTACCATTAAACTATAATTTAACCTTACCTTACTATTCTAATAAAATAAAAAAACTACCAATTAAAAATACTAAAATACAAATTTAAAAAAACTATACCCATGAAAAAATTACAAAAATCTAACATTTTTTATTTTGGGGGGTTGGTTAGGTGGTGGGTTTTACTGTTGGGGGGACTTTGTATTTTCTTTCAGGTAAAAGAGGGCTATAGGTAGTTTATTGTAGGCTAGGGGGTGTTTTTATTTTGGGGAGCTTTTTTATTTTTTTAGGGCTATTGGATTAGGTGTAATTGTTTTTATTTTTGATCATTTCATTTATTGTTTTTTGTAATGTTAGTGTTTTTTATTTCTCGTCATTTTAAAAAATTTTAATTTTTTCGTAGGATTAGTTTTTTTTTAATTTGTAATTTAGTATTTTTAGTTGGTAGTTTTTTTTATTTTATTAGAATAGTAAGGTTAGGTTAATTTATTGTTTAATATAAGGTTTATTTTATTTCAAAGGTAAGTTTTTATTTATTTAAATACAGTTATATTGAAATTTTAATTTAAAGTTAAGGGGGTGTTAGGTTTAGAAGTTAATAGTTTAATTTAGTGTTTTGCAATGTGGGGGGCCGGAGGTTTAGGGGTTAATAATTTTATTTAGTGGCGGAGATGTCAGGGAGCGGCGGTTTAGGGGTTAAATAACTTTTATTTAGTGTCTGCGATGACGGAGAGCGGCGGATTAGGGGTTAATAACTTTTATTAGTGTCAGCGATGTCCGGGAAGCAGTGGATTAGGAGTGTTTAGACTAGGGGTTTATGTTAGGGTGTTAGGTTTAAACGTAACTTTCTTTCCCCCATAGACATAAATGAGGTTGCGTAACAGTGATCTCCTTTCCGCACTTCAGGTGTTAGTTTTTTTTCTAACACTTTCTCCCCTTTGATGTCTATAGGGGAAAGCGTGCAAGAGCACGTCAAATCAGCCCTCTGCTTTTGTGCGGTATGGAACTTAATGCACCATAATGCACAGCACAGGGAGGCTTTACAGTAACTTGTAATGGCAGCGCTATGTAGTTTGAAATACCGCAATTTATTTGGTGTTATTTTCGCACCCTGTTTAGCACAAAACTCGTAATCTAGGCAAATATATGTTGGCCTAAGATAAATATATACAGGTATATACATAAATATTTACAACAAACCAGTCCATCAGCCACAGCTGGCGCACTAACTGCGCAAGTGAGAAGGGATTTATTGCAGCGTGTATTACAAGTGGAAAGTAAATGTGTTTACTTTAGCGCAATTGAATTTATCATGCGTCAGGTTATCGCAACCTCAGAGCTCTGGTTAACTGTTACGCTCGATTAAAAAGTGTCAAAAAAAACATCAAAAATACATTTCACGGTACAGTTACACCCATAATAACACTGTCTGATAAAAAATATTTTAAAAATGCAATAAAAAGTTAAAAGAGCTCAAAGATATGAGGTCTCAGGTGTTGAAAAAAAAGGCTGCAAAGGGCTTTAACATAGAGAATGATACATACATATATATGTCTAAAGATGTATATGTATATATATATATATATATATATATATATATATATATATATATATGTTTAGATATGTGCACATATGTTTTTATGTATCAGATATATATTTTGTAATTAAAAGTACATTATTTACTATCACCTAGATTACGAGTTATGCGTGCTATAGGGAAATGAATGAATGCAAGAAAAGTTGCGTTATTTAACCCCCTATAGCGCAGCCATTACAAGGTTTTCAAAAACCCAGCTTGTGTGTGCAATATGGGGTTTTTAAGATCCATACCGCAAACAAAACATGCGCTGTTTTGACATGCTCATGCACGCTTTCCTCATAGACATCAATGGGGAGAGCGGGTCAGAAAAAATTCTAACACCTGCGATCGCGGAAAGAAAAGCGCCATAACGCAGCCCCATTGAAGTCTATGGGGAAAAGAAAAGTTACGTTTAAACCTAACACCCTAACATAAACC
Source organism: Bombina bombina (assembly GCF_027579735.1). Lineage (NCBI taxonomy): Eukaryota > Metazoa > Chordata > Amphibia > Anura > Bombinatoridae > Bombina > Bombina bombina. Next base: position 447,911,040 of record NC_069504.1, on the reverse strand, counting down.
CCAAGTCTAAACACCCCTAATCTGCTGCCCCCAACATCGCCGACACCTACATAAAGTTATTAACCCCTAATCTGCCGCTCCCGATATCGCTACCACCTAGATAAAGTTATTAACCCCTATTCCGCCACACCCCAACATAGCCGCCACTATATTAAAGTTATTAACCCCTATTCCGCCGCTCCCCGACATCGCTGCAACTAAATAAACCTATTAACCCCTAAACCGCCAGCCTCCCACATCGCAACAACCTCAATTAAACTATATTAACCCCTAAACCTAACCCTAAACCTAACGTAACCCTAATCCTAATGTAATCCTAACACCCCCTTAATTTAACATAACTTAAATAGAGCTAAATTAAACACAATTATTAACAAAATAATACCTATTTAAAACTAAATACCTGTGAAATAAAACCAAAGCTAGCTACAATATAATTAATAGTTATATTATAGCTATCTTAGGTTTTTTTTTTATTTCACAGGTAAGTTTGTATTTATTTTAACTAGGTAGACCAGTTAGTAAATAGTTATTAACTATTTACTAACTACCTAGTTAAAATAAATACAAACTTACCTGTGAAATAAAACCTAACCTGCCTTACACTAAAACCTACCATTACAAAAAAATAACAAACACTAAAATTACAAAAAATAAAAAAACTACCATTACAAAAAATAACAAACATTATTCAAAACAATAATAAATATTCCTATTCTAATACCATTTTAAAAATAAAAAACCCACCCCAAAATAAAAAACCCTAATCTATAATAAACTACCAAGGGCCCTTAAAAGGGCCTTTTGGAGGGCCCTTAAAAGGGTCTTTTGTAGGGCATTGCCCTAAGTTAAACAGCTCTTTTGCTACAAAAGAAAATAAAACACCCCCTAACAGTTAAAACCCCCCACCCCCCAAACTACCAAGGGCCCTTTAAATGGCCTTTTGGGGGGCCTTAAAAGGGCCTTTTGTAGGGCATTGCCCTAAAATTAACAGCTCTTTTGCTACAAAAAAACAAACACCCCCTAACAGTATACAAACCTCCATCCCCCAAACCCACAAAATAAAAATAAAGTAAAATCTAATCTTCCCATTGCCCTGAAAAGGGCATTTGTATGGGCATTGCCCTTAAAAGGGCATTTAGCTCTTTTGCTGCCCAAGCCCTAATCTAAAAATAAAAACCCACCCCAAAACGAAAAAATACATTACACAAAATAACAAACAAATTATCAAAAATAATAAAAATTATTCCTATTCTAATATCCATTTCATCATCATCATTCTATTGGATTCATCATTCTAGTGGATCTTCGGGGGGCTATTGGTAGTTTATTGTAGGCTTTTGGATGTTTTTTTTTTTTATTTTGATAGGGCTATTAGATTAGGTGTAATTCTTTTTTATTTTTGATAATTTTGTTTGTTATTTTTCGTACTTTAGTGTTTGTTATTTTTTGTAATTTAGTCTTTTTTGTTTGTTGTATTTAGATTGTTTGTAATTTTTAGAGTATTGTTAGGATTTTTAATGTGTAGTTTAGTTTAATTTAATTAGTTGTTAGTTTAATTTTAGTTTAACAGTTATATTAGCTTAATTGTTAGTTTAAACTTTGACAGGTGAGTTTTAATTTAATTTAAGATAGGGAAATTGTAATTTTAATCTAAAGTTAGGGGGGCGTTAGGTTTAGGGGTTACTAGTTTAATTTAGTTTATTGCGATGTGGGGGCTTTCGGTTTAGGGGTTTATAGTTTACTTTAGTATATTTCGTTGTAGGGGGCTTGTGGTTTAGGGGTTAATAGGTTTATTATAGTGGCAGCAGTGGTGGGAAGTGGCGGAATGGGGCTTAATAATTTTAGTATAGTGGGGGCGATGTGGGCGGACGCTAGATTAGGGGTTAATAATATTTAAATAGTGTTTGAGATGCGGTGGGGCGGCGAGGGTTTAGGGGTTAATAAGTTTATTATAGTGGTGACGATGTCGGGGAACGGTGGACTAGGGGTTAATAAGTTTAATATAGTGTTTGCGATGCAAGAGGGTCTCAGTTTAGGGGTTAATAGGTAGTTTATGGGTGTTAGTGTACTTTGTAGCAGTTTATTTATGAGTTTTGTTTTACAGATTTGTAGCGTAAAACTCATAACTACTGCTTTAAGATGGTGGTACGGATCGTGCAGTACTGACGTTGCGTTACAGGCTAAAAGGCTTGCGGTACACCTATACCGACAAGACTCGTAATGGCTGAATTGCTGTTTTAACGCTGAAAATACCAAAGGCGAACGCATAGACTTGTAATCTAGCTGTATGTGAAGAACATAGGAATGTAAAATATGCGTTTTGTGTATTGCGTTTCTCAATTTAGATTATAAAGGAGCGTTACTGAAATATTACATATAAAATATAAAAAAATATATATATGAATTATTAAAAATTAATAAACATACTGTAAAATATATAAATATATTTTGGATTATTTAGAATATTTTACAGTATGTTTATTCATTTTTAATAAATTATATAAATTTTTATTTATATGTCATATGTCATATTTCAATAGCGTGCCATAAGAATCCTTATGTGCGCTAACCCGATGGCGTTAAGATTAAAATAGAGAAACAAAATGCACAAAACAAATATTTTACATTCTTATGTTCTTTAAATAGAAAATTTACTTTTTATTATTAAATATATTTATATATATATATATATATATATATATATATATATAGATGATATATAAATACATATATATACATATCTAGACATATATATAAGTGCATTGGAGCCCTTTGCAGTTAAGTAGCTAAAAAATGTAAAATCATATTTATGCAATATTCATAACGTGTTTTACTATGTATTTACTGTATTTATGTATTTACTGTAAATATTTCACATTCCAACGTTCTTCACATAGGGGAATCTGTTCTTTGTATTTTAAAAAAAGACATTCCTTTAAATATCTGTATGTATGTATGTGTATATATATACCTATATATAATCATCTATATATATATATATATATATATATATATATGTGTATATATATAGAGTATATATAAATAGAACATATCCTGCTATGTGAAAAATATTGGAATGTGGAATATTAATATTTAATTTTGGGTTAGCGCATTTGATTAACCGTGATCAAGTTTACGTTTGAGTAGCTCACATGTTCCATTGAAGTCTATGGGGAAATATGTTAACGCGATCACTATATTGTAAGTTCGACTTTTATGCGGGCGTCGGGTTAGCGTGTGATCAAAAACTTTTTACTCTCAACTTGTAATACATGCGGTATCTGACGCACACAAGAAATTACATCTAGCTGAGTTAGCCCTCGAGATTGAGTGATAATTACCTATCCACTTGTAATCTGGCCTGAAATAAGCCGTACAGCTAACTCCGGATATCGTGTCGGCTGCAGGGAGCTTAGAACAGAAGGACAAAGTGGAACCTCCGTATGTCGTCTCAGGTGCAGAGGCTAGCGGTATGAAAATACCCAAAGACTGGCCGTTATGATATGGTAACGTTTGACTTCAGGAAAAGATAAAAACATCCGAGTATGATAAAAACAGAATTTTATTGACTATACAACACGTTTCTCGGCTGTAAGCTCTTGGCCGTTTCTTCAGGTTAGATTGGACGTGATTGGACATTGTGAGGACCAATCATGAGAGTTGATACATAATCTGTAACAATGTTATAACCAAAGACAGAATGTTAATAGTAATTTGGAAATTTGAAGACAAAGTGTGGAAGAATAAAAGACTAACAAAATAAATTAAACCAGATATTATAATTACAGGTAATTTTAAAAGCTAAAATCTGAATATCAATGCAGAAAAATGGATTGTAAACGAGTGCTAATATTCACACAATATCGATAAAAATCTTGTGTAACTCACACGATGATCAATACACCTGTAATGATACTTCATCATGTCATAGATGAAACAAACTAAAATAAAGATCAGTGTGAAATAACAATCGGCTAGATTGTTTTGCGTTATGAGCGGCTTGGTGCTAACTTGCAAGTTATTGTCACCGCTCACCTCCCTATAGCGCTGATATTACAGGTTTGCAAAAACCCGGCATTAGCAGGCAATATGTTAGCGTTGAGCAAAATTGAGCTCCATACCGCACACAAATACCAGCGCTGCTTGGAGCTGGTTTTACGTGCTTGTGCACGATTTCCCTATAGACATCAATGGGGAGAGTCGGCTGAAAAAAAGCCTAACCCCTGCAATAAATGAGCGTAAAGCTCCGTAATGCAGCCCCCTTGATTCCTATGGGGAAAGAAAAGTTATGTTTACACCTAACACCCTAACATAAAGTCAGAGTCTAAACACCCCTAATCTGCCGCCCCGACATCGCCAACACCTACATTATACTTATTAACCCCTAATCTGCCGTCCCCAACATCACCGCCACCTACATTACATTTATTAACCACTAATCTGCCGCCCCCGACATCACTGACACCTACATAAATGTATTAACCCCTAATCTGCCGCCCCCAACGTCGCCGCCACCTACCTACACTTATTAACCCCTAATCTGCTGCCCCTGACATCGCTGCCACCTACCTACACTTATTAACCCCTAATCTGCCGCCCCCAATGTCGTCGCTACCTACCTACATTTATTAACTCCTAATCTGCTGCCCCCAATGTCGCCGCCACTATACTAAAGTTATTAACCCCTAAACCTAACCCTAAGTCTAACCCTAACACCCACTAACTTTAATATAATTAAAATAAATCTAAATACAAATTGCTATCATTAACTAAATAATTCCTATTTAAAACTAAATACTTACCTGTAAAATAAACCCTAAGCTAGCTACAATATAACTAATAGTTACATTGTAGCTAACTTTGGCTTTATTTTTATTTCACAGGCAAGATTGTATTTTTTTAACTAGGTAGATTAGTTAGTAAATAGGTATTAACTATTTACTAGCTACCTAGTTAAAATAAATACAAATTTACTTGTAAAATAAAACCTAACCTACCTTACACTACAACCTAACCTTACACTACAATTAAATAAATTACATTAATTAAATACAATTAACTAAATTACAAAACCCCCCACTAAATTACACAAAATAAAAAAGAAATGATCAAATATTTAAACTAATTACACCTAATCTAATAGCCCTATCAAAATAAAAAAGCCACCCCAAAATAAAAAAACCTAGCCTAAACTAAACTGTAAATAGCCCTTAAAAGGGCCTTTTGTGGGGCATTGCCCCAAAGAAATCAGCTCTTTTACCTGTAACAAAATAATACAAACAACCCCCCAACAGTAAAACCCACCACCCACACAACCAACCCCCCAAATAAAATCCTATCTAAAAAAACCTATGCTCCCCATTGCCCTAAAAAGGGCATTTGGATGGACATTGCCCTTAAAAGGGCATTTAGCTGTTTTTCAGCCCAAACCCTAATCTAAAAACAAAACCCACCCAATAAACCCTTAAAAAAATCTAACACTAACCCCCGAAGATCCACTTACAGTTTTTGAAGACTGGACATCCATCCTCAATGAAGCCCAGAGAAGTCTTCATCCAAGGGGCAAGAAGTCCTCAACGAAGCCAGGAGAAGTCTTCATCCAAGCGGCAAGAAGTGGTCCTCCAGACGAGCAGAAGTCTTCATCCAGACGGCATCTTCTATTTTCATCCTTCCGACGCGGAGCGGCTCCATCTTCAAGACATCTGGTGTGGAGCATCCTCTTTTTCCGACGGCTTTTCAAGAATGAATTCTCCTTTAAATGATGTCATCCAAGATGGCGTCCCTTGAATTCTGATTGTCTGATAGAATTCTATCAGCCAATCGGAATTAAAGTTGAAAAAATCCTATTGGCTGATGCAATCAGCTAATAGGATTGAGCTTCAATCCTATTGGCTGATCCAATCAGGCAATAGGATTGAGCTTGCATTCTATTGGCTGTTCCAATCAGCCAATAGAATGCAAGCTCAATCCTATTGGCTGATTGTAGACTTCTCCCGGCTTCGATGAGGACTTCTTGCCGCTTGGATGAAGACTTCTCCCGGCTTCGTTGAGGATGGATGTCCGGTCATCAAAAACTGTAAGTGGATCTTCGGGGGTTAGTGTTAGGTTTTTTTAAGGGTTTATTGGGTGGGTTTTAGTTTTAGATTAGGGTTTGGGCTGAAAAAGAGCTAAATGCCCTTTTAACGGCAATGCCCATCCAAATGCACTTTTCAGGGCTGATTGGAACAGCCAATAGAATGCAAGCTCAATCCTATTGGCTGATTGGATCAGCCAATAGGATTGAAGCTCAATCCTATTGGCTGATTGCATCAGCCAATAGGATTTTTTCACCTTTAATTTCGATTGGCTGATAGAATTCTATCAGCCAATCGGAATTTAAGGGACGCAATCTTGGATGACGTCATTTAAGGGACCCTTCATTTGTCGTTAGTCGTCAGAAGAAGAGGATGCTCCGCGCCGCATGTCTTGAAGATGGAGCCACTACGCGCCGGATGGATGAAGATAAAAGATGCCTTCTGCCCGTCTGGAGGACCACTTCTGCCGGCTTAGATGAAGACGTTTCCCGGCTTCGTTGAGGACTTCTTGCCGCTTGGATGAAGACTTCTCCAGGCTTCATTGAGGATGGATGTCCGGTCATCAAAAACTGTAAGTGGATCTTCAGGGGTTGGTGTTAGATTTTTTTTAAGGGTTTATTGGGTGGGTTTTGTTTTTAGCTTAGGGTTTGGGCTGAAAAGGAGCTAAATGCCCTTTTAAGGGCAATGCCCAACCAAATGTCCTTTTTAGGGCAATGGGGAGCTTAGGTTTTTTTAGTTAGGATTTTATTTGGGGGGTTGGTTGTGTGGGTGGTGTGTTTTACTGTTGGGGGATTGTTTGTATTTTTTTTACAGGTAAAAGAGCTGATTTCTTTGGGGCAATGCCCCGCAAAAGGCCCATTAAAGGGCTATTGGTAGTTTAGGCTAGGGTTTTTTTTTATTTTTTTTTGGAGGGGGGGGTTATTTTGATTGGGCTATTAGATTAGGTGTAATTAGTTTAAATATCTGATCATTTCTTTTTTTATTTTGTGTAATTTAGTGCTTGTTTTTCTTGGTAATTTAGGTAATTGTATTTAATTAATTTAATTTATTTAATTGTAGTGTAATGTTAGGTGTTAGTGTTAGACAGGTTAGGTTTTATTTTACAGGTAAATTTGTATTTATTTTAGCTAGGTAGTTAGTAAATAGTTAATAACTATTTAGTAACTATTCTACCTAGTTAAAATAAATACAAACTTGCCTGTAAAATAAAAATAAACCCTAAGCTAGCTACAATGTAACTATTAGTTATATTGTAGCTAGCTTAGGGTTTATTTTACAGGTAAGTATTTAGTTTTAAATAGGAATTATTTAGGTAATGATAGTAGGTTTAATTTAGATTTATTTTAATTATATTAAAGTTAGGGGGGATGTTAGGGTTAGGGTTAGACTTAGGTTTAGGGGATAATAAATTTAGTATAGTGGCAGCGACGTTGGGGGCGGAAGATTAGGGGTTAATAAATGTAGGTAGGTGGCGGCGATGTTAGGGGCGGCAGATTAGGGATTAATAATATTTAACTAGTGTTTACGAGGCAGGAGGGTGGCGGTTTAGGGGTTAATATGTTTATTATAGTGGCGGCGATGTCCGGAGCGGCAGATTAGGGGTTAATAAGTATAATGTAGGTGTCAGCGATGTTGGGGGCGGCAGATTAGGGGTTAATAAGTGTAAGATTATGGGTGTTTAGACTCGGGGTTCATGTTAGGTGTAAACATAAAATTTGTTTCCCTATAGGAATCAATGGGGCTGTGTTACGGAGCTTTACGCTGCTTTTTTGCAGGTGTTAGATTTTTTTTCAGCCAGCTCTCCCCATTGATGTCTATGGAGAAATCGTGCACGAGCATGTAAAACCAGCTCACCGTGGCTTTCAGCAGCGCTGGTATTGGAGTGCAGTCTGGAGTTCAATTTTGCTCTACGCTCACTTCTTGCCTGTTAACGCTGGGTTTATGAAAACCTGTAATACCAGCGCTGTAGGAAAGTGAGCGGTGACAATAACGTGTAAGTTATTACCGCACCCCTCATACCACAAAACTCGTAATCTAGCGTTAGTCTTTAATTCTTCGACACTTTGTCTTCAAATTTCCAAATTACTATTGACATTCTGTCTTTGGTTATAACACTGTTACAGATTATGTATAACTGTATAACTGTATAACTCTCATGATTGGTCCTCACAATGTCCAATCACATCCAATGTATACTTTTTAAGCCCCATGGCGGGCAGATTTTGTATCTAACCTGAAGAAACGGCCAAGAGCTTACGGCCGAGAATCGCTGTGTATAGCTCAATAAAATTCTGTTTTTATCATACTCTGATTTTTTTTATATTCTCCTGAAGTCAAACGTTACCATATCAGAATGGTCAGTCTGTAGGTATTTTCATACCGCTAGCCTCTGCGTCTGAGACGACATACGGAGGTTCTACTTTGTCCTTCTGTTCTAAGCTTCCTGCAGCCGACACAATATCCGGAAGTTCTATCTTGCTCCTTGTGGAGGATATGCAGCTTATCTTACACGGATAAGGGGACATTGCTACCATCAAGATATCACCCTTCCAGCGTACTGACTGCTGTTAAAGGTCAGCCTGCTCGTTTGCACCTTTTTTACAAAGAGTGCCATCCCACTTGTGAGTACCTGTTCACCATATGATGTTTATGCTTCACATCTAGTTGAAAATATTGCACCATGAGGCGCTTTCTTTCTGTTTACACTTTTTAGATTCACTGATTCACCATCGGCTTCAAGAAACAGCTGCCTCCACATTAACTTTTATATATTTGAACTCTTTCACTCATGAATTTATCATTTTTTCAGCAACTTTTTCTGTTTTTTTACATTAATTGCATCTACTGTTTTTTCACTTTTTGTCAGAAATATTTTATTTTCACCTTTTATTCCTGCAAGATTTTTATTGTCCTATTTTCATATATATATATATTTATATATATATATATATATATATATATATATATATATTTTAAAACATACGGCTAACTGCATATATTAGCCCCAGAGTAATAATACCATTGTAGCTTATTAAACTTAATATATAAATAATATTGTGCTCACGCCCGTGGAGTTATTTATAAGTAATTGGCTAAAATTATTATTATTATAATTTATTTGTAAAGCCCCGCCAAATTCCGTAGCGCTGAAATGCAAGTCAATAGATAATAAATAAATAGCCATGTGATCAGGAGGCTGTCAGAAGAGGCTTAGATACTTAGGTGTTCACTGTTCAAATTGTGTATTAAAGGGATTATCAATATTTTTAAACAATACATTTTTTTGGAGTAGACTATCCCTTTAACCCCTTAACAACCAGAGCGTACCCGGGAGGGACGGGAACGGGTGGGACCGCTACACTACATAAAATAAACTCAGAGCGGCAGGGAGGAGGAAGGAGGGAGGGGGGATCATACAGTGGAGGTGGGATTACAGTCTGGGAGAGCAATTTGGGAGGGGAAGGGGGTAAATGAGGTGGGGCAGCTACACTACAGAAAACATTTGTTTTTTGGGGGGTTTTATTAAATAAAATTAACAAATTTTGGAAAACTGGGTACTGGCAGACAGCTGCCTGTACCCAAGATGGTGGTACTTAGTTAGAGGGTGGAGGGTTAGAGACCTTTTTGGGAGGGATCAGGGCAGGTCTGTCTTTAACACAGTTCAAAAGGGGCAGCTGCCCAGGGCCCAGTCTTAGTTGTGGAGCCCAAGAGTCGTAAAAAAAATAAAAAATAAAAATTTTGGTTCATGTCAGACTGCTGATGTCAGTTCTAACACACACACTCAGTCCTAATACTGTCACAGTCAAAAGTTCTCTGCTTATATTTATTTGTAAGAAACTGTGCCAGACCGTGCCGGTATCATGTGACAAGCTAAGCTAGTGCCATGTGCTGTTATAGGTGTGCACTGTGCAGCACTGAATGCTAAGCCCTAACTTGGCATCCAGCCAATCCCACTGCAAAAGAAAAGGTCCTGCTGGGGTTACCACTGTTATCAGGTAACTGCTCTGGTGGTGGGGATTGTTGAGGGTATGGCTGACTGTAGGCGCATGCAGCAGAAAGCAGGAGCGGCAGGCACGTGAGGATTTGAACATCTGTGCAGCTGCAGACACTGCTCTCTTCAGTCTTGAGGCTGTGTGACTCATCTCACACTGTATCCATGCAGCCTTGGACAGACAGCATCCAGTCTGCTTGTCCCCTTAGCCTTGCTCTTTCTGCTATGGCCCTCAGTTCAACTACCTGAAGTTTGTTAGGGGAATAGTGCATTGTAGGAAGGTGTCAGTAGGAAGGATAAGTGCACACACGCCTCTCCCCCATGCAGCATCGTCTAGTGCAGGGTGAGAGGGAAGTGACATGCTTCTGTGGCTGATGTATAGTGTCATGCTGATACTTCACACATTAAGGTAAGGTTTATTTTTATAGATTTTTTTCTCTCTGTCTCAGATTTTACAGCTTCCCATAGTAGTTCTGCTGTTCCAGTCATTAAACTTACATTTGTTTGCACCTCCATGCTTCCTCCTCAGTCTTTACCTTGCTTTGCTCCTGTTGGCTGCCCTAAATCTCTTTAACCAGCCCTAAATCTATATAACCAGCTAACCTTACACCAGAATCACATTGAAAAGCATCAGTTTGATTGATTAGATTATCCATAGCTGATATTGTTATCCCCAAATGTCAGGATTCCCCCTTACAAGTCAGACATACCTCAGTGTACTGCACAGGGCACACATACTTTGTATTTTTAATATTGGATTATATAGAGTGTGTACCTAAATTTGTGTGTGCTGTAGTGTGTGTTTGTGTGTACATGTGTATGCTCTGGAAAGTGTGTGTTTGTGCGTACATGTGTATGCTCTGTAGTGTGTGTGTTTGTGTGTACATGTGTATATGTATGCTCTGGAGAGTGTGTGTTTGTGTGTACTTCTGTATGTTCTGGAGAGTGTGTGTTTGTGTGTACATGTGTATGCTCTGGAGAGTGTGTGTTTTTGTGTATATGTAGATGTGTATGCTCTGAAGAGTGTTTGTGTGTACATGTATATGTGTATGCTCTGGAGATTGTGTGTTTGTGTGTACATGTATATGTATATGCTCTGGAGAGTGTGTGTGTATATGGATTAGGGGAGTTTGTTATTTTAGGCATTCCCTTGGTATTCATGAAAGTGGTAATTTTGCTGTACAGTGGCTGTCTAAACAATAAATATATAGTGAATATCCCAAAACTGGTGAGATGCTTTAAGGAGGGCCCAAAATAAATTCTTGCACCGGGCCCTGTAGACATTAGATCCGCCACTGATTTTTACTATGCAATGCCGTGCATTGCAATAAATATTTATGTACTTTAAAAAAATATATAAATTAATTAAAAAACAACATTTAATTAATAATTTAATTAGTAGATATTTTAAATGAATCCACAGTGGATGAATTTATATATTTATTTACTAATTAGTACTGCTTAGGTCCAGTTTCACATATTGCAATTTATTTCATTTTTTTTTAAATGATTAGCCATAAATAAAAACTGCATACTGGCAGACTGTCTGTCAGTACTTAAAGGGACAGTATACACTCATTTTCATATAACTGCATGTAATAGACACTACTATAAAGAATAAGATGCACAGATACCGATATAAAAATCCAGTATAAAACTGTTTAAAAACTTACTTAGAAGCTTTCAGTTTAGCTTTGTTGAAAAGGTAGCTGGAAAGCCCACTGCAAGTGGGAAATAAGACACTTTTCCCCCCTCCCCCTTCTTTTGCATATGAAAAGACCCTTTACACAAACAGGAGCAAGCTGGAGAAGGTATACATCAGTACTCACATAAAACTTTGGGGCTTGGTTAGGAGTCTGAAAATCTGAGCAATGTTATTTAAAAATAAGCAAAACGAAACTTTTTTTTTTTAAAAAACTTCATGGGCTATATAAATAGATCATCTACAAAACATTTATGCAAAGAAAAAATGAGTGCATAATGTCCCTTTAAGATGGGGTTGACCATTGGGGGGTGGGGGAGGGAAGAAAGCTGTTTGAGAGGGATCAGGGAGGGATCAGGAGGTGGGAAGTTTCAGGTGGGAGGCTGATCTCTACACTAAAGCTAAAATTAACCTTACAAGCTACCTAATTAACCCCTTCACTGCTGGGAATAATAAAAGTGTGGTGCGCAGCTGCAATTAGCGGCCTTCTAATTACCGAAAAGCAATGGCAAAGCCATATATGTCTGGTATTTCTGAAGAAAGGGGATCCCATAGAAGCTTTTACAACCATCTGTGCCATGATTGCACAAGCTGTTTGTAAATAATTTCAGTGAGAAACCTAAAGTTTGTGAAAAAGTTAACGATTTTCTTTATTTGATTGCATTTGGCGGTGAAATGGTGGCATGAAATATACCAAAATGGGCCTAGATTAATACTTTGGGTTGTTTTTTATAAAAAAATATATATAGTTTTGATAGGTAAATAAAAAAAACAAGACTCTATTTCTGTTTAAATGGAGTGATGGCAAAAATGCTAAAAATGCTCTGGTCTTTTGGGGAAGTTTTAGTCTGAAATGCCCGGTCCTTAAAGGGGCATGAAACCCAAAATGTTTCTTTCATGATTCAGATAGAGAATACAATTTTAAACAACTTTCTAATTTACTTCTATTATCTAATCTGTTTCATTCTCTTCGTATCATTTGTTGAAGGAACAGCTAAGCACTACTGGTTTCTAACTGAACACATGGGTGAGCCAATCACAATCAATATATATATGCAGCCACCAATCAACAGCTAGGACCTAGGTTATCTGCTGCTCCTGAGCTTGTCTAGCTAAATCTTGCAGCAAAGGATAACAAGAGAAGGAAGCAAATTAAATAATAGAAGTAAATTGTAAAGTTGTTTAAAATTGTATTCTCTATCTGAATCATGAAAGAAATTTTTTGGGTTTCATGTCCCTTTAAGGGGTTAAATCAGATTTATTTATTTTACCACTCTCATATCTAGGCCCTATTTAAAAAGGAAAAATATGTAAAGAAAGTAGCGATTTTAAATGTAAAATGAGCATAATGTAAAGAAAACAATGGAATGTATAGGTTGAAATTGTTAAGATCTATTAAGTCTCATTGATGCTGATAGTTACCTTTCTGGGAGTTATCATTGTGTTTTTTAGTTTTTTGTTTGTAATAGTGACCACAGGATATTTAGTAAAATGGCAGATTTCTGATGTTGGGCCCGTACGGTGAGGTCACAAAGATTTTTTAATACCCATATTGTACCTTGAATGATGTTTAGCTCACTATACAGCAGCGGTATGTGAATGAGAAAGCCATTTATTACCATATAAGGTCCCTAAAAATGTTTTACATATTTTGTCTGGTTTCTCTCTATGCTGATGAGTTTTAGCTCATTTGGCCCTGTGTGTTTGCGATGTACACGTTTGTTTTTTACCCATATGGGGTAGTACTGATTAGATTTCTTGCTTTCTTGTTTTACACAATCTCTCCTTTTCTCTGTTACTACGATCTATGTGAAGGGGATGGGACAAGCACACTTTTCAGAGACATCTGAGGTATATGTAGTGCTGTACAATCTTGTTAAATGTAGAATAAAAGCAAAATCAGGTAAAACAATTATGGAACGTCTATTGCAATGTTACATCATTTTTCTTAATTAACAATTTTATGGGGAGATAAGGGGCACCATTTAGGAAGCAGCGGAAGCTGCTTCAGAGGCCCAAGTCAATAGATAATAAATAAAAAGTTGATTGACACCATCCTGTTGGCGGCCGGGTGGCCACAAATCTGTAGTGAGCGGCATTGCACCAGCATCTCACAAGAGCTGCTGGTGCAATGCTGAATACGGAAAGCGTATTGCTTTCCGCATTCAGCGAGGTCTGTCAGACCTGATCCGCACTGTCGGATCAGGTCCGACAGACCTTTGTTAAATAGGTCCCATAGATACAAGGTAATCACGGAGGTTAAAAGTATATTAATATGACCATGTTAGCTGTGCAAAACTGGGGAATGGGTAATAAAGGATCTATCTTTTTAAACAATAAGACATTTTGTGATAACTGTCCCTTTAAGAAGCAGTGGTGAAAAGACCACTGCTCCTTAACCTGTCTGCCACCTTTTAGGTGCGGATTGAAATTATCTCAATCCGATCGGGATTACTGACAGCCCCTGCTAGCGGCTAATTGTCCGCCAGTGAGCAGGGGCGGCATTGCACATGCATTTCACTAGAAATGCTTGTGCAATGATAAATACCAACAGTGTATGCTGTCGGCATTTAGTGATGGCGAGCGGACATGATTTGCTACAGTAAATCTACCCCTAAATGTTGAGTTTCATGTCCCTTTAATAAGAAAAAAATACACAACCCTCATTTCTTTTAGACACACACATTTCACATCCTCCCCCTGTATAAATGTTATTCTTTCCCGTTAACATAAACATACATTCTCAATATCCTTATCTTGCTCTAAGTAAGATATGCAAATGAGGATGTTTCATATGTTCTTCATAGAAATAAAAGCTCTATTGTGTACATAATGTAACAACAACTCATACTGTATTATAAACATGAAAATGATTTGCATATGTGTTATCTTGCTTCTCCAGCTGCCACTTCCTGGTTTTATTTTCATTATCTATGAAAGGGTGAACACTATTGCTAGTGCTTAAAGAAACATTTTACTCAATATATAATCCCCAATAAAATTATAAGTAGGGTAAAATACAATGTGGCTTCATTATTTATTGTGCTAGTTTTCCTTCAATTGTCCTAAGTCTGCATAATAATGTAGTTTATTAATTTGCTACATACTACACAGTGATTGCTTAGATCATGTTTGCGCCAGAGTGCCAAAAGGTTGTGAAAAAGGGAGAACACCAGAATGCTGTGAAATCAGATCACTTTTATGCAATTATTATATATTAAAAAATACTTTGATTGTTAGTTAAGTGGGCATACACTGGCAGGCAAGAAGATCACACACAAGAGGAACTCATCAAGTGACAACAACCTTGTAAAAAATGTTCAGCCAAGTCTCATCTCATAAAAAGTCCAGGGCCTCGATCACATACTTGGTGACCAGTGTTCCCCCTAAGGACAGTTTTGTGTGCAGCCCAGCAGTGAAACAGTTAACAAGAGAACCATACCTTGCCATCTGCATTGTGCAGTGTTTGCTAATTGCAGGGTGTGGTTACCTAATTAACTGTTTTACTGCTGGGCCGCACACAAAACTGGCCTTAGAGGGAACACTGTTGGTGACATGCGCAAAAACCAACATTGCCAAATATTTCTCTAATTGAGCTATCACATACCTGGCGCAGCAGACAAGTTACGTGCATTTATATTTGACGGCGTAGACATTTTTTACTCCAATAAACTAACATAGAACTGGTGTCGACAATCAGTATCACAAAGGCAGCGCATGGACTTACGCGCACAGAATGGATGTATTTTACTCCATTTTTATCTCACCACACATAGGCAGGCGCAGCAACCCTTGCACACAATAAAAAAGCAGCGTAACTCCGTGGAAGCCTTAGCAAACACCTAATGCATGCGCAATATCAACCCCTAAACCACTATCCCCCACATCGCAATCATTAATAATATGTACTAACCACTAAACTGCCATCCTCCACAACGCAAAGTATCTAAATAAACTATTAACCCCTAAACCGCCATCCCCCCACAACGCAAAGTACCTAATTAAACTATTAACTCCTAATCTGCCATCCCCCACAACGCAAAGTATCTAAATAAACTATTAACCCCTAAACCGCCATCCCCCCACAACGCAAAGTACCTAAACCACCATCCCCCCACAACACAAAGTATTAAACTAATAACTAAACCCCCTAACTTAACACCCCTTAACCCCAATTAAAATACACATAAATAAAATTAAAAATATACTAACTACTTTAAAAAAAAATCACAAAAATGTAAAAATCTACATTACAAAGAAAAAACTAACATTACAGAAAATAAAAAAACTAAGATTACTGAAAATAAAAAACCTAACATTACTGAAAAGAAAAAAAACTAACATTACAGAAAAAAATACCCTTAAATAAATTACCCCTGAAAGCTGCTTTCATCCTATTGGCTGATTTGAATTTGAAGAATTTACATTGTGGGGGGATGGTGGTTTAGGGGTTTATAGTTTAATTAGGTACTTTACGTTGTGGGGGGATGGCGGTTTAGGGGTTAATAGCTTATTTAGATATATGTAACAATAAGAAAAGGTTAGTAATTGCGCTGAACTGAATGGAATTAAACCCCTCCTAAAAAACCCAGCTTCCTCTATGCTGTGTTATGCTTGGGAATCTTTAGCTTTTTTAGCGCCCTCTTAATACCCCCTTGCAGCTTATTTAGATACTTTGTGCTGTGGGGGGATGGCAGGGTTAATAACTTTAATTAGTGTTTACGATGTGGGGATGGCGATTTAGGGGTAAATAACTTTAATTAGTGTTTGCTATGTAGGAATGGTGGTTTAGGGGTTTTGAATGGTGTTTTGACGTGTCAGTTTCTTTCTTTCTTTTGGTTTTTATTTTTACGTGTGAATTTAACTTGCAATATACTGGCGTAAGTTACTGGCAACGCCAGAAATGTGTAGTTGTGCACATTTCTGAACCTCAACAGTTTTTAAGACTTACGCCAGTATATCATATGGAAGCATGTGTTATGTGATTCACACGATGTGCGAGGTGAACTTACTGGCGACGTGGGTTTCAGCAGTTGCACTGAAAAATATGCAACATATTTGATCATGCCCCAGGTTTTTAATCTGCAGCATTACTCAGAAGCAACACAGCTAACCAGAGGCGTAACTAGAAACCACAGGGCCCAGGTGCAAGAATCTAAGAAGGGGCCCCCCCACCACCCCTCCCCCCTCCAAAAAAGGTGAATTTAATACATTTTTTTTTAACATTTAACACAGAAAAAAATGTGAATCAGATTACATGTCTGCAAAAGGAGGTACCCTGTGCCCACAGTCTGTGAGATGGTCTGACCCCCTATTACTGTATATATATATATATATATATATATATATATATAGTGACACTATTTAACCCCCCAGTACTGTATATAGTAAGTTAGTGACACAGTCTGTAATCTGCCGGTGAGATGGCTGGCCTGACCTTACCTGCCCAGTACTTTATAAAGTGACCATAGTAGTCAGTGACATGGTCCACCCCCCCATACTGTATATAGTGGTACTGTATAGTGGCACTGTTTACCCCCTGCCCCCCCCATGCTGCCCCCTCCATGCTGTAGTAACAAGGTCTGTAATTTGCTGGTTCCACAAACATACACAAACACAAATACATGCATAAATACACACAGTCACATACATACACACATACACACACCATACACACACACATAAACACCAATGGGTATAACAGAAACACTAACCCCTGTAGTCATGTCACATTCACAGGATATCAGTGCAGGCAGTGGTAGGTTAACATTTTTTATTGAAAAAAAATAAATAAAATAATATATATATATATATATATATATATATATATAAATATATATATATATATATATATATATAAAATTATTATTTTTTACCCACCCTCAGGGGCCCAGTCGCACCTGTGACCTCTGCACCCCCTGTAGTTTCGCCCCTGCAGCTAACCAATCTTTCAGCCTCTTTAGCTACTACCCCCTTTCTCTCTTGGCACACACCGAACATGACATATGCAAAACAACAAGAAAATCTCTTGCTCTAGTTTAAAAAATACTCAACAAGCAGTGATGTAGCCATTTTTCCTGCCAGTGTGCTGATAAAGATATGTGTGTGTTAGTCATAATAAGAGTTTCTCATAGCACTAATGAATACTGTGAGCCTCTATTGTTAGTTAGTGAAGTTAAAACAAGCTCCTCTCTTTTGTGTTTAAAGTTAAAACAAGCCTTATTTTTGCCAAGTATCCAAGACCTTAGCTAGCCTGCAACATTATTTCAATTATATGTTCTCCTCTAAGCAAAGTTTTCATATAAACTGTTTGATTAATTATTTGTGCATGAAATCCGGAAAAGTTTCCAATCCTAATATAGGTGTTATTTGGCCACAGCAAATACAATAATATAGACATAATCCAGAAGTTTTTTAAGGGGTGTATGCTTAAGGTCAGGATGCTGCATTCCTTTTACCAATACCCATAACCCCACTTCACAACTCATGTCCCCACTTTAACTCATCTAAATTCTTATCTAAAAATAAACACACGGACACAGTTGCTATGGCGAAATGTGGAAAGGTCACAATTTATTAAATTCAATTAATTTTGCTACCTTTATGTAAAAATTTAGCCATAATTCAAATTCAACACCAAATAATGCCACTGCATTGACAAAGGAAGTTTTCTGGGACCCACGCCTGGGGGGGGGGGGGTGACCACACATCACTGCATAGTCCGCCCCTAGATAGACCACTGGATCACCCCTCAGGGCCAAGTATGCCGCGGGATACTCCCGCCCCCCATTCTGCCCCGCCCACGTGCCGGACCAAAACTTCCCCGCCTGCTTGTGATTGTATAACCTGATAACAATATATACAGCTGCAGTATTCTTATCCTCCAGCCAGCGTAAACCGCCAGGTCACCTGCTGCCCTTCGGTTGCGCTGTTTTCTTCCCCTTATGGAGGAGCACGGGCGGTCTTACTGCGACTCAACCAATTAGTTAACGTCCTGCCCTTAGCCGTGCTGTTACTGATCTTTTCATGTGACCTCTCCGGATTATTGTATCGTGCTCTGCTGTCTCTAGGGTGCACCATTGTCCCCAATATTTTCTGTAAACCACCAATGTACTTGGTGCCAGGGCTTTCTCGACGAGTTTCTCGATTCCGTCTATCCGTTGCCAATCTGCCAAAGAAGTACAGGGCAACATTTACCTTCCTGTCTGGCATTGGGTGCTAAAGACCTAAACTTCTCCCATTTAAAACGGGATAGCGTGTCAGCAACTACATTTCTGAAACCCGGAATATGTTTGGCCCTGAAACAGATGTTATGCTTTAAACATTTTAGCACCAAATACCTTAGGTACCTAACTACTGGTAGCGATGAGGCAGATAGTAGGTTGATGACCTCTACCACTCCCCTATTGTCTGACCAACAGATTATTTTTCTATTTGCTAACTCTTCTCCCCATAACTCTATGGCTACTACTATGGGGAAAAGCTCCAGCAGTACCAAGTTCTTAACCCAACCTATATCCTTCCATCTTTTTGGCCACACTCCTGCGCACCATTTCCCCTGGAAATATGCCCTGAAACCCAGCCCCCCCCCCCACTGCATCTGTGTATAGCTCCATTTCTACCGCAGATCCTACCTCCTGCCATATGTGAACCCCGTTAAATTCTTATAAAAATGAGTCCCATACTTTCAGATCATTCCTCATCTCCCCCGACACTCTGATCATGTGCTCCAGCCTCTTTGCACCTCTCGTACTTATCTCTGATCGCCTTTTAAAAATCCTCCCGACTGGTATAACCTTGCAAGTGAAATTCAGTAACCCTAACATTTTCTGCATTTCCTTTAATGTTACTTTCCTTTGTGTCACCATTGATGCTATCAGCGCCCTAGCTTTTTCCACCTTATCCTCGTGTAGCTTGCATTGCCCTTTTTCCGAATCTATTGTTATGCCTAAAAATGCTAGCAAGGGCCCTCCGTTTTTTTGTAAGAAAAAAAGGGGGCGGGGTGTGAGGGCGCTAGTGAGAGCTTAAGAAATCACTGTTTCCAGCGCTCTACTTACTCCACTTACACCCTCCGTTTTTTTGTCTGCTACAGGTACTCCCATTTCCTCTAACAGCCCAATTTGTCCTGCTTTCATGCTCTTGCACCTGCCAGTACCTGTTTTCCCCACCACCATGAAATTGTCCAGGTAGTGGACTACTGCCTCCCTCTTTTGCCTTGTTACCAGTAACCAATGCAGGAAAGTACTGAACTTTTCGAAGATTTAGCATAATATAGAGCACCCCATTGGCAAACATTTATCCACATAAAATTGCCCTTAATCAGCTTAAAACTATTTGGGTTCAGTGGTAGTAGACGGAAAGCAGATTCAATATCTATCTTAGCCATCATGGCACCCCTCCCCACTTTCCTTACCATGTCTACCACGCTGTCAAATGATTGATATTGCACTGCTGCTTCCAGTTTGTCTATAGCATCATTTACCGACCTACCCTTTGGGTATGATAAATGCTGTATCATGCGATACTTCCAATTTCAGGTTCCTGGCTGTTACTGCCCCCGTTACCTCCCCTTTCACTGGCACTGTAAAACCATCACTCAATCACTCAATTAATAAATCTCTATCCTCTATGATAGGGTATGCCTGCAGCTCGCGAACCAGCCTATCTATTTTCAGGGGGGTTTGTGCTATTCCCCCTAGCTTGCCCTCCCCCCGTACTTCCATTGGGGGCCCAGTCTCAATTGCGACCCTCTGCATCCCCTGTAGTTTTGTCCCTGGATATGACAGACAACATTGTTTAGAACAAAATAGGAACTTAGGGACATGTAAATATGTTTGCAAAAGATTTCTGACATAACACACATACACACACACACATATATATATATATATATATATATATATATATATATACATACATACAAGAATATTTGCTCAAATTCTAGCATTAATAATCATTTAAAAAATAAATAAAAATATGACTCCTAGAAATACAAATACACATTAATTTATGTGAAAGTAACATTTATCAATATAAAAATAACTTTCTATGAGATATACGGCTAGATTACGAGTTTTGCGTTATGAGTGAAAAAGCAGCGTTATGGCTCTTTTTCACTACCGCTGGTATTACGAGTTTTGCAGGTATAGGTGTACCGCACACTTTTTTTGGCCGTAACGCAAAGTAACTACCACAGCTTTCAAAAAGTCCTTTTTCAATGGGACTTCAATAGCGCCGGTATTACGAGTTTTGCCTGGGAGGCCAAAAAGTGAGTGGTACAGCCTATACCGATAAGATTCGTACCGTCATCTAAAGTCAGTAGTTATGGGTTTTGCGCTACAAATCTGTAGCACAAAAGTCATAACTAAAGTTCTAAAAAGTACACGAACACCCATAAACTACCTATTAACCCCTGAACCGAGGCCCTCCGACATCGCAAATAATAAAATTATCAACCCCTAATCTGCCGCTCCGGACATCGCCGCCACTATAATAAACATATTAACCCTTAAAACTGCTGCACTCCCTCATCGCAAACACTAGTTAAATATTATTAACCCCTAATCTGCTGTACCTAACACCGCCGCAACCTACATTACTCTTATTAACCCCTAATCTGCTGCATCCATAATCGCCACCACTATACTAACGTTATAAACCCCTAAACCTAACCCTAAGTCTAACCCTAACACCCCCTTACTTTAATGTAATTAAAATAAATCTAAATAAAACCTACTATTAATAACTAAATAATTCCTATTTAAAACTAAATACTTACCTATAAAATAAACCCTAAGCTAGCTACAATATAACTAATAGTTACATTTTAGCTATCTTAGGTTTTATTTTTATTCCACAGGCAACTTTGTATTTATTTTAACTAGGTAGAATAGTTAGTAAATATTTATTAACTATTTACTAGCTACCTAGTTACAATAAATACAAATTTACCTGTAAAATAACACCTAACCTTACACTACAATTAAATAAATTACATTCATTAAATACAATTAACTAAATTACAAAAAACAAACACTAAATTACACAAAATAAAAAAGAAATGATCAAATATTTAAACTAATTACACTTAATCTAATAGCCCTATCAAAATAAAAAAAGCCCCCCAAAATAAAAAAAAACCCTAGCCTAAACTAAACTGCCAGTAGCCCTTTAAAGGGCCTTTTGCGGGGCTTTGCCCCAAAGAAATCAGCTCTTTTACCTGTAAAAAAAATATAAACAACCCCCTAACAGTAAAACCCACCACCCACACAACCAACCCCCCCCCCCCAAATAAAAACCTATCTAAATAAACCTAAGCTCCCCATTGCCCTGAAAAGGGCATTTGGATGGGTATTGCCCTTAAAAGGGCATTTAGCTCTTTTTCAGCCCAAGCCCTAATCTAAAAATAAAACCCACCCAATAAACCCTTAAAAAAACCTAACACTAACCCCTGAAGATCCACTTAGAGTTTTTGAAGACCCGACATCCATCCTCAACGAAGCAGCAGAAGTCCTCAGCGAAGCCGGCAGAAGTCTTCATCCAAGCAGGCCGAAGTCTTCATCCAAGCCGGCAGAAGTTTCATCCAGATGGCATCTTCTATCTTCATCCATCCGGCGCGGAGTGGCTCCATCTTCAAGACATTCGGCGCGGAGCATCCTCTTCAATCGACGACTCTTCCAGAATGAAGGTTCCTTTAAGGGACAGCATCCAAGATGGCGTCCATTGAATTCCGATTGGCTGATAGAATTAAAGGTGAAAAAATCCTATTGGCTGATGCAATCAGCCAATAGTGTCAAAATGACTCAAGCACCAGTGGTATAGATTCAGTGTGCAAAGCTGGGGGAGCCACTGCTCAAAAGACTCCCATATAACAAATGCAAAGAAATTCCAGCAGCACAACAATAGTGAATAATCTTCCAATTTTATTAGGTACCTGGAGGTAAAGCAATGACGTTTTGGGCTCAGTAGCCCTTAATCATATGACCCTCATGCAGTATACAACTTCCTTAAATACCCAACACCACAGGTGTAGTCAGTAATAATATTATCTAGCTTATACCTGCAACAATTCTCTAATCTTATCGCCACCTAGTGGTGCATAACAATTAATACATCAAAAAAACTTTTTATAAAAAGTCTAACAGTGTTACATACTCGTATTTCAACTACAAATTACATTTCATATCAAATTTCAGAACAATACACAATTTAATATTTACAAAGATAGTAGTGAGGGATAATTCTTCATCTCGGTCGTTCATATCTAGAAAAGGGATTATTGTAGAATCTGTAAAATCACAAAAAAATATTAAAATCAATTTCACGGTTCATTCCTTTAGGATACAGACAATTTAGCCTATAAATCCACATAGACTCTCTCTTTTTTAAGATTAGTTCTCTGTCCCCACCTCTTCGTGGGACAGGGACATGGTCTATAATTTGGAATTTCAACTGTGCAATTGAATGGCCAAAAGTCAGAAAATGATTGGAGACAGGGGCATTAAAATCTTTACATCTAATGTTAGACTTATGCTGTATGATTCTATCCCTCACCCTTTGGGTGGTCTCTCCAATATAAATCCACCCACATGGGCATTTAATCAAGTAGATTGCATAATCGGTATTACAAGTATAGAAGCCATTAATTTTATATACTTTACCAGTTAAAGGATGTGTAAAATTATGGCCTTTGGCCATGTTATTACAATTAGCACACCCTAAACAGGGATAGCAACCCAAGCCTTTTCCAGAGATATAACCTTGTCTCAATTTCTTACTCCCTATATCTGCTCTTACGAGTCTATCTTTAATGCTGGTACCTTTTCTATAAACTGGCATAGGTCCATTGACAAAAACCTTATTATCTGGATGACAATCTCTTAACAAAAAAACAGTATTTATTGACAATTTTCTGTATTTTATAACTTTGATTGCTATACTCTGAAACAAAGATAATTCTACCTTCTCTATTGTCCACATTCTTCTTACTTCCACTGGTTATTGTATCTTTCTTAGCTCTCTTTATCTCATTATTTATAAGGTCAACCGGATAGCCCCTATCTCTAAATTTCTCTCCCATCTCTTCTAATCTAGTTTCAATAAGTTGTTCATCTGATACAATTCTTTTTACTTTAGTCATCTGACTTCTAGGTAAAGATTTAATTAGGGGGAGTGGGTGCGCACTTGTATAATGTAATAGGCTATTCTTGTCTGTACTTTTCCTGTATAAATCTGTTTTAAGGCCACCACCTTCTTTATAGACCAAAGTGTCTAAAAAAATTAATAGATTGCTCATCCCAAGTAAGGGTAAATTTGATACATCTTGTGGCTCTATTCAGATCCTCCACAAACTCCAATAGGGATCCAATGTCGCCCCATTCAGCCAATAGGATTGAGCTCATATTCTATTGGCTGTTCCAATCAGCTAATAGAATGCGAGCTCAATCCTATTGGCTGATTGGATCAGCCAATAGGATTGAAGCTCAATCCTAATGGCTGATTGCATCAGCCAATAGGATTTTTTCACATTTAATTCCGATTGGCTGACAGAATTCAGCCAATTGGAATTCAAGGGACGACATCTTGGATGATGTCCCTTAAAGGAACCTTCATTCTGGAAGAGCCGTTGAATGAAAAGGATGCTCCGTGCCTGATGTCTTGAAGATGGAGCTGCTCCGCGCCAGATGGATGAAAATAGAAGATGCCGTCTGGATGAAGACTTCTGCCGGCTTGGATGAAGACTTCGGCTCGCTTGGATGAAGACTTCTTCCGGCTTCGCTGAGGACTTCTGCCGCTTCATTGAGGATGGATGTCGGGTCTTCAAAAACTGTAAGTGGATCTTTGGGGGTTAGTGTTAGTTTTTTTTAAGGGTTTATTAGGGGGGTTTTATTTTTAGATTAGGGATTTGGGATGAAAAAGAGCTAAATGCCCTTTTAGGGCAATGCCCATCCAAATGCCCTTTTCAGGACAATGGGGAGCTTAGGTTTATTTGGGGGGTTGGTTGTGTGGGTGGTGGGTTTTACTGTTATGGGGTTGTTTGTATTTTTTTTTACAGGTAAAAGAGCTGATTTCTTTGGGGCAATGCCCCGCAAAAGGCCTTTTTAAGGGCCATTGGCAGTTAAGTTTAGGCTAGGTTTTTTATTTTTATTTTGGGGCGGCTTTTTTATTTTCCTAGGGCTATTATATTAGGTGTAATTAGTTTAAATATTTTATAATTTCTTTTTTATTTTGTGTAATTTAGTGTTTATTTGTTTTTTGCAATTTAGTTAATTGTATTTAATTAATGTTATTTATTTAATTGTAGTGTAATGTTAGGTGTTAGTGTAAGACAGGTTAGGTTTTATTTTTTTAAATTTGTATTAATTTTAACTAGGTAGCTAGTAAATAGTTAATAACTATTTAGTAACTACTCTGTCTAGCTAAAATAAATACAAACTTAGCTGTGAAATAAAAATAAAACCTAAGATAGCTACAATGTAACTTATTAGTTATATTATAGCTAGCTTAGGGTTTATTTTACAGGTAAGTATTTAGTTTTAAATAGGAATTATTTAGTTAAAGGTATACTGAACCCAAAAAATTTCTTTCGTGATTCAGATAGAGCATGCAATTTTAATCAACTTTCTAATTTACTCCTATTATCAAATTTTCTTCATTCTCTTGGTACGTTTATTTGAAAAGCAAGAATGTAAGTTTAGATGCCGGCCCATTTTTGGTGAACAAACTGGGTTGTCCTTGCTGATTGGACAGCATCAATAAACAAGTGCTGTCCATGGTTCGGAACTAAACATTTGCTGGCTCCTTAGCTTATATGCCTTCTTTTTCAAATAAAGATAGTAAGAGAATGAAGAAAAATTGATATTAGAAGTAAATTAGAAAGTTGCTTAAAATTGCATGCTCTATCTGAATCATGAAAGAAAAAAATGGATTCAGTATCCCTTTAATGATAGTAATTTTTATTTAGATTTATTTTAATTACATTAAAGTTAGGGGTTTTAGGGTTAGGGTAATGGTTAGGTTTAGGGGTTAATAACTCTAGTATAGTGGCGGCGACATTCGGGGCAGAAGATTAGGGGTTAATAAGTGTAGGTAGGTGGTGGCGATGTCAGGGGGTGGCAGATTACGGATTAATAATTGTAATGTAGGTGGCGGCGACATTGGGGCCGGCAGTTTAGGGGTTAATAACTTATGTAGGTGTCGGCGACGTTGGGGGCGGCAGATTAGGGGTTAATAAGTGTAATGTAGGTGGCGGCGATGTTGGGGCAGCAGATTAGGGGTTAATAAGTGTAATGTAGGTGTCGGCGATGTCGGGGGCGGCAGATTATCGGTGTTTAGACTCGGGGGTTTATGTTAGGGTGTTAGGAGTAAACATAACTTTTCTTTCCCCATAGGAATCAATGGGGCTGCGTTACAGAGCTTTACGCTCCTTTATTGCAGGTGTTAGACTTTTTTTCAGCCGGCTTTCCCCATTGATGTCTGTGGGGAAATCGTGCACGAGCACGTAAAACCAGCTCAAAGCAGCGCTGGTATTGGAGGGCGGTATGGAGCTCAATTTTGCTCAACACTCACATATTGCCTGCTAACACCGGGTTTTTGTAAACCTGTAATAGCAGCGCTATAGGGAGGTGAGCGGTGGCAATAACTTGCAAGTTAGTACGGAGCCGCTCATAACGCAAAACTCGTAATCTAGCCGATTGTTTGTTGAGGTATAAATCAATCTATTTCTTGTATAAATCAATCTATTTCTTGGACATTAACAGATGAAAAATAAAAGAATAGCTTTAGAGAAATGTGCTTGTTCATGGACAGTAATGAAATGGTATAAATAAAGTTGGGAAAAACTCGAATAACCGTGACATCGATGACTGTTAGCTAACACCAGTCCGATGATCTTTGCACCGTACTTGACGCGCATGTTTTTGACAGCTTTATTGATAAATAAGGAGATCATATTCAGGTCCGCGGCAGCGATGTCTGGCAAGCGTATTGACGCCGGCGAATGCAACATAGTTGACGCTTTGATAAATAGGCCCCTTAGCATCTACGGAGCCCCAGAGGTGTCACACAAGATTTTTTTTATAAATCACAAGAGAACCTGCAGTCACGCTTTATCAAACAGTGGCCATGAGCCACTGCTTCCCTACCCTCTTCTCCTCGTCTGACCAGGGAGATTGACAGCTCCTACTCGTGCGTGATTCACTGTGTGTGGGAAGGTAGCGGGATTGCAGGCGAGCGTAAAATAGTGCTCGTGTGTAATGTTAAATTCTGGCAGCAGATTGCTGCCCATCAGAAGAGAACTAGGGTGGCCTGGGGGGTGAATATGTACGTCCCTGTCCGTCCCTTGATTGATAAATCAAGCCCTATGTGTCAGTAAATTTCAGCACAAACTGGTAAACTGGTAGTAAGTAACTGTGCACCTCAGCTTCAGTCACATGGATTTCTAAAAGCCCCATGTTAGCATTATGTTATGTGACAAACAGTACATTCAGCATAAAGAATATGTATCCTTTCACAATACAGTAATCTATGAGTAACTTGTATCTAAGGCTTTGCACCAATCCCCCTTATCTCATAGGTGTGCATACTTGAATTTAGCAAATCAGTGATCACTCACAATTCAACGAGAGTCAGCTCAATGTTATCTATATGATGCACACTAGCTTTTGTCTTGCTGTGAAAAACTTATAAAATGCTATGGATTTTTCTTAGAGAGTTCTTATAAATTATATTAATTATATAGCAATGTTAGTTGGTGGGGAATGGGTAGTAAAGGTGATATCTATCTTTTTACATAATAAAACATTTGAAGTAGACTGTCCCTTTAAACTTTACACTGTACTCAGACAGATAATCTCAATGTAAACAACACATTTTGCAGCTATACTGCTTTGGAATCCAATCCCTATCTTTTGGATAAGCTTTGCAATGTACAGCATTGTGTGTACAATAACACAGGCTTCCATGATTCTATTTTGCACAGATCATTATGAAAATGTGTACAGCTCTCACTGCCATTTTTTTCTTTAGGTGGTGCAATCAAATTGGCTGTTTTCATAATATTATTAAAAAAAATAATTGCCAACATTATCCTGCTTAAAAAAGACTGTTACAATATTTTACAGAGAAATTACAGAAAAATATGTATTTGAAATGGTAGAATTCATAATTTTTTACAGGGAGCACAACTATTTTGTTTTGAGAAACCAGTTTTTAACCTGAATAATTAATTAATTTTCTGTTCAATATATAAGTAAAATATAATATAATATATCATGTGCACCTATTTCACCTCCAATAATTTGAATACAATTGCATTGTATTGTGAAAGGATAAATATGCGTTATGCTAAATGTACTGTTTGTCACATAACATAATGCTAACATTAAGGTGCAGTTACTTACCAGTCTGTCTGTACTGAGTCCCAAGTCGGACACACTGACTGAACTGAAACTGAAAGTGTAGCTGGTGAGCAGGCTGATCTATAAGTGGGAGGATTCATATTTAAGGTAGAATAGCATGATTATAAATCGTGAGCACGATTTAGCAAAACGTGCCCACGATTTAGCAAAACGTGCGCACAATTTATAAAAAAAATCTTGTGTGACACTTCTGGGGCTCGTAAGCATCCATAAAGTAAAGAGTTTAAAAGCCTCATCTTATCTTACCTCTTTCTTCTGAGGTCAGTTAGAAGTAATTTATATGTTATTAGAATACAATAGTTTTAATTATGGTAAAATGTTGCTTAAATTAAAGTGTATGTAAAATGTACTCTAACTCACAGAACTGTGGTCCAGACTACGAGTGGTGCGATGACAGTTACGCGCAAGTGATATTGGGTTTATCATGTCTGTTTGCGAATAATTAAATTTAATGCGCGATGGGATAGCACAACCTTAGAGCTTTGGTTAACTGTTTCAAAAAACAAAAGGTGTCACAAAACTCATCAACAATATATTAAAGGTACAGTTACACTCATAATAACACTGCCTAATAACAAATATTTAAAAAAAAAATATTGCACTGGGCTGAAAGATATGTGGACTCAGGTTTTAGGAAAAAAAAGGCAGGCAAAGGGCTTTAACATAGAGATACATACATATACATGTCTAAAGATGGATATCTATCTATCTATCTATCTATCTATCTGTATATATATATATATATATATATCTGTACATAGTATGTTTTTATGTATTTATATGTGTATATATGTATTTATAGACATAGAACACATAACAACATATGTATGCATATTTAGACATATATATATATATATATATATATATATATATATATATATATATATATATATATATATATTCATTGGAGCCTTTTGTAGTTAGATAGATGAAAACATGTTAAAGTACATTTATGCAATATTCATTTTTAATAAAGTGTTAAAGTGTATTTACTGTAAATATTTCACATTCCAATGTTCTGCATATAGCATAATATGTTCTTATTATTTATAAATAGATATTCCTTTATATATCTGTATGTATCTCTATATATTAGATATATGTAGATATATGTATTTATGAATAAATAGGACATGTTCTGCTATGTGAAGAACATTGGAATGTAAAATATTCATATTTTATGTCAAGTTAGCGCACTTGAGAATATGCGATCGGGTATGTGAGTAAGGTATTTTTTCACTTTTTTTGCTCCATTGACTTCTATGGAGGAATACATTAACACGGTTGCGTTATTCTTTGTATTTTTGCGCGAATCGAGTTAGCGTGCAAGTGAAAACGTTTTACTTTCAACTTGTAATACGAGGGCTACCTGATGCATGCAAAAATTTTACTTCCAGCGGAGTTAGCGCACAAGCGGGAGCAATAAATACCTGTCTACTCGTAATCTGGTCCTGTATTGATTGCCTTAACCTGCTTCAAGCTGGCATAAAAAAAAAAAACATTTTTTATATATTATTTTTAGGCACAAGAGGATTACATTAAAAATTTTAAAAAAAAATACATAGTTAATTTAACCCTTTCAGTGCCAGAGATTTCGAAGCAAAACTTGCCCACAGGACCAGGCAATTTTGAACAATTTTGCTATTACTCAGTTTAAAGCTTAGAGTCTATCTTTTTTTATTTACCTATGAAAACTAAATATTTTTGACATTCAGAGGATGATAGTTTTAACTAGCAATAATATTTAGTTATATAATAGAGAAATTATTGTAAATTTACAAAAACAGTAAAACAATTCTGTAACAAGAGTTATTGGGGCCTATTTATCAAGCCGTCAACCACAAATACGCTGGAATTCCGTAGCGTAATTGTGGAGAGCCTGATTCTCCACATTTATGAAAGAGCCTGATTCTCCACATTTATGAAAGGCTACAGACCGCCAAAAGTAGAATTTTGTGACGTAACATATGATCCGCCGGTCTCAGTCTGACACAGATCAATGCTTATGTCATTACAGATGTTCCGAATGCAAATTCGGCACTATATGACTACTTTTCCTAGTTAACAAATATCTACCAGGTACGCTCGCCACTATTCCGGCCCGGTGTACCTGGTTTTCAATCCGCCGCCCTGGAGGCGGCGGATGCCATAGGTATCAATGGGAGTCTGAAAACAGCCAAAGCTCATGTTCGCTGCTGCCCGATATCCCATTGATTCCTATGGGAGAATAAAGTTATGTTTACACCTAACACCCTAACATGTACCCCAAGTCTAAACACCCCTAATCTGTCGCCCCCTACACCGCTGCCACCTACTTTATACTTATTAACCTCTAAACCACCGCTCCCGGACCCCGCCGCAACAAAATAAACTTATTAACCCCTAAACCGCCACTCCCGGAGCCCACCGCCACCTACATTATGTTAATAACCCCTAATCTGCCACCCCCTACACCGCTGCCACCTACATTACATTTATTAACCCCTAATCTGCCGCCCCCAATGTCGCCGCCACTATTCTAAATGTATTAACCCCTAAACCTAAGTCTAACCCTAACCCTAACAACCCCTAACCAAAATATTATTTAAATAAATCTAAATAAAACCTACAATTATTATCTAAATTATTCCTATTTAAAACTAAATACTACTAATAGTTACATTGTAGCTATCTTAGGGTTTATTTTTATTTTACAGGCAAATTTGTATTTATTTTAACTATGTAGAATAGTTATTAAATAGTTATTAACTATTTACTAACTGCCTAGCTAAAATAAATACAAATTTACCTGTAAAATAAAACCTAACCTAAGTTACAATAACACCTAACACTACACTACAATTAAATACAATTAAATAAATTAAAAACAATTAACTAAATTGTATACAATTATCTAAAGTACAAAAAAACCCCACTTAATTACAGAAAATAATAAACAAATTACAGAAATTTAAACTAATTACACCTAATCTAATAGCCCTATCAAAATAACCCCCCCCCCAAAAAAAAAAAAAACCTAGCCTAAACTACCAATAGCCCTTAAAAGGGCCTTTTGCTGGGCATTGCCCCAAAGTAATCAGCTCTTTTACCTTTAAAAAAAATTCAAACAACCCCCCAACAGTAAAACCCACCACCCACACAAACAACCCCCCAACAGTAAAACCCACCACCCACACAAACAACCCCCCAAAAAAAATACTAACTAAAAAAAAACTTCTGCCGTCTGGAGGACCACTTCTGCCAGGCTTGGATGAAGACGTCTCCCGGTAAGTCGATCTTCATGGGGTTAGTGTTAGGTTTTTTTAAGGGTGTATTGGGTGGGTTTTATTTTTAGGTTAGGGCTTTGGGCTGCAAAAGAGCTAACTGCCCTTTTAAGGGCAATGCCCATCCAAATGCCCTTTTCAGGGCAATGGGGAGCTTAGGTTTTTTTTTAGTTAGTATTTTTTTGGGGTGGTTGGTTGTGTGGGTGGTGGGTTTTACTGTTGGGGGGTTGTTTGGATTTTATTTTACATGTAAAAGAGCTGATTACCTTGGGGCAATGCCCCTCAAAAGGTCCTTTTAAGGGCTATTGG
Source organism: Bombina bombina (assembly GCF_027579735.1). NCBI lineage: Eukaryota > Metazoa > Chordata > Amphibia > Anura > Bombinatoridae > Bombina > Bombina bombina. The sequence goes on along the minus strand of NC_069504.1, from coordinate 447,879,280 downwards.
TAGTTTAGTTTAGCCTAGGGTTTTTTTTTATTTTGGGGGGGCTTTTTTATTTTGATAGGGCTATTAGATTAGGTGTAATTAGTTTAAATTTCTGTAATTTGTTTATTATTTTCTGTAATTTAGTGTTTGTTTGTTTTTGTACTTTAGATATTTGTATATAATTTAGTTAATTGTTTTTAATTTATTTAATTGTAGTGTAGTTTTAGGTGTAATTGTAACTTAGGTTAGGTTTTATTTTACAGGTACTTTTGTATTTATTTTAGATAGGTAGTTATTAAATAGTTAATAACTATTTAGTAACTATTCTACCTAGTTCAAATAAATACAAACTTGCCTGTAAAATAAAAATAAACCCTAAGCTAGATACAATGTAACTATTAGTTATATTGTAGCTATCTTAGGGTTTATTTTACAGGTAAGTATTTAGTTTTAAATAGGAATAATTTAGTTAAAGGGACAGTCAACTCCAGAATGTTTGTTGTTTAAAAAGATAGATAATCCCTTTATTGCCCATTTCCCAGTTTTGCAAAACCAACACTGTTATATTAATATACTTTTTACCTCTGTGATTAACTTGTATCTAAGCATCTTCTGACAGCCCCCTGATCACATGACATTTTATTTATTATCTATTGACTTGCATTTTATCCAATTAGTGCAGTGTCTGCAACAAGCTACGTGCGTGATCACAATGTTATCTATATGGCTGACATGAGCTAGCTCTCCCCTGTTGTGAAAAGCAAATAAAAAAGCATGTGATAAAAGGTGGACAAAATTAGTGATAAAAGTAAATCGTAAAGTTGTTTAAAATGACATGCCCTATTTGAAACATGAAAGTTTTTTTTGGACTTGACTGTCCCTTTAATGATAGTAATTTTATTTATATTTATTTAAATTAGATTTAAGTTAGGGGGGTGTTAGGGTTAGACTTAGGTTTAGGGGTTAATAAATTTAATATAGTGGCGGCGACGTTGGGGACTGCAGATTAGGGGTTAATAACATAATGTAGGTGGCGGCGGTGTAGGGGCCGGCAGATTAGGGGTTAATAACATAATGTAGGTGGCGGGGGTGTAGGGGGCGGCAGATTAGGGGTTAATAAGTATAATGTAGGTGGCGGCGGTGTAGGGGGCGGCAGATTAGGGGTTAATAAGTATAATGTAGGTGGCGGTGGGCTCCGGGAGCAGTGGTTTAGGGGTTAATAACTTTATTTTATTTGTGGCGGGGTCCAGGAGCAGCGGTTTAGAGATTAAACAGTTTAGTATAGTGTGGGTGTTTAGTGACAGGGTACCAATAAAGCTGGGAAAAAGCCGAAGAGCAGCGAGATCGATGACTGTTAGTTAGTCCGCTGCTCATCGCGCTGTACTTGGTGCGCAGCTTTTTGACAGCTTTTTTGGTAACTTTGGAGAACGTATTCAGGTCTGCGGCAGCGATGTTAGGCGAGCGTATTGGTGCCAGCGAATGCAAGTAAGTTGACAGGTTGATAAATAGAGGCCATTATCTTATTCCACAAAAACCTGTAGCTAAACAACTATAAAAATAAAAAAAAAATTGTTCATTGGCATCCTGAAACATATATACAATTTGTTTAGCTTTGTTAATTTTAATATTTGTATCTGCAGCTATCTATATAGGTGCTAGATTACAAGTGGAGCTGTATTTTGCGTTTTTGCTATAGCAAAAACTTCGCTGGGATTTTCATTTTTGCGTTAGCCAGGATGCACTGGTATTACAAGTTGAAAGTAAACTGCTTTTTTTCCAGCGATAACCCAAATCGTACTTAAAGTTGAAGATCAAAAATCCCAATCACGTTTTCACATTTCCCCATAGAAGTCAATGGAGAAAAAAAGTGGGGAAAAAACCTTAAACCCACTCTCTCATGCAAACACTATAGCATTTTCACAGTTGTGCTAACCCGACATAAAAATATGAATATTTCATATTTCAACGTTCTTAACTGAATATGTTCTATTTATTCCTAATTAAATATTTCTACATATATCTGATGTATTTTTGTACAAATATATATTTATACCTATATATATATAGATGATTATATATAGGTATAGATATATACATATCTATGAATATCTATTTAGAAATGCTTAGAACATATTTCCCTACGTACAGAACATTGGAATGTGAAATGTTTACAGTAAATACATAGTTAAAACCATTATTCAAAATGAATATTGCATAAATATGTTTTTAGAAGTTTTCATCTACTAAACTGCAAAGTGCCCCAATGCACTTCTATATATGTCTATATATGTGTACTTATATATTTGTGTTTATATGTGTATATATGTCTGTACATACATATATACACATACAAATACATATGTACACATATATAGACATATATATACTGTGTATATATATATACATATACATACATACATATACATATTTAGCAATGTATTTGTACGTATCTCAATGTTAAAGTCATTTTTTTTCTTCTAACACCCAAGATCTCTTTGAATACGCTTGTTCACATTGCTGTAAATGTGTAATACCAGCGTACATTAGCGTGCACTGGTATTACAAAGTGGAGGGCAAATATTGCATTAGCTAAAGCGATATTTTGCGCTCCACTTGTAGTCTGGCCCTTAATTGGGTAATCTTAGGGCATGACCCTTAAAGGGACATTAAACCCAAAATGTTTCTTTTATGATTTAGAAAGAGCATACATTTTTAAACAACTTTCTAATTTACTTCTATTATCTAATTTGCTTCATTTTCTTGATATACTTTGCTGAAAAGAGATAGCAAGATTTAACTTTTTGTCCGTAAGGCTTATCTCCAGGTCTCTCTCCTAAGCCCTGAGCTGCAACGCCCTGCCTTGTGTAACATCTTTCATTAAAAGGCCCTAATGAACCAAGAGAGGCTTGTGTGTCTCATCTACCTATATCCAACGTTGTTCCCAAGTAGTCAAGAATCCAATTTAAATCTTTTGGGAATCCCCAAGAATATATTAAGCAAAATAATCTATGAGATTCAAATTCAAACCAAACTGGAGGGTTGTCTATTTGGCGACGACGCTGGCCTGGTTTGAAAAGCTGAGATGCCTGAGTTACTTGTTCAAACTCTTTGGTTTCAATTTGATCTCTCAGACTTTCAATGTTTTTCAATAAAGCATCAGAGGGATCCAATTTGCTCTGCATTTCTTTGTTACGGTGAGAGTACAATAATTCTCCAAGTGGAGCATTCAGTGTAGCCCATAGGGTCTGGCCAGAAATCTAAGGTTAGCATTAGTTATTAAAAACTCAGCAATAGAAGTTTAAATTAATTATTTAAAATCAGGCTCAGACCATAAATAGGTAGGCAGCTTTTAATATTGGAGAGTGGCAGCTCGCGGCTCAGTCGTCAGAAAAAAGACAATGATCGGACCAAGGAAAAAAGGTGTATATTCCAGCACACTCACCAATGTCTATGCACACTTTGAGTGTCCATAACCACTCTAAAAAATCTACAAAATGAAGTACATTGTTTGTGTCAACCTTTATTATTCTGGAGTCTAAAACTCGGTTAAGAGACCAGGAATCCGTAAAAAAAAGTAGTCCAGCCTAAAATAAGAATTGTGTTGATGAGAATAGAAGATATAATCTCTACTACTTGGATGGCATTCCCTCCATATATCATAAAAATTAAAATGAAAATTTATATCCCTAAATCATTTGCTGGTAAGAATGGTATCATCTATTTTTTTATAAACTTTTAATATTTTATCTGTTGACGGGTCCCACACCATATTAAAATCTCCCCCTATGACGAAAATTCCAGACTTAACCCCATCCACCCTAGATAGAACAGTCTAAAAAAAATTAGCCTGATGTTCATTTGGGGGCATATACATTAAACAGTGTAAATACCTGACCATTAAGTTCACATATCAATGTAATACATTAGCCTTCAGCATCTGACTCAACATGTAGAAGTTTAAATCCTACCATTTTGAGAATTAAAATAGCCACTCCTCTGCATTTTTCTGTAAAAGAAGCTGTAATTACATGAGGGTATTCTGGGGACCTGTAGGGAAGCTGGTTATCAACTAACCATAGGGTTTCTTGTAGGTATTCCACATCTTCCTGTAAAGATCTCATATAGTTAGTGAAAGATTACAGGTGTCTACTAAGACTATATAACTTAAAGGATGTCTATTTTCAGATGACTCAGCCAAATATCAACTAGTAGTCAAGGTTCCAAAAGCTGAAGAATATTCACAAATAATTATTTTTCAGACTGCGCTAGTTTGATATTGACGCTGAATTTATCACAGCATATTGTAATTAAGGTTGAACCACTCTATAACCAAACTATGGTACAATTCGCATTTATAAAGTTAGCAGAATGAAATTAAAACCATACATCTTAAAATTCATGTGACAAGTAAGGAAGTATTCTATTCATGTGACACTATACACCGCTGGACTAGGGTAGTCGTAACAGAATTTCAACTAAACTAGAACCCTAGTCTTCTAATAGAAACAGGAGAGGGGGCAGGGGCAGAACTACAGGGAGTGCAGAGGTCGCAACTGCGACTGGGCCCCTGAGGGAGGGGGCCCAGCTTAAAAAAAAATTCCTTCTTAGATTCTTGCACCTGGGCCCTGTGGTTTCTAGTTACTCCTCTGAGAGGGGGGATGGATAGGCTTACCATACGTCCCGTTTTTACCGGGATTGTCCCTGTTTTGAGCCCCTGTCCCAGTGTCCCACCCGTTTTTCATTTTTGTCCCGGCCGCCGGGGTTCTATCAATCATTCAAGCAAATTCATCAGACTAGCGTAGTCTGATTAATTAGCTGGAATGATAGAACACCGGCAAATCTGTGAATTAACTTTGTTGCGCATGCAGCATGCACTGTCTTTTACAGCTGTCTGCTGCCCGTCGGAATGTGCGACCGTGACGTCACCACATTCCTGCAACAGACGGGTCGCAGAATCCGACTGATAACGTGTGCTCCACCTCTGCTTCACACTCAGTGTTTTAGGCGCCTTCAATTTAGGAGAACGCATCGTGGGGCTGCACACTGTGGCTTCCTGTTGCTGAAGCAAATACCAACAAAAAAAAATTCTTGACTTTTGCAGATCTTCTTGCTGATAATGATAAGTACGTGTGAGTTACTTACTACAATACAATATTACTTGATCTTTTCCTTTTTTCATATGCAACCACATATCTTAGGCTGCTATCTCTATCTGCTATGTGATGTTATTATTTATTTATATTATTAGATATCTCCATTAATAATTGTGCTTCTGGGGTCACTCATCAATCATCATTAATTATGGATGGTAAACTAATAATTGTGCTGCTGGTCATTAATTATGTCAATATAATTGTGCTGCTGGAGTCAACTCATGATCATCATTAAATTAATGATGATGATTGATGACCCCAACAGCACAATTATATTAACATAATTAGTGATGCCCAGCAGGACAATTATATTAACATAATTAATGATGATGACCCCCAGCAGCACAATTAAATTAACATAATTGATGATGACCCCAGCAGCACAATTAAATTAACATAATTAATGATGATGACCCTAGCAGCACACTTATATTACCTTCATTAATGTAATTAATTATGTTAATATAATTGTGCTGCTGGGGGTCATTATCATTAATTATGTTAATATAATTGTGCTGCTAGGGTTATCACATCATTAAGTATGTTAATATAATTGTGCTGCTAGGGTCATCATGTCATTAGGTATGTTAATATAATTGTGCTGCTGGGGGTCATTATCATTAATTATGTTAATATAATTGTGCTGCTAGGGTTATCACATCATTAAGTATGTTAATATAATTGTGCTGCTAGGGTCATCATGTCATTAAGTATGTTAATATAATTGTGCTGCTGGGGTCATCATAAAATTAATTGATGTCACTAATTATGTTAATATAATTGTGCTGCTGGGGTCATCATCATTAAATAAATTATTGTCACTAATTATGTCAATATAATTGTGCTGCTGGGGTCAACTCATCATTAAATTAATGATGATGATGATGGATGACCCCAGCAGCACAATTATATTAACATAATTAATGATGATGACCTCAGCAGCACAATTAAATTAACATAATTAATAACATTAATTAATTTAATGATGATGTTGACCCCCAGCAGCACAATTAAATTAACATAATTAATTATGATGACCCCAGCAGCACAATTATAATTAATGATGATGAGTAACCCCAGCAGCACAATTATATTAACATAATTATTGATGATGACCCCAGCAGCACAATTATCTTAACATAATTAATGATGCTGACCCTAGCAGCACAATTATATTAACATAATTAATGATGATGACCCCAGCAGCACAATTAAATTAACATAATGATGATGATGACCCCAGCAGCACAATTACATTAATTATGGATGGTAATATAATTGTGCTGCTGTGCTCATGATCGTTAATTATGGTAATATAATTGTGCTGCTGGCGTCATCATCATTAATTATAGTAATATAATTGTGCTGCTGGGGTCATCATCATTAATTATGGTAATATAATTGTGCTGCTGTGGTCATCATCATTAATTATGGTAATATAATTGTGCTGCTGGGGTCATCATAATTAATTATGAATGGTAATACAATTGTGCTGCAAAAAAATGTAGTAATATAATTGTGCATGGAAAATTAGTTCTGGTCGACAAATGCCCCGCCCATTGGCCACACCCCTGACCACACCCCCACTGGCACCGTGCCAAGTGGTCCCAGTTTCATCTCTAAAAATTATGGTAAGCCTAGGGATGGATGGTATCTATAAGATTTAATAACAATAGTAGTAGGATAGTGAGGTAGAGTAAAGGCATCCTACCTTGCAAGGGGACCTCTGGAAACAATAATAAAAAAAACAAAAATACTCTCAGAACAATTTAAGAAGTAGACTAAATTACTTCTAGAATGCTTAAGGCCTAATGTAATTGCAGTAACATACATCAATAAACTGGCATTAAGCCTGATGTCAAAAATACATTAAATGGCATTCAAATGAAAATAAAAGATATAGTAAGACTGTAGGTCTGACCTCTTGTAAAGGTATGGAACTATTAGGTTCCCAAAAGGCCAGACTCAACCTAGAATTCTTGACTAGAGCATGTCAATATTTCTTCTGTGCGGATGGGAGTTGAGGCAGAGGGCGCTATTCTTGTACCTGTGGAGTTAACGGTGCAGATATTAAATGCAAATCAGCAGACCTAGATGATGTGGTAAGGCCCCAGGATGCCTATAGGTCCAGTCCCATTTTCAATAAATGAATTGTATGGAAGATGCTATCTTTAGTCACAATTAATTTGGTTGGGTATCCCCAACGGTACTTAAAACTTTGGGCCATGAGGCACTGTGTAACGGGGTGAAAAGATCTCTTTTTTGTAGGATATATTGAGATAAAAACAAAAGGAAGAAGGCGCTCCAATGGTGCAGTATGTTACAAAAAAATATAAAATCAATCCCAAAAACACCCTCTCTATAAGTAGGTACTCACAAAGAGAGCTCACTATGGTACAGTGCTATTCAAACAGGCTGGATTGATCAGAGCCCACCAGCTAGCTCCCACAGGATTCAATGTTTCCTAAATCCTGTAATGATGGAAAAGAAGACAGGGGAGGGGGGGGGGGGGCAAAAAGCTCCAATATTGCAAATGGTCACTTTAAAAATCAATCCTCCCAATAATAGTTCCCAACTGAGAGTGGATACTCACACAGGCTGTGCACTATAATGCAGTTCAAGTAACACAAGCTGGTATATCAGAACCCACCAGCTGGCTCACGGCAGAACACAGGAAACACGGTCCACAGAAGGAATGTATCCCTCAAATAAAGCTCAAAAACCATAAAAAATAAATATCCCAAAGTATGGAATATATTTTATTAAAAGATAAGTTAAAATCAATACAATAAAACTGTTACGTGTTTCAAGGTGCTAGTGGCACCCTTTCATCAGGCAGTGATAAGTGAGCTATACAATAAACAACATATATATAGAGCATAACAATATATAATAATTAGAATCACATTAGATACACATGTTGAAATCAAGTCACATGATTCTGATCACTAATGGTCTGCAGCTGATTAGGGACAACACAAGAAAAACTTGGTAAACTCCCCCTACTCAGGCACAGAGTGATATAAGAATATAAATATATCTATTGCCTCTACATGAGACCATACACCGATCATAATCAATGAATTAGATATTGGCAGTGTAAAAAATCCAAACATCCTGGCATGGGGAAATATTGCACAAAACAGTCACAATTATAAAATGATAGCCATTGCAAAAAACCCTATTACAAGACGTATATCCCTATGGCCTTCCTAAACATATATCTACCTAAATTAAAAAATCATAAATGTAGACTAAAGTAAAGCAAATTGTTCCCAATTTCAACAGCCATCCGTTTTATTTATCACCTACATAACATATCCGCATTACGGCATCCCCATTGAAGCATGTAAACCATGTGGACATACTCACTCACGTAAGCATGACGTTGCCATAGCAACGTATCCAAAACAACTGTGACTCATCATTACAATGACCAACCAGGAGCCGCAAGGCGGAGTTACAAGAAATGACACAAAGAATGTTAAACAAAATACTTTCATAGTACAAAAGGTTACAGACTATGAATCTAAATCGAATGATTCCTGCTGGTATATACAGACAATTGGAGCATATCAATTATTACTTGGTCGAAACTCACAATATCTGTGATCACTTTCCCCATCTTATAGCTAAGTATACTCAATGTCTAACACCATTTGCTAATATCCTGACAATACAAAACATGAGTACATAGTGCTCAAAAAATCACTAACATATATTATATTACGATATAGTCAAATGGATAGACATATTTTAAATATGAGGTTCGCCAGCCCTAAAACCGGAATGTGCACAAACCTGTGACTCGAGCATATACCCGGAATGTGCAGAAACCAGTAGTGCCTTTGTCCTTTGCTACCATCATTTGGATGGCTACAATTTGGTGACTTTATATTGAGATAAATCAGGGCATATGGTAATAGCCTGGAACCTCTCCAGGATTGTGACTCAGCGGGGCTCCGTGGTAACTTGGTAAAGGTTTCTGGCTGACAAAACGAGGATCTCTGCCCTGCGAGAGCAAACCCACTCTGCAAATTTAGGCGGCTAAGGTCCAGTATCAAACTCACTTTTATCAATTAGGCATCAAGCTAAGCTTCCATGCATCTTCACTCTATTGCAGTTAGCTCTGACCCCTAGCCCTAAATATTTTAAAAGTTGACAATCCAAAGTATTGGTATTTGTTTGCATACCATGCCATACATTGACTGTAAGATGTATGGCAAATGTGATTGTATTAAAAAAAATTACTTTTTCACAGAATTGATTTGCACAAAACTTGTGTAGTAATGGGACAAATGGTCCCAACATCTTCTATATGATCTTTTGTGTTTAGGAATATGAGGCATGTATGGGTTTGTCATTGGTTTTGGTAATTAGAAGATCTCTAATTGCAAGTTTGCATCACAGTGTAAAATGCCGACAGCGTATGAGTGGTCGAGTGGACATGATTCGGCTACATTACCAGTTAGCCGTACGGTGTATGTGATAATAAAAAAAATCATTAACTTTTTTCACAAACGATGGGTTTCTGACTTAAACTATTTACATAAAACCTTTGCAGTCATAGGGCAATGGTCCTAACATCTTTTTTATAATCTTCTGTGCTCAGGAATACCAGACATTTAGGGTTTGTCATTAGTTTTGGTAATTAGAAGGCCTCTAATAACACTTGTGCATTACAGTTCTGAAAAAGGATTTCTTGATGTTCAGTCAATGAGGCCCATTTATCAAGCTCCGTATGGAGCTTGTGGGCCCGTGTTTCTGGCGAGTCTTTAGACTCGCCAGAAACAGCAGTTATGAAGCAGCGGTCTGAGCAGGTGGATAGGAATCGCCACATTTCAACCCGATAGAGTACGATCGGGTTGATTGACACCTCCCTGCTGGCGACGGATTGGCCACAAGTCTGCAGGGGGCGGCGTTACACCAGCAGCTCACGAGAGCTGCTGGTGCAATGCTGAATACGGAGAGCGTATTGCTATAGGCCTCAGTGGATCCATGACTTATTTAGTATGGAATAACTGCACAAATTTTCAAAACTGACCATCAAAAGCATTTAAATATGTAAATATACCGTATGTAGAAGTATACATAAGTACATATACAGGGAGTGCAGAATTATTAGGCAAATGAGTATTTTGACCACATCATCCTCTTTATGCATGTTGTCTTACTCCAAGCTGTATAGGCTCGAAAGCCTACTACCAATTAAGCATATTAGGTGATGTGCATCTCTGTAATGAGAAGGGGTGTGGTCTAATGAAATCAACGCCCTATATCAGGTGTGCATAATTATTAGGCAACTTCCTTTCCTTTGGCAAAATGGGTCAAAAGAAGGACTTGACAGGCTCAGAAAAGTCAAAAATAGTGAGATATCTTGCAGAGGGATGCAGCACTCTTAAAATTGCAGCTTCTGAAGCGTGATCATCGAACAATCAAGCGTTTCATTCAAAATAGTCAACAGGGTCGCAAGAAGCGTGTGAAAAAACCAAGGCGCAAAATAACTGCCCATGAACTGAGAAAAGTCAAGCGTGCAGCTGCCAAGATGCCACTTGCCACCAGTTTGGCCATATTTCAGAGCTGCAACATCACTGGAGTGCCCAAAAGCACAAGGTGTGCAATACTCAGAGACATGGCCAAGGTAAGAAAGGCTGAAAGACGACCACCACTGAACAAGACACACAAGCTGAAACGTCAAGACTGGGCCAAGAAATATCTCAAGACTGATTTTTCTAAGGTTTTATGGACTGATGAAATGAGAGTGAGTCTTGATGGGCCAGATGGATGGGCCCGTGGCTGGATTGGTAAAGGGCAGAGAGCTCCAGTCCGACTCAGACTCCAGCAAGGTGGAGGTGGAGTACTGGTTTGGGCTGGTATCATCAAAGATGAGCTTGTGGGGCCTTTTCCGGTTGAGGATGGAGTCAAGCTCAACTCCCAGTCCTACTGCCAGTTTCTGGAAGACACCTTCTTCAAGCAGTGGTACAGGAAGAAGTCTGAATCCTTCAAGAAAAACATGATTTTCATGCAGGACAATGCTCCATCACACGCGTCCAAGTACTCCACAGCGTGGCTGGCAAGAAAGGGTATAAAAGAAGAAAATCTAATGACATGGCCTCCTTGTTCACCTGATCTGAACCCCATTGAGAACCTGTGGTCCATCATCAAATGTGAGATTTACAAGGAGGGAAAACAGTACACCTCTCTGAACAGTGTCTGGGAGGCTGTGGTTGCTGCTGCACGCAATGTTGATGGTGAACAGATCAAAACACTGACAGAATCCATGGATGGCAGGCTTTTGAGTGTCCTTGCAAAGAAAGGTGGCTATATTGGTCACTGATTTTTTTTTGTTTTGTTTTTGAATGTCAGAAATTTATATTTGTGAATGTTGAGATGTTATATTGGTTTCACTGGTAAAAATAAATAATTTAAATGGGTATATATTTGTTTTTTGTTAAGTTGTCTAATAATTATGCACAGTAATAGTCACCTGCATACACAGATATCCCCCTAAAATAGCTAAAACTAAAAACAAACTAAAAACTACTTCCAAAAATATTCAGCTTTGATATTAATGAGTTTTTTGGGTTCATTGAGAACATGGTTGTTGTTCAGTAATAAAATGAATCCTCAAAAATACAACTTGCCTAATAATTCTGCACTCCCTGTATATATATACTAACTAGACAACACAAAAAAATGAATCTATGCTATTAATTTGCATTTCATGCTACCACTTGGTCCTAATACGGAAGTCAGATACAGTGATAAATAACACTTAAACTGCTTTCTACAAGTTTTTTTTTTACAATACAAGGAAGTTCCTGCCCATATCAGCTGCTAGGACTAGCCTAACACACTGCTGTTGTAAACTAACTGGTTTATACAGTAACAGCAGTTTAATTTGCTGCTTTGGGAAGATTATTTCCAGGTCAAGCACAACAATCATTTAATTTATGCTGAGATAAAAAGTAAACCAGAGAAGTCTGGGTAAGCTATGCAAATAAGGAATACATCCTCTCACTCTAAAGCAAGAATTTGCATATCTTACACAGACTTCTCTGGTTCGCTTTTTATCTCTCCATAAGTTAAATTAATAATGGGTTTGACCTGGAAATCAAACTTATTTACTGCTGTTTTAAACTATGAAGTACAGATGGGCTATTTGGTAGCTGTTTTCTTAAAGTGACAGAACCCACCCATAGAAGATGGTGGTAACTCCTATAGGGTGGAGCTACTTTATCCTTTCCTGGGTTTCTGTGCTTAATGTAGATAATAGATTGCTGTCTATATTGTTAGTCCTCTCCTTGTGCTATGCTAGCCATAAATTGTAATTCTTAGCTGATAGCAACAACAGCAGAGAAAAACAGAGGAATACATAGAAGTTGATTTACATCCTAGGGTACGTTGGTCAAAGTATCTAAGGATTACAAAAAAAGTCAAAACTGCGGAAAGGGGTTAACCTATATTTTCTTATATGCAAATAACACTCTGTTAGTATTGCTTCAACATTACACACACGTTTATATGAACACAAGAGACAATTGGCTTCCAATCAATGACAGCATGTGTAGCTAGAGTTTGTAAACACTGAGCCGTCTCTGTATTGTTGGCTGGCTTTTGCTCATCTATACACAATGGGTTAAACTGTTGCTCAGATATGTTTTTGCAATGTTTTTTATCTGATTTGAGATAAAAATGTATCACGGTCAGGTGAGCTAGGGATACTTTAAATTCCTATGATCTTTTTATCTTTATATATATATATATGTGTGTGTGTGTGTGTGTGTGTGTGCGTGTGTGTGTGTATGATTATTATTATTTTTTTTAAATGGAATTATGAATCTTTCACATTCCAATGTTCTACACATACAATTTTTTTTAATTATTATTGTATATATTACTATAGATATATAGGTATAGATATCTATTTTACATTAACATTATCAGATACATATGTGAAGAACAATGGAATGTAAAATATGCGTAGCGCTTTGTGGTTCGCGATTTAGGACTAATGCGGTGTCGGTTTGAAGAATTGCTAACTTCAATGCATGTTATTGAAATATTAAATATGAAAAAATATTAATAATAATTTGAAAAAATTATTATACACACTGTAAAAAATATAGATACATTCTATGGAATATTTAGAATTTTTTTATAGTATGCATAATCATTTTTGAAAATATTAATATTTTTGAATATTTTATTTATAATATTTCACTAACACGCATTGAAGTTAACAATTCTTCATGTGAACGAACCCAACACCGCATTAAACCTAAATCAAGAACTGCAATGCGCATTACGCATATTTTACATTCCTATGTTCTTCACATAGAAAATTATGTCATTTTTATTATTAAATATATCTTTTTATATATATCTGATAATGCTAAGGGAAAAAAATATATATATATACCTATATATCTATAGGAATAATTACATAGTTATAGGTATATATAGATATATTTAGAAATATGTATTTACAATACAGATTACATTATCCTGTAATTGAAGAACATTGGAATGTTAAATATGTACAGTAAATATACAGTAAAACACAATACATATGTACACACATACAGTATGTACACGCACACAAACACACACACATATATATATATATATATATATATATATATATATATATATATACATACACATATTTAGACATGTCTATGTATGCATATCTATATATTGTACAACCCCAATTCCAAAAAAGTTGGGACAGTATGGAAATCGCAAAAAAAAACTGACAAAAAGAGTCATTTGAAAATTCAATTCACCCTGTACTATATTGAAAACACATTCGGCTAGATTATGAGTTGTGCGTTAGGGTAAAAAAAGCAGCGTTAAGAGGTCCTAACGCTGCTTTTTTATGCCAGCTGGTATTACGAGTCTTGCAGGTTTAGGGTGACCGCACACTTCTTTGGCCTTACTGCAAAACGACTTACGTAAACTTCATAAAGTCTTTTTTCTATTTGACTTCCATAGCGCCGGTATTACGAGTCTGTCCTGGGAGGCCAAGCGGTACACCCTCTCCTGTCAAGAGTCTTAACGCATTTAAAAGTCAGTAGTTATGAGTTTTACACTACAACGCTGTAGCATAAAACTCATAACTAAAGTGCTAAAAAGTACACTAACACCCATAAACTACCTATTAACCCCTAAACCGAGGCCCTCCCGCATCGCAAATACTAAAATAAAAATACTAAAAAAATAAAAAAATTAACCCCTAATCTGCCGCTCCGGACACCGCTGCAACCTACATTATATTTATGAACCCCTAATCTGCTGCCCCAATGTCGCCGCCACCTACCTACACTTATTAACCCCTAATCTGCCGCCCCCAACGTCGCCGCCACTATAATAAACATATTAACCCCTAAACTGCCACACTCCCGCCTCGCAAACATTAGTTAAATGTTATTAACCCCTAATCTGCCGTCCCTAACATCGCCGCCACCTACCTACATTTATTAACTCCTAATCTGCCATTAAAAGGGCAGTTAGCTCTTTTGCTGCCCAAACCCTAATCTAAAAAATAAAACCCACCCAATACACCCTTAAAAAAACCTAACACTAACCCTCTGAAGATCGACTTACCGGGAGATGTCTTCATCCAAGCCGGGCGAAGTGGTACTCCAGATGAGCAGAAGTCTTCATATAAGCCGGGCAGAAGTGGTCCTCCAGACGGGCAGAAGTCTTCATCCAAGCCGGGCAGAAGTGGTCCTCCAGACGAGCAGAAGTCTTCATCCAGACGGCATCTTCTATCTTCATCCATCCGGCGCGGAGCGGGTCCATCTTCAAAACATCCAACACGTAGCATCCTCTTCTGGAGATGACTAAAACAGAATGAAGGTACCTTTAAGTGACGTCATCCAAGATGGCGTCCCTTAGATTCCGATTGGCTGATAGAATTCTATCAGCCAATCGGAATTAAGGTAGAAAAATCCTATTGGCTGATGCAATTAGCCAATAGGATTGAAGTTCAATCCTATTGGCTGATGCAATCAGCCAATAGGATTGGGCTCGCATTCTATTGGCTGTTCCAATCAGCCAATAGAATGCAAGCTCAATCCTATTGGCTGATTGCATCAGCCAATATGATTTTTTCTACCTTAATTCCGATTGGCTGATTCTATCTTTCTATCAGCCAATCGGAATCTAAGGGACGCCATCTTGGATGATGTCACTTAAAGGTACCTTCATTCTGTTTTAGTCATCGCCAGAAAAGGATGCTCCGCGTCGGATGTCTTGAAGATGGACCCGCTCCGTGCCGGATGGATGAAGATAGAAGATGTCGGATAAAGACTTCTGCCCGTCTGGAGGACCACTTCTGCCCAGCTTGGATGAAGACTTCTGCCCGTCTGGAGGACCACTTCTGCCCGGCTTGGATGAAGACTCCTGCCCGTCTGGAGGACCACTTCGCCTGGCTTGGATGAAGACGTCTCCCGGGAAGTCGATCTTCAGGGGGTTAGTGTTAGGTTTTTTTAAGGGTGTATTGGGTGGGTTTTATTTTTTAGATTAGGGTTTGGGCAGCAAAAGAGCTAACTGCCCTTTTAAGGGCAATGCCCATCCAAATGCCCTTTTCAGGGCAATGGGGAGCTTAGGTTTTTTTTAGTTAGTATTTTATTTGGGGGGTTTTGTTGTGTGGGTGGTGGGTTTTACTGTTGTATTTTTTTTACAGGTAAAAGAGCTGATTTCTTTGGGGCAATGCCCCGCAAAAGGCCCTTTTAAGGGCTATTGGTAGTTTATTTTAGGCTAGGGTTTTTTTATTTTGGGGGGGCTTTTTTTATTTTAATAGGGCTATTAGATTAGGTGTAATTAGTTTAAATTTCTGTAATTTGTTCATTATTTTCTTTAATTTAGTGTTTGTTTGTTTTTGTACTTTAGCTAATTTAATTTAATTTCGGTAATTGTATTTAATTTAGTTAATTTATTTAATTATAGTGTAGTGTTAGGTGTTAGTGTAACTTAGGTTAGGTTTTATTTTACAGGTAAATTTGTATTTATTTTAGCTAGGTAGTTATTAAATAGTTAATAACTATTTAGTAACTATTCTACCTAGTTAAAATAAATACAAACTTGCCTGTAAAATAAAAATAAACCCTAAGCTAGCTACAATGTAACTATTAGTTATATTGTAGCTAGCTTAGGGTTTATTTTACAGGTAAGTATTTAGTTTTAAATAGGAATAATTTAGTTAATGATAGAAATATTTATTTAGATTTATTATAATTATATTTGTTAGTGGGTGTTAGGGTTAGGGTTAGACTTAGGTTTAGGGGTTAATAACTTTAATATAGTGGCGGCGATGTTGGGGGCGGCAGATTAGGGGTTAATAAATATAATGTAGGTGGCCGTGATGTTGGGGGCAGCAGATTAGGGGTTCATAAATATAATGTAGGTGGCAACAGTGTCCGGAGCGGCAGATTAGGGGTTAATAATTGTAATGCAGGTGTCGGCGTTGTTGGGGGCGGCAGATTAGGGGTCAATAAGTGTAAGATTAGGGGTGTTTTGACTCGGGGTTCATGTTAGGGTGTTAGGTGTAAACATAACTTGTATTTCCCCATAGGAATCAATGGGGCTGCGTTAAGGAGTTTTACGATGCTTTTTTGCAGGTGTAACACTTTTTTTTCTGCTGGCTCTCCCCGTTGATTCCTATGGGGAAATCGTGCACAAGCACGTTACACCAGTTTACCGCTGACTTAAGCAGCGCTGGTATTGGAGTGCGGTAACGAGCAAAATTTTGCTCACCGCTCACTTCTTGTCTTTTAACAACGGGTTTCTGAAAACTCGTAATACCAGCCCTGCAGGTAAGTGAGCGGTGAGACAAAACTGCTCGTTAGCACCGCATAGCCTCTAACGCAAAACTCGTAATCTAGGTGATTATTAGCACATTATTTGATGTTTTACTTTGTGAATTTAATGTAATTTTGAAAATATACACTCATTTATAATCTAATGACGGCAACACGTTCCAAAAAAGTTGGTGATGTGAAACAGTTGAGGCAAATGTGTAATCATAGTATATAAGGAGCCTCAAAAAAAGACCTAGTCCTTCAAGAGCAAGGATGGGTTGAGGCTCACCAAACTGCCAACAGATGCATCAGCGAATAATCCAATACTTTAAGAACAACATTCTCCAAAGACAAATTGGTAGGATTTCACCTTCTACAGTGCACAATATAATTAAAGGATTCAATGAATCCGGTCAAATCTCAGTGCATATAGGGCAAGGCCGAGAACCACTCCAAATCGATCAGATGTCACTATCTCAAAAACCGTCATGAGTCTGTACTAGATATCCTGACATGGGCTCAGGAATACTTTGATAAACCTTTGTCAGTCAACACCATTCGCCACTGCATCCACAGATGCAAGTTAAGGCTTTACTATGCAAAGCAGAAGTCATACATCAATACTGTCCAGAAGTACCGCTGACTTCTCTGGGCTTGGTCTCATCTGAGATGGACAGAAGCACAGTGGAATCTTGTTTGTGGTCCAACGAGTCAACATTTCAAATAGTTTTTGAAACAAAACTGCCGTCTTGTTCTCCGGGCCAAAAGAGGAAAAGGACTATCCAAGCAGTTATGAGCATCAGGTCCAAAAGCCAGCGTCTGTCATGGTATGGGGGTGTGTCAGTGCCCATGGCATGGGTAACTTGCTCATCTGTGATGGCAGAAAGATATGTATACATTTTGGAGCAACATATGCTGCCATCCAGATATCAAGGCCTATTTATCAAATGTCTGTCGTACAGACATTGCTGAATGCGGAGAGCAATACGCTCTCCGTATTCAGCATTGCACAAGCAGCCCTTGTGAGCTGCTGGTGCAACACCGCCCCCTGCAGACTCGCGGCCAATGGGCCGCCAGCAGGGAGGTGTCAATCAACCCGATCGTACTCGATCGGGTTGAATTGTGGCGATTCCTGTCCGCCTGCTCAGAGCAGGAGGACAGGGTTATGGAGCAGCGGTCTTTAGACCGCTGCTTCATAACTGCTGTTTCTGGCGAGTCTGAAGACTCACCAGAAACACGGGCCCATAAACTCCGTTTGGAGCTTGATAAATGGGGCTCATCGTCTTTTCCAGGAATGTCCCTGCATTTTCGAGCAGGACAACGCCAAACCACATTCTGCCCGGATTACAGGTGCATGGTTGCGTAATCAGATAGTACGGGTGCTAGCACAGCCTACCAGCAGTCCTGACCTGTCTCCGATTGACAATGTGTGGAGCACAATGAAGCACAAAATAAGGCAATGAAGGCCCATACAGTTGCGCAGCTAAAGAAATGCATATTGGATGAATGGGGTAAAATTACACTTGCTAAACTTAACCAACTGGTGTCTTCAGTGCCTAAATGCTTAATACGTGTTATTAAAAGAAAAGGTGATGTTACACAGTGGTAAACAATCAACTGTCCCAACTTTTTTGGAGGGTGTTGCAGTCATCAGATTTGAAATTAGTGTATTTTTTAAAAAATGCATTAAATTCACAAAGTAAAACATCAAATAATGTGTTAAAAATGTGTTTTCAATATAGTACAGGGTGAATTGAATTTTTAGATGACTTTTATTGTTTGTTTTTTTGCATTTTCCACACTGTCCCAACTTTTTCGTAATT
Organism: Bombina bombina; assembly: GCF_027579735.1. Classification (NCBI taxonomy): domain Eukaryota; kingdom Metazoa; phylum Chordata; class Amphibia; order Anura; family Bombinatoridae; genus Bombina; species Bombina bombina. The sequence continues at coordinate 447,860,518 of NC_069504.1, read as the reverse complement.
GGGGTTGAATGAGTATATAAATATGTTAAGGCCCTTTGCAGCCCTTTTTTTGTCAAACATCTTATACCATATACATATTTGAGCCCTTATAACTTTTTTATATATTTTTTTAAAGTAATTTTTATCAGATAGTGTTTATACAGGGAGTGCAGAATTATTAGGCAAGTTGTATTTTTGAGGATTACTTTTATTATTGAACAACAACCATGTTCTCAATGAACCCAAAAAACTCATTAATATCAAAGCTGAATAGTTTTGGAAGTAGTTTTTAGTTTGTTTTTAGTTTTAGCTATTTTAGGGGGATATCTGTGTGTGCAGGTGACTATAACTGTGCATAATTATTAGGCAACTTAACAAAAAACAAATATATACCCATTTCAATTATTTATTTTTTACCAGTGAAACCAATATAACATCTCAACATTCACAAATATACATTTCTGACATTCAAAAAGAAAACAAAAACAAATCAGTGACCAATATAGCCACCTTTCTTTGCAAGGACACTCAAAAGCCTGCCATCCATGGATTCTGTCAGTGTTTTGATCTGTTCACCATCAACATTGCGTGCAGCAGCAACCACAGCCTCCCAGACACTGTTCAGAGAGGTGTACTGTTTTCCCTCCTTGTAAATCTCACATTTGATGATGGACCACAGGTTCTCAATGGGGTTCAGATCAGGTGAACAAGGAGGCCATGTCATTAGATTTTCTTCTTTTATACCCTTTCTTGCCAGCCACGCTGTGGAGTACTTGGACGCGTGTGATGGAGCATTGTCCTGCATGAAAATCATGTTTTTCTTGAAGGATGCAGACTTCTTCCTGTACCACTGCTTGAAGAAGGTGTCTTCCAGAAACTGGCAGTAGGACTGGGAGTTGAGCTTGACTCCATCCTCAACCCGAAAAGGCCCCACAAGCTCATCTTTGATGATACCAGCCCAAACCAGTACTCCACTTCCACCTTGCTGGCGTCTGAGTCGGACTGGAGCTCTCTGCCCTTTACCAATACAGCCACGGGCCCATCCATCTGGCCCATCAAGACTCACTCTCATTTCATCAGTCCATAAAACCTTAGAAAAATCAGTCTTGAGATATTTCTTGGCCCAGTCTTGACGTTTCAGCTTGTGTGTCTTGTTCAGTGGTGGTCGTCTTTCAGCCTTTCTTACCTTGGCCATGTCTCTGAGTATTGCACACCTTGTGCATTTGGGCACTCCAGTGATGTTGCAGCTCTGAAATATGGCCAAACTGGTGGCAAGTGGCATCTTGGCAGCTGCACGCTTGACTTTTCTCAGTTCATGGGCAGTTATTTTGCGCCTTGGTTTATCCACACGCTTCTTGCGACCCTGTTGACTATTTTGAATGAAACGCTTGATTGTTCGATGATCACGCTTCAGAAGCTTTGCAATTTTAACAGTGCTGCATCCCTCTGCAAGATATCTCACTATTTGTGACTTTTCTGAGCCTGTCAAGTCCTTCTTTTGACCCATTTTGCCAAAGGAAAGGAAGTTGCCTAATAATTATGCACACCTGATATAGGGTGTTGATGTCATTAGACCACACCCCTTCTCATTACAGAGATGCACATCACCTAATATGCTTAATTGGTAGTAGGCTTTCAAGCCTATACAGCTTGGAGTAAGACAACATGCATAAAGAGGATGATGTGGTTAAAATACTCATTTGCCTAATAATTCTGCACTCCCTGTATGAGTGTAACTGTACTTTTAAGTGTATTAAGTGTATTTATGTTGTGTTTAATGCAACTTTTTTCTCCCCCTACCCTTTATGTGAGCTCTCAAGTCTCACTAACCTGACAAGCAAAAGCATTGACTTTCAACTTGTAATACACACGTTATTTCCGACTAGCGCCAGAAACAGATAAAAGCCGATATCATGTGCAAACAATAGCGCTCCACTCTCAATCTAGCCCCTTGTGGGCTCAGATAAATTCACATCTTTTCATTAAATTTCTTTCATGTTAAGCAGGCAGGTGCAACAAGTAGGACTGGCAGGTTAAAAATGTCAGCAGCTTCATGCAAGTTTTATTTTTGTCATTACACTTACCTCTGAAGTTCCTCTATATTCCCTGCAGTAGAATACTGACTGTCACAGTGGGGGCTAGATCATAGGTGGAGACACAGCCCGAAGCTCCACAACACAGCCTACCCTCCCACAGAATACCAGGTCCCTCTGCTGCTGCACAAGCCCCTTCTCTCCAGACTATCTGCAAGTCAGTTACTGTACCCAGCCCTAGGGTGTGCGCATGCAGATAACTAGCGCTTAGGGCCCTGAAGGGGAGGAATAGAAGACAATCTGTGCCTGAGACCTGTTATGCTGTAGATCTATTTGTATATTATGATGTTAGAATTATGGACAGGTAGACAGTAGGATTATATTTTCTATAGAGCAATAAAAGAATTTGCAGATGCAGTACTATGATGGAGTGTATAAACTCATCTCTGTAGAAAGGGTTAATTTCTTTACAGGGAAAAATACTATACTGAAAGAACCAAAATGCTATAAGGCTTGCCTGCTCACTGCTGAAAATATTACTATTTGCAACAGGTAGACAACAACAAGCCAATAAACAACAGCTGAGAACAGTTAGGGCTCGCTTCCAAATGGAGCCGTAAGCTACCGAAGCGACCGACAGCTCTTTTCATGTAGGTGTAACTTATGTGTTAACGCTTCCACCCGATGCCGGATTTCTAAAACATTAATAGGTTACTATGGTAACCCGACCTTACACTACACTCGATCGCATATACAGTGCCGCATACAAGTGCGGAGCGTATATTTTCCCCGTCGCTCAATGCTAAAATAAAATCACCTAATAAAAACACCTAACGCATGCGCAATATCTACTTCTCAACCGCAACCACCCACAGCAATAACTAATGTATTAACCCCTAATCCGCCAATCCCCATATCACAAAGTATCTATTTAAACTATTAACCCCTAATCCGCCATGCCCCCATATCGCAATAAACCTAATTAAGCTATTAACCCCTAAAAAAATAAAAAAATAAAAATTTAAATTAATCTAAAATTACAAAAATAAAAAAGTCTTACATTACATAATATAAATAAATTATCAAAAATGAAAAAAAATGATATCTAATCCCTATGAAATTAAAAAAATCCCCCCGAAATAAATACACCCCCTAATCTAAAACTAAACTACCAATAGTCCATAAAAGGGCCTTTTGTAGGGCATTGCCCCCTAAGTTAAACAGCTCTTTTACTCTTAAAAACACTAAGTCCCCCCTCTAACAGTAAAAAAACCCCAAAATAAAAAACCTAACACTAAAATATCCTAAACTACCCATTTGCCCTATGGAGCATTTGTATGGGCATAGCCCTTAAAAGGGCATTTAGCTCTTTTACTGCCCTTAAAATGGCATTCAGTTCTTTTACACTGCCTAAAATCCCTATTCTAAAAAAAAAAATCCTAACTCTAACCCCCAAATAGGTACTTACCGTTCCTGAAGTCCTCTTCGTAAGATCACCGCCGTACACTGAATATTGAATGCAAGTTACGCGTTTAAATATAGTGTCACTTGCATTCCTATTGGCTGAATTGATTCTTCAAATTCAAATCAGCCAATAGGATGAGAGCTACTGAAACCCTATTGGCTGATTTGAACAGTAACTTGCAGGTCGTTTAGCCCCTTTGCATAAACATCACGCCCGGTGGGAAACAAGGATTATTTATTTGAAGAAACGTCAGCTGTCAATCAATTAGACAATATGGTGGGCGGGAGAGTTGCGCTTATCGGAAGATCGGTAAAAATGTAAAAATTTAAGAAAATAAATAAATATCAAGCATTTCATGAATTAAACTAATTTTTAAAAGTCTATATGATGCCATGAGGCATCCATGTTAACTTGACATTCACTTTAAAGTGCCTAAACAAGTTTCTGAGTGTTCGCTCTTTCAATATGGAGACAATATGGTCAATCCTTCCTTTGGTTCAGGAAGGACAGTTTATGACCACCATAGACCTGAAGGATGCATACCTTCACGTTCAGATACACAGGGGACATTTTCAGTTCCTGAGGTTTGCCTTTCTGGACCCGCACTTCCAATTCATAGATCTTCCGTTTGGCCTAGCTACTGCTCCAAGGATATTTTCAAAAGTTCTGGGGGCTCTTCTAGCCATTGCTAGAACACAAGGTATTGCAATAGTGCCTTACCTGGATGATATCTTGGTACAGGCACCATCTTTTCATATAGCGGAAGAACACTCGGAATCCCTTCTCAGTCTTCTTCAATTACATGGATGGAATATAAACGTGGAAAAGAGTTCTCTTACTCCAAGTACAAGGGTGAATTTTCTGGGTACAATAATAGTCTCCATATCCATGAGAATATTTCTCACAGATCAGAGACGTTCCAAGATAACTTCTGCATGTCTTGCCCTCCAGGCCTCCTTGAAACCCTCAGTGGCCCAGTGTATGGAGGTGATCGGACCTTTGCCAGATTCCATCTAGGACCCTTACAACTATGCATGCTGAGACAATGGAACGGCGACCATTCAGATCTGTCTCAACGGATTATGCTGGACAACCTGTCGAGAGACTCGCTCTCTTGGTGGCTCTGTCCAGATCATCTGTCCCAAGGCACATGCTTCTTGAGACTGTCCTGGGAGATTGTGACTATGGACGTAAGCCTTTCTGACTGGGGAGACGTTTGGGATGCCAAGAAGGCACAAGGGCTGTGGACTCAGAAGGAGTCCTCCCTTCCGATCAATATATTTGAACACTGGGCAATTTTCAATGCCTTGAAGGCTTGGTCCCTTCTGGGTTCGTCCCAGTTTATCAGATTCTAATCAGACAATATAACCTTGGTTGCCTACATCAGTGATTTTTAACCTTTTTTTTGCCGAGGCACACTTTTTTACATTAAAAAATCCTGTGGCACACCACCATCCCAAAATTTTAAAAAAATCAAACATTGTAGCCTAATACAGCATATATACACACATACACACAAACAAACACATACTGTATGTATTGTGCTGTTATGCCATGTCTCCTACAAACTACACCTGCACTGGGAGTAAAAAACAAGCAAAGTTTAAAAAATATGTCACACTGTTGTCAGTCTGCCGCGGCACACCTGAGGATCTCTCACGGCACACTAGTGTGCCACGGCACACTGGTTGAAAAACACTGGCCTACATCAACCATCAGGGGGGAACGAGATGTCCCTTGACGATGAGAGAAGTATCTTGGATATTAGAGTTGGCGGAGACTCACAGATGTATGCTGTCAGCGATCCACATTCCGGGAATGGACAACTGGGAAGCGGACTTCCTCAGCAGGCAATCCTTTCACCCAGGGGAATGGTCTCTCCACCCGAGGTGTTTGCAGAGATATGCAGCGGGTGGGGGACGCTGGAGATAGATCTTATGGCATCCCGCCTCAATACCAAGCTACCCAGGTACGGGTCGAGGTCGAGGGATCCTCATGCAAAACTGATAAGATGCCCTATTCAGACTTATATATATTTTTCCTCCATTACCGCTTCTCCCTCGTGGGGTAGCTAGCATCAAGCAGGAGCGAGCATCAGTGATTCTGATTGCTCCATCGTGGCCGCAAAGGACGTGGTTTGCGGATCTGGTGGGGATGTCCTCATCTCCTCAGTGGAGGTTACCTTGTCGCAGAGATCTGCTGATACAGAGCATGGCTTTTCCTGGCATAAGGCTAAGGTTGCAAGAATTTTATCTTTTCTCCAGGATGGACTGGAGAAGGGTCTATCTGCTAGTTCCCTGAAGGGACAGATATCGGCCCTGTCGGTGTTACTGCACAAGAGATTGGCTGAGCTTCCAGATGTGCAGTCCTTTGTTAAGGCTCTGACTAGGATCAGACCTGTGTTTAGATCTGGGGATCCGCCTTGGAGCCTCAATTTTGTTCTTAGTGTTTTGCAGCAGGCTCCGTTTGAGCCTATGCATACTGTTGACATTAAATTGTTATCTTGGAAGGTTCCTTTTTTGTTGGATATTGCCTCTCCGTGCAGCGTTTCTGAGATTTCTGCTTTGCAATGTGACCCCCCTTATATTGTTTTCCATGCTGTAAGGCGGTTTTACGTACGAAATTAGGGTTCCTCCCTAAGGTGGTGTCAAATCGTAACATTAATCAAGAAATTGTTGTTCCTTCTTTGTGTCCTAATTCTTCTTCAGCGAAGGAACGCTTGCTTCACAATCTAGATGTGGTTTGTTCCTTGAAGTTCTATCTTCAGGCTACTAAGGAATTCAGACAATCTTCCTCTTTGTTTGTCATCTATACAGGGAAGCCACTATGACTTCCCTATCTTTCTGGTTGAGGAGTGTCATCTGCTTAGCTTATGAGACAGTGGGGAGACAGCCTCCTGAGAGGATAACGGCTCATTCCACTAGAACAGTGGCTTCCTCCTGGGCTTTTAAGAACAAAGCCTCTATGGATCAGATTTGTAAGTCGGCTACTTGGTCCTCCTTACACACTCTTTTCTAAATTTTACAAGTTTGATGTGTTTGCTTCGGCTGAAACAGCTTTCGGGAGAAAAGTTTTGCAGACTGTGGTGCCCTCAGAATAGGGTCCGCCTCTTTTTTGTTCCCTCCCGTTATTCCTTCAGTGTCCTCTGGAGCTTGGGTATAGTTTTCCCAACAGTAAGGAATGAATTCAGGGACTCTCCCTGCCTTATGGAAGGAAAACATAATTCCTTCCTGGCAGAGTCCATGACCCCGCCCGTAATTTATTTATATTGGGAAGCTCCTTTTTTATATTATTTCTTCTGGCACCTTTATACCCTGTATGTTTCTCCTACTTTTCCTTGTTCCCTCGACAGAATGACTGGGGGAAAGGGGAAGTGGGAGGGATATTTAAGCCTTTGGCTGGGGTGTCTTTGCCTCCTCATGGTGGCCAATAGAATGTGAGCTCAATCCTATTGGCTGATTGGATCAGCCAATAGGATTGAAGCTCAATCCTATTGGCTGATTGCATCAGCCAATAGGATTTTTCACCTTTAATTCCGATTGGCTGATAGAATTCTATCATTAGAATTCAAGGGACGCCGTCTTGGATGACGTCATTTAAAGGAACCTTCAGTGTACGGCTGGGACCGTATGAATAGGATGCTCCGCGCCGGATGTCATGAAGATGGAGCCGCCACGCTTCGGAAGGATGAAGATGGAAGATGCCGTCTGGATGAAGACTTTTGCACGCCTGGAGGACCACTTCTTGCCGCTTGGATGAAGACTTCTCCTAGCTTCGTTGAGGACTTCTTGCCGCTTGGATGAAGACTTCTCCCAGCTTCGTTGAGGATGGATGTCCGGTCTTCAAAAACTGTAAGTGGATCTTCAGGGGTTAGTGTTAGGTTTTTTTAAGGGTTTATTGGGTGGGTTTTATTTTTAGCTTAGGGTTTGGGCTGAAAAAGAACTAAATGCCCTTTTAACGGCAATGCCCATCCAAATGCCCTTTTCAGGGCAATGGGGAGCTTAGGTTTTTTAGATAGGATTTTATTTGGGGAGTTTGGTTGTGTGGGTGGTGGGTTTTACTGTTGGGGGGTTGTTTGTATTTTTTTTTACAGGTAAAAGAGCTGATTTCTTTGGGGCAATGCCCCGCAAAAGGCCCTTTTAAGGGCTATTGGCAGTTTAGTTTAGGCTAGGGTTTTTTTTTATTTTGGGATGGCTTTTTTATTTTGATAGGGCTATTAGATTAGGTGTAATTAATTTAAATATTTGATAAATTCTTTTTTATTTTGTGTAATTTAGTGTTTTTGTTTTTTTTTGTAATTTAGTTAATTGTATTTAATTAATGTAATGTATTTAATTGTAGTGTAAGGTTAGGTGTTAGTGTAAGACAGGTTAGATTTTATTTTACAGGTAAATTTGTATTTATTTTAACTAGGTAGCTAGTAAATAGTTAATAACTATTTAGTAACTAGTCTACCTAGTTAAAATAAATACAAACTTGCCTGTGAAATGTAACTATTAGTTCTATTGTAGCTAGCTTAGGGTTTATTTTATAGGTAAGTATTTAGTTTTATATAGGAATTATCTAGTTAAAGTGATACTAACCCCACATTTTTTCTTTCATGATTCAGATAGAGCATGCCATTTTAAGCAACTTTCTAATTTACTCCTATATCAATTTTTCTTTGTTCTCATGTTATCTTGATTTGAAAAAGCAGCAATAAAAGGTTAGGAGCCGGCCCATTTTTAGTTCAGCACCTTGGTAGAGCTTGCTGATTGGTTTGCTACATTTAGCCACAAATCAGCAGATGCTACCCAGGTGCTGAACAAAAAATGGTCCGGCTCTAAAGCTTACAGTACTGCTTTTTCAAATCAAGATAGCATGAGAACAAAGAAAAATTGATAATAGGAGTAAATTAGAAAGGTGCTTAAAATCTCATGCTCTATCTGAATCATGAAAGAAAAAAATTGGGTTTAGTATCCCTTTAATGATAGTATTTTTTTATTTAGATTTATTTTAATTATATTAAAGTTAGTGGGTGTTAGGGTTAGACTTAGGGTTAGGTTTAGGGGTTTATAACTTTAGTATAGTGGCTGCGATTTTGGGGGCAGCAGATTAGGGGTTAATAACATGTAGTTTGCGGCGATGTTAGGGACAGCAGATTAGGGGTTAATAATATTTAACTAGTGTTTGCGATGCGGGAGTACGGCGGTTTAGGGGTTAATATGTTTATTCTAGTGGCGGCGATGTCGGGGGCGGCAGATTAGGGGTTAATAATTTTATTTTAATGTTTGCAATGTGAGAGGGCCTCGGTTCAGAGGTTAATAGGTAGTTTATGGGTGTTAGTGTACTTTTTAGCACTTTAGTTATGAGTTTTATGTTACGGCTTTGTAACATAAAAGCCATAACTACTGACTTTCAGTTTACGGTATGGATCTTGTAGTTATGGGCTGTACCGCTCACTTTTTGGCCGGACAGGCAAACTCGTAATACCGGCGCTGTGGAAGTCCCATTGAAAAAGGACTTTTTGAAAGCTGCGGTACTTACGTTGCGTTACAGCCAAAAAACTGTGCGGTACAGATATATCTGCAAAACTCGTAAAAGCAGCGGTAGTGAAAAAGCATCGTTATGAATCTTTTTGTCTCATAACGCAAAACTCGTAATCTAGCCTAGTATTAGCAAGAAAGGATGCTGTACAATCCAAAAGTTAATTGTCTGAATTTATGGATCCCTTCCAGAGCCTCTGATAAGGCGACCAGTCATGGCCACCGGGCAGGCGCTCTCACAAATGACATTTGTTTTAGTTGTATTAGGGCTAGAAAACAAGTGGCTAATTTATTTATTTTTCAATTAAATATTTTATTGAATTTTACAACAATTGTACAAGAGTTGAAATTTTAACAAGTACTTTTAACATACAAAGAAAAATAAAAAGGAGATACATGAAAAATTTTCATAGTCCATAAATTCACAAGCTTCTTCTTCAGCATGAATGTCCACAAATATGTAGCTGATTCGGTTACATAACACAAGAAGAACCTCCAAGGATGAAGCGATATCGGGGCCTATCTATCAAGCTCTCTATGTAGCTTGAGGGTCTGTGTTTCTGGCGAGCCTTCAGGCTTATAAAGCAGTGATCTAAAGACCGCAGCTCCATAACCTGTCAGCCTTGATTGACATTCCCTGCTGCTAGTGGCCGCAAATCTGCAGGGGGCGGCGTTGCACCAGCAGTTCACAAGAGCTGTTGGTGCAATGCTGAATGTGGAGAGCGTATTGCTCTCTGCATTCAGTGATGTCTGTCGGACATGATCCGCTGATCGGATCATGTCGGACAGACACATAATAAATAGGCCCCATCTACTTATCTAACAAACAGACAACTAAATTTAACAATACAACATGGAGTAGAAGAAGTGTACCTTTCCTAATCCCAATCACCCAGTCACCTTTATAAAAAAGTCCACATAATTATGCTGGTATAACACATCATATTCATTATCTAAACTTAGTAACGATTCATGTCATTTTTTGTTCCCATATATATCAGATGTCTAAAATAAAATCTTGTTTGCCTGTAAAGGTGTAGAGGTGTAGTGTATATTTTCTAATAATAAAATAGGGTCAACGTCACGTAGCCACATAGCATAAGTAGGGGTCTGGGCTTTCTTCCAGAATCTGGGTATGATCCGCCTAGCATAGTTGAGCATGCATTGGAGCAATTTTTTGCAATATTGGCAAGGGAAAGTGGGGGCGTCGTTCAGTAAGACTATAGTGTGTAAGAGTTTTATAGAAGATCCCAAGGTTCTGTAAATGCATTTAGTTACGTCTTCCCGGTAGTTTCTAAGTAAAGGGCAAGACCACCAAATATGGGATAATGTGCCTGTTTCCCCATAATGTCTCCAACAGAGTAAGTAGGTATTTGGAAAGATACTGTGAAGGCGATGTGGAGTCAGGTACCATCTGGAAATCAACTTATAATTAATTTTTGCTATAACTAGAGATATGGATGATTTTTTGGTCTTGGTAAAAATATGGCTCCATTGGGCGTCAGCCAGGGTAATATTCAATTCCTCCTCCCATTTTGCCATATAAGCTGGCTTTTTATTAGGAAAGGAGCCTCTGAGTAAATTGTATATTGTGGAGATGTGAGATTTGGATATGGAGGGGGTAATGCATAATACTTCAAAAGGGGTGAGGGGTCTGGTAAGGTGGTCCTAGGGTTTGGGATACTTCTATCTGGGGTCAAAGTAGGCCTCTATCTATATCAAGTGTACTGGAACATTAGTAGGTGTACCCGCAATAATGGAGAAAGGGGACAGCCCTGAGGCGTGCCGTTTCTTATGGGAATTTTGTGAGAAAGGGTATTGTTAGCATTAATTCTAGCGGATGGGATATTGTATAGTGCTTTTATGTGATTAAGTGATACATTTGTGAATCCGAACCTTGACAGAGCAGAACAGTGGAATTCCCAGTCCCCCCTGTCAAATGCTTTCTCTGCGTCTGTAGATAAGAGGATTAGTGATGTTTTTCTAGAGGTAGCAGTGGCCAGGGTTTGCAATACTCGGATGGTGCTGTCTTTGGCTTCTCTGCCAGGGATAAAGCTGACCTGGTCAGTGTGGATAAGAGTGGGAAGGATTTTATTTTTTCGTGTTGCTAGTAATTTGGCATATAATTTAATATCTATATTTATCAAGGAAATTAGGCGGTAGTTAGTGACTTGATCAGTTGACTTACCGAGCTTTGGGATGACAGATATCGTGGCTTCCAAAAGGGACTGTAATAGTTGGCTGTTGTGATCTAAAGAATAGAACATTTCAAGGAGGTGGGGGCTTAACTGGGTTTTAAATAGGTGGAAAAATGTAGAGGTGAACCCATCTTGCTTCATGGATTTCTTTGAATGGAGAAATGTGAGTCCAGGATCTCACAATCTTCTTTAAATATAGTAGGGAGGTGGATCTGCGAGAGATAGTCATTTATTAGTTTAATTTTGGTTTCTGATTTCTGTACTGGTAGGTTATATAAGGAGGTGTAATAATTTGCAAATTGATTAACAATGTCCCTATTAGTGGTATGGGAGATACCAGAGGAGTCCGTTATATTGGTTAGAAAAGTTTTTTAATACTTTTTTTTTTTTAAGAGATCAGGCCATTAGGCGTCCTTCTTAATTGCTTTCAATAAAGAATGTGGATTTTGTCGTAATGGAGCGCAAGTGCACATTTTTTATTAAATATTGGTTGAGGGCTTCTCTTGCTTGTTGCGACTGAGGAGCTGGTGGGATTGGGGGTTCTGTTTTAGTGCCTTTTCGCAAGTAAGAAAATTTGAAGTGAGTAATGTGAATTGTGCCGGTCATATTTTACGCTGTTTATGTGTATGTCTCATTATCTTCCCCCAAATGTAGCATTTATAAGCTTCCCAGTTGTTAACTGCTAAGGTGGTTATGGGACCATTAAAAGAAAAATATTCAGATGTTTTCTCAGTTATATTTGTAATTACCAGTGGGTCAGAAAAGATTTGATCATTGAGTCTCCAGTGTTGTTAATGAAGTGGCTAAGAGGTCCATGAAAAGCTAGTACTAACCATGCTATGGTCTGACCAAGCTGTATGTATGTAAAGCCACGGCTTTAGTGGATGTCCCGGGACTCTGTTAGTAGACAAGATAGTTAGGAGACTATGTTAGGAGACAAGATGCACTAGTCACCACCTCTGTGGTCTGATGGTGCGCAAGGTAGGCACCGTCTTCACCGTAACTAGTGTGGTGCAGCCATCTTGAACGCCCACATACTCTGCTCCGGCTAAATGATTTTTTCACTTACATGCTAACTGTGCTCAAAGTAAAGATGTATTGCTGCTACATTAGCACACAATTGAAAGACTGAGGAGCACTAACTTCAGGAATTCTCCCCATAGACTTGTATGGGGCACACTAACCCGACACCACGTTAGACCAACTGTGCTTAATCCAAAGCAAGTTTGGAATACTTTACATTCCTATGTTCTTCACATAGAAGAAAATGTTATTTTTATTAAAATATATATATATTAAAATATAATGTATATATCTATATATATATGAATATATACAGATATATATATATAAATAGATATACTGTATATATAGATATATATATATTGTATATATAGAAATATCTATTTATCTGTGTATATATTTGTAAATATGTATGTATGTGTGCATACACATACACATATAAACACATACTGCAAATATACATGTATACACATATATACACAAAAAAATATATAAATATATATATATACATTGGAGCCCTTCCCAGTCAAACACTTTGCCATATACTATATGCCTTTTAACCCTGTTAAAACATTTTATTAATATTAATGATATTTAGCCCTTACACTTTTCTTGAAGTCTGGAGTCGAGCTAAATAGTGTAGTGCATGAGAGCGTGCTTCCATAGGCTCCAATGGAAGCCTCGTTCTCATGCCGTGAGACACGGCATGAGAACCTAGCTCTACGAAGGGGGTAAGTCATGTAGCGATGTCAGAAAATTGTAAATATATATGTATATGAATATATATATATATACACAAGCATATAAGCATATATATATATATATTTACTGGGAACACACATTTCCCGTAGACTGCAATGTAAAGGCACTTTTCAGTGCCGTTTTTAACAACCCACTATCACCAATTTTCCCTCTAAAATACTGCCTAGTACAGTTATTTTATTAAAACATAAAAATGCTACAATTTTTATTTTTTAATAAAATACACTACACTGTATTTTGGGGGCATTTGGGGCACATTTTTTAAAATTATCCAGAAATCTTGTCTCTGGTTAATTTTATAAAAGCAAATTTGCCTGTTTGTGGGCATGCAATAAATTAGCGCTCCACTTGTAATCTTAATAGTTACACACTCTTAGTTACCAAATAACCTTTTTACCATTGCATGCTGTAATTTGTAATTTTGCATAAAATATGCTTTGCTAGTGTGGGGTTTATAACATGCTGCTTTAAATGAGTTCACAGCAGATTAAGACAGTTTTTAAAAGAACTAGTCTTGAATGTTGAGTCATGCAGCAATTCTGAAAGTGCCCAGCATGAGAAAATTGGTAATTATAAAGACAGAAATAGAAATATGCATTGTCTTAACATGCAAAAAAAATCCAACAAAACCCCCAACAGATTAACCAGCTAGTTTGCATTAAAGTACAGGATTATGTAGAGTTTATTGTTACAAAAATATAATAAAAATATAAGATTCTATTGCTCTGTAACATGTAGTGATAATGATATTTCATATCAGTGTTTTTAGTTAAATAAAAAATATTAACCAAAAGAATTTTAATATAACAAAAATAACAAAAATTAAATATTATTTTCTTAAATAAGATAATGTGATTCACCATTTTCTTTCCCTGAACCATAACTTTTACGTTTGCTGTACTAGGATGCTGCCTTGACTGATTTACTGAAGGAAGTCAGAACAAATATAACAGTGGCAAATTAAAGGGACACTATATACCAATTTTCATATAACTGCATGTATAAAGAAGAATATGCAAAGATACTGATCTAAAACCTTTTAAAAACTTACTTAGAAGCTCCCAGTTTAGCACTGTTAATGAGGTTAGGCTGGGACACCCAGTGAAAGGGGTTGGGAAAACAGGAACAGCAGACACTACCCCCTTCCATGCATATGAAAAGACACATTATACAAACAGGAGCCTTAGGAATCTGTAGACATTAGTATAGATCTAAAACTTTGGGGCATGGTTAGGAATCTGAAAACCAGCACAATGTTATTAAAAAAAATAAGCAAAACTATACATTTTTACAAAAAAACTCCAAGATGGGCTATATAAATGGATCATCTAAAAATCATTTACGCAAAGAAAAATCTAATGTAACCAGCTCTTTTGTAAAGTTGCCAATTTTCAGTGATATCAACCCATCCTTGGCTCTGAGCTATACCATCAACACTTGCTGTCCAGGGTCCTGATTTGTGTGTTTAGGTTTGGCACTAACCCCTAGAAACAAAAATTAAACTGACTTCCATGGTGTACTCCACCAAGTAGCAAGAAATCACCCCTACTTAATATCACTGATTATAAGTTTAAGTCAGCGAGCCAAGATAACATCTGCATCAATTGGTCAATAGCAATATTAAAGGGACACTGAACAGAATTTTTTTCTTTCATGATTCAGATGGAGCATGCAATTTTAAGCAACTTTCTCTTTTACTCCTACTATCAATTTTTCTTTGTTCTCTTGTTATCTTTATTTTAAAAAGAATGCATCTAAGTTTTGTTCAAAACTCTGGACAGCACTTTTTATTGGTGGATGAACTTATCCACCAAGCAGCAAGAACATCCCAGGTTGTTCACCAAAAATGGGCCGGCATCTAAACTTACATTCTTGCATTTCAAATAAAGATAGCAAGAGAATGAAGAAAATTTGATAATAGGAGTAAATTAGAAAGTTGCTTAAAATGTCATACTCTATCTGAATCACAACAGAAAAAAATTGGGTTCAGTGTCCCTTTAACTGTATAGAATAGAATTCTACTAAAGCTTCTGCGAGCCCACAGATATGCTAACAATTTTATCCATTTTACATTATTACAGATTTCATTGTGAAAAATGTTGAAAGATGCATTTTTTTTATGTATAGTCACTATTTTACTCTTTTAATTACTTTAAAGATATTGGGCAAGATTCATAGACACTCGTGAGGCTGCCGTGGGACCTCAGTGTAAAGGTGAGATCACGTTAAAAATGTATTTCACCTAACTTCACCTATCATTCCGAGTGTATCATAAATGGCCATTAACACCTATGGTTGCGTTAAGTGCCCAATACGTCAAATCTTGCTCATCAAATGAGATGTAAGCAGTTAACAAAAATACAACTGCAACAACTTCCGAAATACGCTTAAAAAAAGGTAAACGTCAGTTTTGTTATATAAAAGTAGTTTTGCTAGATAGAAAGTGAGGGTTCTCAGAATGCTCATAGGAATGGGAAGTGGTTCTAGGGTGTTTCACAGGGTGTGATGAGGTTTCTTCACCTAAACCTCAGACATCCATACAGAATTCATAGGGCTCCATTTATTAAGCAGCGGATGCGGCTTCGGAGGCCTATTGCTTCCGGCTCGCCTGAAACGGAAGTTAAGAGGCAGCGGTCATAAGACTGCTGCTCCTTTACCTGTCCACCACCTTTTAGGTGGCAGATTGAAATCATCCCGATACGACCGGGTTGATTGACAGCCCCTACTAGTGGCCGATTGGCCGCCAGTAAGCAGAGGGCACATTGCACAAGCATTTCACCAGAAATGCTTGTGCAATGATAAATGCGGACTGCATATGCTGCCTGCATTAAGCGATGTTGAACGGACATCATTCACTGTAGCGAATCATGTCCGTTCAAAACTTGATAAATAATAATAATAACTAGTATTTATATAGCGCCTTTCTCCCAGTGGGACTTTTTCAGCGCTCGCTCTCGGAATTAACCAAATCGGCAGCTGAATAGTAATAGTTGTTATTATTACCCAATTTAATGGTACCCATAGACTCTATTGCCCTGTAAAAAATCTTGTCTTGTTTTCATGTCTTGTTATTATGAAGGTTGTCTCAGTTTTATTTTTTAAATTTGTTTTACTTTTTAAAGTTGTCATTTGTGTCTTATGTTGAAGTAAACTTTTTTATAGAGGGGGTATTTTTCCCACTTTAATGTGTTTGTTTGTAAGGTTTAAGGATTCCTGTATACTTGATAGTGGAAGTCGTTATATGTGACGATACAGCTCTATTAATTCTAACAACGCTGAACTCATAACTTGCAGCTATATTGAAGGACTAGTTGCGATATTGTGGCAAGTTTTTTCTGCAAGATATTAGTTTCACATAAGAATTTGATTGAATCTATGCCATTATGATTAACCTTAGGATGTGACACAATCATTTGTATACTGAAAAAATATTAGCTGATTTCTTTTTTATTGTTTATGGACACCAGTAATTTTAACAGAGCTGATAAATAATGGACTAGATTACAAGTTGAGCGCTATTTACAATGCAGGGTGCGTTATATTGCAGGCGCACACTAAGATTATCACACAATCTAATAAAAGTCCATGGTTAAAAAAAGGTTTATAAGAGAATTTTAGTTAGTCTTTACATTTTTAGAGCACCCTATACTTTCAATGGATAGTTCAAAATCGATAAACATCACTCAGATCACGTGTGAGTTATTTGTTGCGGTCGAACTTAATAAAAAACAGCGCTAAAAAATGTTAGTGGGATTGGTGACCGGAAGTAAAGCGTTAGGGAGATATTTATCAAGCCGTCAACTTTGTTGAATTCAACGGCATTAATACACTCGCCTAACATCGCGGCCGCGGACCTGAATACGATCTCCATATTTATAAAAAAGCCGGCAAAAAGACGCGCACCAAGTACGGGGCGATAAGCATCAGACTGTTGTTAACTAGCAGCTATCATTCTTGCGTCTATTCAGCTTTTTACCAACTTTATTTATACCCTGTTACTAAACACCGCCACTATACTAAAATGTTTAACCCCTATCCCACCGCTCCCGGACCCCGCCACCACCTAAATAAAAGTATTAACCCCTATCCCGCCGCTCCCGGACCCCGCCGCCACCTAAATAAACTTATTTTATTAACTCTTATCCTGCCGCTCCCGGACCCTGCCACCACCTAAATAAATGTATTAACCCCTATCCCGCCGCTCTCCCGGACCCCGCCGCCACTAAATAAATGTATTAACCCCTAAACCTCTGGCCTCCCACATCATACTGTGTGTAGTTGAGTCCCAATACGGTCAACTGTGCTAGTGGTTGTGAGCTGAGGTGAGCAGCAGATGATAGAAGCTAGCAGAACCATGACAGATGTGCTAGTGATTGTGAGCTGGGGTGAGCAGCAGATGATAGAAGCTTGTGCAGCCCTGACAGCTGTGCTAGTGGTTGTGAGCTGGGGTGAGCAGCAGATGATAGAAGCTTGTGCAGCCCTGACAGCTGTGCTAGTGGTTGTGAGCTGGGGTGAGCAGCAGATGATAGAAGCTAGCAGAACCATGACAGATGTGCTAGTGATTGTGAGCTGGGGTGAGCAGCAGATGATAGAAGCTTGTGCAGCCCTGACAGCTGTGCTAGTGGTTGTGAGCTGGGGTGAGCAGCAGATGATAGAAGCTAGCAGAACCATGACAGCTGTGCTAGTGGTTGTGAGCTGGGGTGAGCAGCAGATGATAGAAGCTTGTGCAGCCCTGACAGCTGTGCTAGTGGTTGTGAGCTGGGGTGAGCAGCAGATGATAGAAGCTAGTGCAGCCCTGACAGCTGTGCTAGTGGTTGTGACAAGGGGTTAGCAGCAAATGATAGAAGCTAGTGCAGCCTTGACAGATGTGCTAGTGGTTGTGAGCTGGGGTGAGCAGCAGATGATAGAAGCTTGTGCAGCCCTGACAGCTGTGCTAGTGGTTGTGAGCTGGGGTGAGCAGCAGATGATAGAAGCTAGTGCAGCCCTGACAGCTGTGCTAGTGGTTGTGAGCTGGGGTGAGCAGCAGATGATAGAAGCTAGCAGAACCATGACAGATGTGCTAGTGATTGTGAGCTGGGGTGAGCAGCAGATGATAGAAGCTTGTGCAGCCCTGACAGCTGTGCTAGTGGTTGTGAGCTGGGGTGAGCAGCAGATGATAGAAGCTAGCAGAACCATGACAGCTGTGCTAGTGGTTGTGAGCTGGGGTGAGCAGCAGATGATAGAAGCTTGTGCAGCCCTGACAGCTGTGCTAGTGGTTGTGAGCTGGGGTGAGCAGCAGATGATAGAAGCTAGTGCAGCCCTGACAGCTGTGCTAGTGGTTGTGACAAGGGGTTAGCAGCAAATGATAGAAGCTAGTGCACCCCTGACAGCTGTGCTAGTGGTTGTGAGCTGGGGTGAGCAGCAGATGATAGAAGCTTGTGCAGCCCTGACAGCTGTGCTAGTGGTTGTGAGCTGGGGTGAGCAGCAGATGATAGAAGCTAGTGCAGCCCTGACAGCTGTGCTAGTGGTTGTGAGCTGGGGTGAGCAGCAGATGATAGAAGCTAGCAGAACCATGACAGCTGTGCTAGTGGTTGTGAGCTGGGGTGAGCAGCAGATGATAGAAGCTAGCAGAACCATGACAGCTGTGCTAGTGGTTGTGAGCTGGGGTGAGCAGCAGATGATAGAAGCTAGTAGAACCATGACAGCTGTGCTAGTGGTTGTGAGCTGGGGTGAGCAGCAGATGATAGAAGCTAGTGCAGCCCTGACAGCTGTGCTAGTGGTTGTGACAAGGGGTTAGCAGCAAATGATAGAAGCTAGTGCAGCCTTGACAGATGTGCTAGTGGATGTGAGCTGGGGTGAGCAGCAGATGATAGAAGCTTGTGCAGCCCTGACAGCTGTGCTAGTGGTTGTGAGCTGGGGTGAGCAGCAGATGATAGAAGCTAGTGCAGCCCTAACAGCTGTGCTAGTGGTTGTGACAAGGGGTTAGCAGCAGATGATAGAAGCTAGCAGAACCATGACAGCTGTGCTAGTGGTTGTGAGCTGGGGTGAGCAGCAGATGATATAAGCTAGCAGAACCATGACAGCTGTGCTAGTGGTTGTGAGTTGGGGTGAGCAGCAGATGATAGAAGCTAGCAGAACCATGACAGCTGTGCTAGTGGTTGTGAGCTGGGGTGAGCAGCAGATGATAGAAGCTAGCAGAACCATGACAGCTGTGCTAGTGGTTGTGAGCTGGGGTGAGCAGCAGATGATAGAAGCTAGTGCAGCCCTGACAGCTGTGCTAGTGGTTGTGACAAGGGGTTAGCAGCAAATGATAGAAGCTAGTGCAGCCTTGACAGATGTGCTAGTGATTGTGAGCTGGGGTGAGCAGCAGATGATAGAAGCTTGTGCAGCCCTGACAGCTGTGCTAGTGATTGTGAGCTGGGGTGAGCAGCAGATGATAGAAGCTTGTGCAGCCCTGACAGATATGATAGTGATTGTGAGCTGGGGTGAGCAGCAGATGATAGAAGCTTGTGCAGCCCTGACAGATGTGCTAATGATTGTGAGCTGGGGTGAGCAGCAGATGATAGAAGCTTGTGCAGCCATGACAGCTGTGCTAGTGGTTGTGAGCTGGGGTGAGCAGCAGATGAAAGAAGCTAGCAGAGCCATGACAGCTGTGCTAGTGGTTGTGAGCTGGGGTGAGCAGCAGATGATAGAAGCTAGCAGAACCATGACAGCTGTGCTAGTGATTGTGAGCCGGGGTGAGCAGCAGATGATAGAAGCTAGCAGAACCATGACAGCTGTGCTAGTGAGCTGGGGTGAACAGCAAATGATAGAAGCTAGCATAACCATGACAGCTGTGCTAGTGATTGTGATCTGGGGTGAGCAGCAGATGATAGAAGCTAGCATAGTTCCGACAGCTGTGCTAGTGCTTGTGAGCTGGGGTGCGCAGCAGATAATAGAAGCTAGCATATTTCCTACAGCTGTGCTAGTAGTTGTGAGCTGGGGTGAGCAGCAGATGATAGAAGCTTGTGCAGCCCTGGCAGCTGTGCTAGTGGTAGTGACAAGGGGTTAGCAGCAAATGATAGACACTAGTGCAGCCCTGACAGCTGTGCTAGTGGTTGTGAGCTGGGGTGAGCAGCAAATGATAGACACTAGTGCTGCCCTGACAGATGTGCTAGTGGTTGTGAGCTGAGGTGGGCAGCAGATGATAGAAGCTTGTGCAGCCCTGACAGATGTGCTAGTGGTTGTGAGCTGGGGTGAGCAGCAGATAATATAAGCTTGTGCAGCCCTGACTGGCTAAGGAAGGAATTAATAGTTTCTGTCTTGAAGCGGATTGGGATATCATGATATTAATTATCACCTAGATTACGAGTTTTGCGTTACGGTTTTAACGCTGAAAAAATGTCTATTTCAGCGTAAAAACAGTAATGCAGCCATTACGAGTCTTGTCGTTATAGCTATACCGCAAGCATTTTAGCCTGTAACGCAACATCAATCCCACACTCAAAAAAATGGGATTTCCATAGCGCCTGTATTACAGGTTGTGCAGTGAGGCTAAAATGCTTGCGTTCCAGCCTATACCGACATGATCCGTTCCGCTATCTGAAAACAGTAGTTATGAGTTTTGCACAGCAAAAATATTTCACAAAACTCATAATTAAAATGTTACAAAGTACACTAACACCCATAAATTACCTATTAACCCCTATTCCGCCGCCCTCCCGCATTGCAAACACTATTTAAAATGTATTAACCCCTAATCTGCCGCTCCTGACATTGCTGCCACTAATAAAAGTTATTAACCCCTATTCTGCCGGTCCCTGACATTGTCACCACTATAATAAAGTTATTAACCCCTATTCCCCCACACCCCAGCATCACTGACACTATAATAAAGATATTAACCCCTATTCTGCCGCTCCCCGACTTTGCCGCCACTAAATAAAGTTATTAACCCCTAAACCTCTGGCCTCCCACATCACTACCACTAAATAAACCTATTAACCCCTAAACCGCCAGCCCCCACATCGCAAAAAACTAAATTAAACTATTAACCCCTAAACCTAACAAACCCCTAACTTTAAATTAAAATTACATTATCCCTATCTTAAAATAAATAAAAACTTACCTGTGAAATTAAAAAAGTTTAAACTAACAATTAACCTAACATTATTATACTGAAAATAAAATAACTACCAATTAAATAAACTAAATTACACATTAAAAAAAACTAAAACAACTAAAAAAAATTAAGTCTAAAATTACAAAAAATAAAAATACTAATAAATTACAGAAAATAACAAACACTTTTACGAAAAACAACAAACCAAATTATCCAAATTAAAAACAATTACACCTAATCTAATAGCCCTATAAAAATGACAAAGTCCTCCCAAAATTAAAAAAAAACCTAGCCTACAATAAACTACCAATAGCCCTTAAAAGGGCCTTTTGTAGGGCATTGCCCTAAAGTAATCTGCTCTTTTACCTGTAAAAAAATACAAAGACTCCCCCAACAGTAAAATCCACCACCCAACCAACCCCCCAAAATAAAAAACCTAACTCTAAAATAAAACTAAGCTACCCATTGCCCTGAAAAGGGCATTCAGCTCTTTTACATTGCCCTTAAAAGGGCATTCAGCTCTTTTAAAAAAGCCAAAACCCTAATCTAAAAAAAAAAAAAAACACCCCAAAAAAGTTAAAAAAACCTAACACTATCCCCTGACGATCCACTTACAGTTTCTGAAGTCCGAACATTCAGGCGGCGAGAAGTCTTCATCCAGGCGGCGAGGTCTTCATCCATCCAGGTGGTGTCTTCTATCTTCATCCAGACGGCATCTTCTATCTTCATGCTGGCGGCGTCTTCTGTCTTCAAGCAGGTCCATCCTTGAAGACATCCGGCGTGGAGCGTTCTCTTCATACGGTCACCGCTGTACACTGAATCTTCAATGCAAGGGAGCATTTTCAAAAAGGCGCCCCTTGCATTCCTATTGGCTGATTTGATTTTTCAAATTCAAATCAGCCAATAGGATGAGAGCTACTGAAATCCTATTGGCTGTTCAAATCAGCCAATAGGATGAGAGCTATTCTGTGCTTCAGGTGTTAGTTTTTTTTCTAACACTCTCTCCCCATTGATGTCTATGGCGAAAGCATGCACAAGCACGTATTCTCAGTCCTTGGATTTTGTGCGGTATGGAGCTTATCGCCACCATATCGCACGCACAAGGCGGCTTTTTAGAAACTTGTAATGGCAGTGCTATAGAGGGTGAAATAACGCAACTTTTGTTGCATTTGTTTCATACCCTCTATAACGCAAAACTTGTAATCTAGGCGTATGTAAGCAAGGACAATGTGTAGTATCCTAACCACTTATGGGGGGAACTAGGTGACCCAATCACCATGTCTGTCCAATCAAGAATAATATTGATCAGTGGGAGGTACAATGTGATCCCCACATTTCAAGCATGGATTCATGAATTTCGATTCTACCTTCTCGTAAGAATCGCAATTCATACAATTGGAGAAACTAGTCCACTCGGGTTCTCTATTCCCCGAGGGTAGGAACTTCTGTCAATTTCCAATGTCTGGGAATCAAAGATTTAGCACTATAAAGCATTAGGTATAGTAGATTTTTCTTCAATTTATCTTTTAATCTAGGAAGGCCATGAAACAGCAAAGCAGTGGTCTATTGTTAAGCGATAAGTTTAATTTATTTCCATTCCTTTTAAGACTTCCTGACAATAATTCTCCATTCTCTCACATCCCCACCATATATGTAATAGAGTACCATCCTCTCCACAACCCCCTCCAGCATTTCCCGTTGGTGCATTTAAAACATTTTTGAGTTTATAAGGCATATTGTACCATCTGGAGAGGAATTTATAATTCATATCCATAACACCTAGTAGAAACTGATACTTAAACATGATTCCTAAAAACCTTGTGCCAATCTTTGTCAGTCATTGCTTAACCTAAATCTGTTACCCATTTCTAGTGTATATTGGGGTAGTTCCATTACCCGTCGCTAACAACAGGCGGTAAATTAATGTCTTGGAAGGGGCTGCATAAGGCAAGTTTGTTAATATTTATTTAGTTATTGATTTATAAAATATTTTACCAGGAAGGATACATTGAGATTTCTCTCGTTCTCAAGTATGTCCTGAGTCCACAAAACATTGCATTGATACAATAGGGTACAATAAAATTCAAAAACAATAATAATACACAATATATGCAAAAATGTAACATAGAATAGGTAGGAAATATATAATCAACCATGACAGGTTCATTCTGTTTTGAGATATGTAGAGAGGGATCTCTTAAAGGATATTCTGCTTGGGGAAGGTTTGAAAGTGTGCGGGAGGTCATTCCATAATTGTGGTGCTCTGTAGCAAAAGGAGGATCGAGCTGCTTTCTTTTTGTATTGAGGCAAGCTAAATAATGTGCTGGTACTGGATCAGAGGTTATAGGAGTTGGGAATAGCCGGAGAGAGCATTCTGCTCAGGTAGGGTGGGAGCTTCCCAGAAAGGCTCTTAAACACAAGACAGGAAAGATGGAGGGTGCGCCGGGATTCCAGCATCAGCCAGTTTAGTTCTTTTAGCATGTCACAATGGTGGGTCCTGTAGTTACATTGTAGCACAAAGCGGCAGAACGAGTTATACAATGTATTAAGTTTATTAAGGTGAGTTTGCGGTGCAGGTGTGTATACTACATCCCCGTAATCCATGATAGGCATCAGCATTTGCTGTAAATCTTTTCCTTTACTGTAGGGCTGAGGCAGGATTTGTTTCTGTACAGGGCACCTAGTTTTGGATAAAGCTTAGACGCAAGTTTTTCTATGTGGAGGCCAAAAGATAGATTAGGGTTTAACAACATACCCAAGTATTTGAAAGAGTGGACTGCGGTCAGTGTGCAATTGGATTTTGTTTTGATGCGTAGATGGGAATTTTGTAATTTGTAATTTAGGTCCCGTTCCAAAGTTCATTGTGACAGTTTTGTCAGTGTTCAGGAAGAGTTTGTTTTTTTAGATTCACTTTTCTACCTCTGTGAACTGGTCTTAGAGCACTGCTTCAAGCTGCGGCAGATCGGAATTGTTTGCATAGATTACCGTGTCATCTGTTGTACATGTGTACAGTTGAGGATTTGCAGACATTAGGCAGATAATTTATAAATAATGTGAATAGTAGGGGGCAGAGAATGGAACCTTGGGGAACACCAAACATGAATGGGAGAGGGAGGGAGTCACTGTCAGAAATGGAGACATATTGTGACCGATCCGATACATATGATTGAAACCAGGTTAACGGACGATCAGCAATACCAGAGTTTGTTTCGTTTGAGCAGTAGTATGTCGTGGTCTACTGTGTCAAAGGCCTTTGCAAAATCAAGGAAAATAGCTCCAGTTAGATCTCCTTGTTCCATGCCAGTTTGGATGTTGTTGCAAACTTTTAGGAGGGCAGTTGTAGTGGAGTGATTCGGGCGAAAACCTGATTGATGAGGGGTCAGATAGTTAGATTGTTGGAAATACTTGCATAATTGCGTATGGACGCATTTTTCTAAGATTTTTGACAATACTGGGAGCAATGATATAGGGCGATAGTTAGAAACCAAGGTTAACTCCCCACTTTTATGAATAGGCACTACTCTTGCTGTTTTCCAAAGTTTGGGTATGTATCCAGACATCAATGATTTGTTAATTAGGGTTGTGACAGGTTTAGCAATTGCCGGCGCACTGAGCTTCAACAGCATTGCTGGGATTTGATCAGGTCCAGACTGGTTTTTCATTTTTAGATTATTAAGGTGTGTCTTAATGACATAGATATGTACAGGTCTTCTCTATATTGGGTCTTTGCTGTTTTAGTGGGGCCTGATCCACATTTGTAGTTTCAGGATGTGTGCCATGTATTAGTTTGTTAATCAGGGTGGTAGAGCATCCGACAAAGTAATTATTAAAGGCATTTGCTATTTCTAAGGGGAGTTGCAGGGTTTGGCTATCCACATTGACAGTGGAGAGTTGGGAGTGGATTGGTTGATTTTGTAAGTTATTTATGAGTTTCCAAATCTTTCTAGGGTTAGATATGTTATTGTTCAGATTTTCAGAGAAATAATAGGGTCTTGGCCAATTTTGTTTGTTTAGTGCATATATTTCGCCATTGTCTATATACACAGTGATCGTTCATAGAGCTAGTATGCTTGAACTTTGACCACAATGAATCCCGAAACTGGTACATTTGAATGAGGTCAGCAAGATCCAATTCAAGTGTGCTCCTTTTACTCTCACCTTACGCAGCGAGGCATGTAAATTCCAAACTTGTAGGAGTTCAGACTGAAAGAATTCAACTATAGAGTCTAGATCTGGTATTAGATTTAATCTGTGCCAGGGGAGGTTCTTGATGAAATTTAAAAATGATTAAAGATTACATTTTTTTGAAGGACCTGGTGATTTTAACCTTGGGAGAGGATTTAGTTGCCTTTATTTTGCGCACGCAGTACACTAAGCAGTGGTCACTGAAATTGTTAGGGAGAACACCTGCCTCCTGGATTCGGTCGGAAGAAGTGGAGAGAATCCAGTCGAGCAGGGTGTGATTATAGCTTTTTATGTTTATGCGAGTTGGGGAGGAGATTAATTGCGTTAGCTGCAAAGATTTAAACAGCGAGCGACAACTGTTATTTTTTGGATTCAGCCAATCAATATTAAAATCTCCAAAAACCAAAATTTCACTTTTTGGGTTTTGAGCTATGGTTTCACTAAGGAGATATGCTATGTCAGAAATGGAATGCACAGGGGAGCTAGGTGGGTGGTAGATTCCTGCAACAATGATTGATTTACTGCACGGGATCTCAATTGTGCCAGAAAGGAAATTAAAGGTGGCAGGAGAGCTAGATTTTTGTAAGGGGGTGAACTTTGTGGAATTGTCAACATAAATTACAATGTTGCCTCTTCTCTTTGCTCTGTCATTTCTATGGCGTGAATACCCATGTATTGCAATGGCAGAGTCAGGTATTTTTGCGGTTAGCCATAATTCAGAGATCACAATGATTTTGGGCTTGTATTGTAAACACCAAGCTTGAAGTGCATCGATTTTTGGAAGTAAGCTGCGGATACTACAGTGCACAAAGTAGAGGCCTTTTTTAGCTGGAAGGCTAGGAATGGAATTTGCAGGCCATGGTGTATGATAATTTGTTTTCCAGTTTGAGGTGTGTGCTTATGGCGGTAATGATGTGAGAAAAGGGCTGTCACGAATATCAGTATGGTCATATTTGGATTCATGCTAGGTCTATGAGGTATGTAGATGAAAACAAAACAAAAATAGTACAATATAAAAAATAAATAAATATATATATATATATATATATATATACTCTATCGATGTGGGATATAAAGCTATTTGTAGGGAGAGAGGGTATGTATTCTAAAGGGTTAAGTGAATGGAAGCATGTGCTGATCAGTGTTTGCAGCTGTCAGTTTAGGAGAATGAAAGTTGTGTGGGAGACTATCTTTAAAGGAGGGAAACTATCTTCCAGAGGCTACCTGGTTGCAGAGGGCTGTGGGGCAGCTGAGAAAGTTGGTCTGTGAATTTTCTATAAAGACTTTGGCAAATATACTTTAAATGCAGCTGAGGGAGAGAGATTATATTAGTGTCAGATTGGCCTGCAAAAAAAGTTAAGGGAGGGGACATTTGAGCTAGGGGTCATTCAGGCGAAAACACAGGGAAAGTTCACAAATTACAGAGATAAGAGAGGTATCCATTAAACAAGGAACAAGCAAGATATATGGTCCATCAATATGCTCCAATAAGCATTTAAAATAGAGAATAAAAATAATAGCCAATACATATTACAACACACACATTAGTAATAGCAGGGTAGAATATAATGAGATAACTATCTTCCAGAGGCTACCTGGTTGCAGATGGCTGTGGGACAGCTGAAGTATGTTGGTCTGTGAATTTTCTTTAAAGACTGTGGCAAATATACTTTAAATTCAGCTGGTTGCAGAGGGCTGTGGGACAGCTGAAGTATGTTGGTCTGTGAATTTTCTTTAAAGACTGTGCAAATATACTTTAAATTCAGCTGGTTGCAGAGGGCTGTGGGGCAGCTGAATTATGTTGGTCTGTGAGCGACCTAGTGATACATTGCTTCTTTTTGTGGGAATCTAGGTAATGTTTAATTTGAGCATAGGGAAACCATTCTAAATTAATATATAAGTCTTGTAGTTCATTGCATAGTTTGAGATTTGTCCCAGAGAGTACTTTATGAAAAATCACCTATCCAACATGGTAAGTATCCCTATCAATGAAATGAGGTCTGTGAAGTGGTAGGTCTGGGTTGTAAATGATGGGTGTCATGGGTGAAACCACAGAAGAAATATGAGAATGTATTTGGAGTATCTTATCCCATTGAGTAAAAAATTCGAGCAAGATTGGGTCATTTTTTTATAGTTTTTGGCTGGCATCCGGTGTGGACCAGCCCAAAGTTCCAACATTCTTTGTGTTAAGGATATCTCCACCAATATTTACCCACAGTTTGCCTTTTGTTATTGTATTCCATACTTCCATTTATGTGCAGCATAGGCATCAATAGAAAATCCACTATTACATCATTTTTATGGGGTGCGCTAAACTGACAGTGTTCAGGAAGAGTGTGCCCCATAAAACTCTATTAGAAGAAGTAATTCTTACCTGCACACTAACCTGACAAATTTTAGAGCGCTCCCCATTGAACTTTATTGGAAGAAGGAATGCGCACTAACCTGGCACACATTTTAGCAAGCACAATACTACAGAGCAAGCAATGTCTATTAGCCATGGATTTTTAAATGAGCAAAAAACTGGGACTGCTACAAAATGGAGCTCTAGTGATGTTAGAGCCCAATGACATTAACATTTTTCCTCTTCCCTTGTAATCTAGGGCAATGTGTTTAAAGCCTTCGGATTTAGACCATGTGTTTCAAAAATAAGAAAACGAGTTGAGAGGCACTTTTTTAAATTTCATAAAAGAAGTCAATGGGGGAGATTTATCAAGCAGCCGATGCTGCTTGCTCCGCCCGATGTTTCCGGCTCGCCAGAAACAGAAGATAAGAAGCAGCGGTTGTAAGACTGCTGCTCCTTAACTCATCTGCCACCTCTCAGGTGGCGGACTGCAATCATCCCAATCAGATACAATCAGGATGATTGACACCCCCTGCCAGAAATGCTTGTGCAATGTTAAATGCCGACAGCCGACTTGATTTGCTAAATTGGCCCCAATATATGTATTATTTAAAGACACGTGGAATAAAATTGGGCATTTGAAGGCCACAAGTAATGTTTTAAAACGCACATCTTTCTTCCTGTGTAATGGTAACTATGGATTTAGCTGAGCATTGAAATGCCCTAAGTCTGCCAAGTTGGATGGCAAATGAAGTGTCTGAATAGCAAAGCTGGTTCACTGGTTCATAGGCAACTGCAAAGAAATGAACTCATTTTGAAAAGAGCCCAGCAATGAGGGTGCAATTCAATAGCTTTTGAGTTGTGCCTAATATAATCCAGGTTAAAAGGTTGTCTTTTTTGGAATCAAATGATAATTGTTCATTGGTTGTGCCACATGTTAATTTAAAAACCCAGTGCTTTTATTAAAGGGACACTGAACCCAACTTTTTTCTTTCATGATTCAGATAGAGCATGCAATTTTAAGCAACTTTCTAATGTACTCCTATTATCAAATTTTCTTCATTCTCTTTGTATCTTTATTTGAAAAGCAATAATGTAAGTTTAGATGCCGGCCTATTCTTGGAGAACAACCTGGGTTGTTCTTGCTGATTGGTAGATACATTGACCCACCGATAAACAAGTGCTGTCCAGTGTTCTAAACCAAAAATTGCTTAGATGCCTTCTTTTTCAAATAAAGATAGCAAGAGAATGAAGAAAAATTGATAATAGGAGTAAATTAGAAAGTTGCTTAAAATTGCATGCTCTATCTAAATCATGAACGAAAAAATGTTGGGTTCAGTGTCCCTTTAAATTATCATGATCAATTGTATTATTCTCACAGAAACAGTAATTATAGTTGTGTCAAATAAACTCTCTTTCTAATCACTTCTAAAATAAGTTATGTTTACTAATACAAGACTTCTTTTTTTTATCACTGTTGTCCTCTGCACCATAGAAATCAATAAGGTTTTAGTGTGGAGGAGCAACCCCACACTAAGGATTTGTTTTCAATATCAGCTCTAATAAAGTCAAATAAGTATGGTCATTTTTTATAACATAAACATTAACGCAAAGGAAATTTCACCATTGAGCCCATTGAAGGCCAGATTAAGGGGCCGATTTATCATCGGCCTACCCGACATGATCCGCTCAGCGGATCATGTCTGACAGACATCTATGCATGCCAACAGCATACGCTGTCGGCATTTATCATTGCACAAGCAGTTCTTGTGAACTGCTTGTCCATTGCCGCCACTTGCAGATTAGATGCCAATCGGCCGCTAGCACGGGTTGTCAATCAGCCCGATCATATAGGATCGGGCGGATTGATGTCTGCAGCCTCAGAGCAGGCGGACCAGTTATGGCAGCAAATTATAACTGCTGTTTCCGGCGAGCCTAAAGGCTCGCGTGGAAACAGGGGCATTATCTCCATTTGGAGCTTGATAATTCGGCCACTAAGAAAGGTTTGTTAACAGTTATGCACAAGTGAAAATGAGTTTATCGCAGCTGTTTGCACACATTTAGTTTACGCTCGTATTACAAGTTGAAAGTAAACGCGAACACATGAGCACAATCGCGAATAACACTAAAATGATTACTGCTTTCTCAGAGTTCTGATTAACTGTTTTGCAAAACAAAAGTGTCATAAAGCAGATTAAAAATACATTACAAGGGGCGGAGCCTGACCACGCTGGAAGATGGTCGCACACTAGGAAGGCTCCAGTTTCTTTTACTGATAAAAAGCACTAAATAGCATCAATGCACCCTAAATTAACTTTATTTTTCTAATGCCTGACCTAGCCTAACAAGAAGCTTCTAACAGAGGTATCTTCGAAACTTGAGCTCCATCATCATCGCAGCCGTTTAAAGGCCTGCACATTTAAGGCGCCAATCTCGATGGCTATCCTTCTCTGCCTTATTTAGCTACGATAAGGCCCCAGCAGCTCCCCTAAATACATAAGGCGGTCTCCTCGACGAAGAATCTCAAAATTCAAAGACTACATACCCCGCCAGAAGATCCTGCTCTTCACCCGGAGGACCTGTTTCTCCTTTGCTGCCAGAACGCCATAACCGCTTCACACAGGCACCAGGATACAGGGTAACGGACTTAAGCACCAAGGCCTCCAGCCTCCCAGCACCGTCCCGACTAGCCGAGGGGGTCGCCGATAGATACCTATAGTGGCGATCTTGATGCCACAAGTGATTTGCCAACGCACAAGGCCCCCATCGGAAGAGCCGAAGCCGGTAAGCCACATTTTATTTAGGCTGGTGCGCTTTGCAGAAAGGCGCACGGAAGCCAGTGCTGTATTGAGGGAACAGAGTGGGGATCCAGCAGTGAATGTTTCTGCAGCCTTATTGCCCCCTTGACCCGATCTTGATCTACTGCAGGCAGTATAGCCCATCTTAGAATTCTCAGGAGGCCGAATCCACACAAAGCGGCAAGCAGCCTAAATATAAATTTTTAGCAAAGGGCCTTGCGGCAATAATCGCCTCTACATTTGACCTCAACTATAAACAGAGCCTGGCTCAAACATTAAAAGACTGCCACTATTAGCATACGAGAAAAGGGCTCAAAGAATATAATTTACAGCGTGACATAACATGCGCTGAGGATGCCTTTATAACTGGCCTAAAACAAGGCCGAAGCGGCAAGGATACTGGACAAGTATAGTTATTGTACAGCTCTCAACTATATACTCATTGAAAGGGTATGCCTAACAAAAGGAACAGCAAAGCTGAAAAGATAGCTGCTACTAAACCTATGAGCCATTACCTTAGGCCCCTAGACCCCACAAAAGAAGCACCTAGTCCCAATATGGACAGCTCTCAGGACGATCCTGCTCCCCCCACACCACACCATACTGACAAACATCCCCAGTTTGTCACTAAGGATTACATTCACCATTTATCTTCTAAAGAGGACATCCAAGGGGTGCTAAAACAGATGAGGAGCCTCTTTGGGGATCTTAAGAAAGACTTTTCCGCATTGGAGAACAGAGTCTTAAAGATTGAAAAGACTTCTCACGACAACTCAAATTCAGTGAAGCAGCATACTACAGACCTACAAAACCACGCCGATAATTTACAATATCTGAATGATAAGCTGGAGGATATAGACAACCGGGGACGCAGAAACAACCTGCGTTTCCGATGAATATCTGAATCTGTCACCCCACAGAATATTGAAGGTTACCTGCAAGCATTATTTCGAATTATCAAAGATTCACCGTCGTCACCTGAGATCCCCATAGAAAGGGCTCATAGAGCCCTCCGACCCAAACCACCAAACAAAGCACCTCCAAGAGACATAATAGTAAGATTTTTAAGTTATAAAGACAAGGAGGACCTGCTTCAGGGGGCCCGCAAGAAATCACCTATCACCCATGTTGGAGAAGAGATCCAGGTTTTCTCTGACCTGTCTCCTGTGACACTGCAAAAACGGAGAGATTTGAACCACATCACTTCAGTCCTACGAAGCCATAGGGTTCCTTACAGATGGGGTTTCCCGGTCTCGATCATTGCCACTAATAACAATAAAACCTCAATCTTTAGGCCTGGAATGGATCACAAAGAGTTTTTTGAGAACCTGGCCATTCAGACCTCTCTCCTCAACAGACACCAGGCAGGAAGGTCATCTCCACCGCCCTGCCCACCAAGTGACCGTCCCGAAGGCGCAACATGAGGGTAAAGTACTGTCAGACTTGCTGTGCTCAGGTTTATTATTCAGTATCTCCCTTTCTTTTCTTTTTATGATCCAGAAAGAGTGACGCTAACTATAATATGACTATGCAGCTGTTGAATGTGTTCACATGTTTTGCTTACTGTTTTGATGCCTGACTCATCTTATCACCTAAATATGAATATTTTCTCTTGGGACAATATACTTGCCTCTCAGCGACAGGGACAGGAGTCTCTTGCCGCTGATCTGTCACAGAATTCTCCCGCTGTGACCCAGTAAGACAGACACTTCCACATATGTTACCATACAAGTCACTTAATGCACTCAGTCGTTATTTATGTTCTTTTTCCTCATTACATATGTTCCAGTAAATGTTTGACTGATCGAAATGTTAGAATGTTTTAGCTGAATGCATTATTCTCGAGTTAACTGTTTACTCACTGTTGGATTCCTGTAAATATTTAACTGATTGAAATGTTAAGAATGTTTAAGCTGAATGCACTATCCTCGAGCTAAATGCTTACTCAATGTAGGATTACTCTGGAGTCTTTTGTCTATTAACAACTGAGGTATACTCCCGGAAGCAGACAACACCCCAGCCTTCACATGCTAACATTTTAGAACATTTAAAAGCTAAACAAGGCCCCTTCCTTTAGGCCAGGAAAGCGATAAACTATCTTTTATCAGATTATAGTTCCGCTAATCAATTACTAAGAATTTTTTTTTTTAGGGCCTATGCATGTGATCACAAGAGCCTCCAGCTATCATGCCTGCGAACGCATGCACCACATCCCAGAGGGGTCATATATACACCCGCTCAGGCCCCCTAACATGAGAATAAGGGCCGGAGACTTAGTCTTTCCACCTGTAGTCTCATTTACTCTAGCACATTATGTATAAAGGCCGGAGTCCTTTAAAACTCCTGTAGATATGTCCTGATCCCGCAAATTTAAGAGCGCACTAGTTCCAATTTAATATTGTTAGACCTAAAAGGATGGATAGCCTGCATAGAACTTACGAGATGCCTCTCCGTCATTCCCTGATACATTTCTTGGGCTGGTCTGCACTTATATATTTTTATGCTATAGGAATATTTTTGTTTCACAATAACTTACATCAGTAGAGGGGCTTTTCCCCTAACTTAGGATTGTTATAAGGTTTTTGCATATATAATTAACATTAGTGGTAACCTGGTTTTTGTGTCTAATCTGGTTGCTACTATTACGCTCTTCCCCTGCTATTTCCTTTCTGATATACACTCATTTCCCTCTCTCCTTCTTAATTACACTGCTCTCTCTCTAATTTTCCCCCTATCTTAAACCCTTGCTTTTTCCTTCCCCTTTTTTTTTTTTTTTTTTCTACATTCAAATATGACTACACGCTATAAATCCAGAAGGTTTTTTGAACACTCAATTAACCTCACTACTATTAATGTAAAAGGCCTGAATAACCCAGGGAAACACTCCATTGCGTTCAAGGAGCTGAATAAAATACAGAGTCACATAATCCTGTTGCAGGAAACTCACTACAAAAAGGGAAAAGAACCCAAATGGTGTAATCCCCAATACCCGTTAGCTTATTTTGCCTCGGGCCAAACTAAAAAAGGGGGAGTAGGCATTGTTTTTCACAAAACAGTCCCATTTAAGTTGACGCACATTGAGAAAGACCCAAACGGTAGATATCTCATTTTAGTGGGCACACTTTTCGGTCACTATCTTACACTAGCCTCAATTTACTCTCCCAATCATAATCAAGAATCCTTTTTTAAGCAAACCTCTGATGTCCTCATTCTAGGGGTATTACATACTTAGCGGGGGACTTCAACATCGTTGCTGACCCCACAGTTGACACCTCCAGGGGGGTCTCCTGTACCCCCATATCCACGATCAAGCAAGTAAATGACACACTCAAAAAATTAACATTACACAACATTTGGCGAACTCTACACCCAACCTCTAGGGACTACTCCTTTTACTCTATC
The DNA here is from genome assembly GCF_027579735.1 of Bombina bombina. Lineage (NCBI taxonomy): Eukaryota > Metazoa > Chordata > Amphibia > Anura > Bombinatoridae > Bombina > Bombina bombina. Next base: position 447,826,724 of record NC_069504.1, on the reverse strand, counting down.
CCTCACAACAGCTATTCCAGGATTGATTACATTTACACAGACTCATGTGGACTCTCACTCACCCACCACTCTACCATTGATCATATCACTTGGTCAGACCATGCTCCTGTCTCCTGCTCAATACTCTGGCCTGACATACCAATAACACAAAAAACATGGAGAATGGATGACTCTATACTAGACAACCCCATAATCTTTTCCAACATACATAAAATCATGAAAGAATATTTTGAAATTAACAGCCACCCTCCCTCCTCACATGCCACCGTCTGGGAGGCACATAAAAGCGTTATTAGAGGAGCTATGATTAAACACAAGGCATTCCTTAACAAGCAATATAGAGCCAAGTACTCCGATTTACAAACAAAGATCAGTGCCTTGGAGGTCAAACATAAAACAGACCCCTCATGTCTCACTACAAGCAATCTCTTAAAAGAGACAAGAATTGCTTTCCAAAAACATCTAACAGAATCACATCAAAAGTCCGCACTACATTTGAAACAACACTATTACGAAGGTGGTAATAAACCGGGCCGTATTTTAGCCAGAACCCTCAAAAAAGACAGCTTAGTACTTATATACACTCCATAAAATCTCCAGATGGCCACATTTTGCACAGCAGCGATCAAATAGCCTCGGGGTTCCATAGATATTATCACTCTTTATACAACATACACGGTCAAACCTTGGAACCTGTACAAACAATAGAGGCATCCCAGCATGAATCTTTTGTAGATTCATACCTTAATAAACTAGATCTCCCCTCTCTGTCTGCAGAGGACGCTGAGTTCATGGACTCCCCGATTACCACTGAAGAACTTTTCGCTGCCATTAAAAACTGCCCAAGTGGAAAGAGCCCTGGCCCTGATGGATTTTCATCAGTTTACTATAAACGTTTCAAGGAAACCCTAGCAGGCCCACTTCTTGACCTATTCAATGGTCTCCGAGAGAACCCCTCCCTGTCCCGGGTCCTCTTAGGGGCCCACATAACGGTTCTCCCCAAACCGGGAAAGACACCAGACAACCCTGTCCACTTTCGACCAATTTCACTTATCAATTCGGACATGAAGCTCTTCGCAAAAATTTTAGCAACCAGGCTAAACAAATATTTACCAGAACTAATAGGTAATGATCAAGTAGGTTTTGTCCCAGGACGAGAAGCTAGGGACAACACTATTAGAGTAACACAACTAATCAATCATGCTAGGGTTTCAGGCCTCCCGTTGGTGCTTTTCTCCATGGACGCAGAGAAGGCCTTCGACAGGGTCAGCTGGGCCTTCCTGCGTCGGGTGTTAGAATGAATGGGATTTGGTAGGTCCTTTGTACATTCTGTTTTCGCCCTATACTCCAACCCCAATGCCAAAATAAGAATCAATGGCACCTTATCAGAAACCTTTGATATCAGAAATGGGACCAGACAAGGCTGCCCTTTGTCCCCCCTGTTGTTTGCCCTATCTATAGAGGTCCTAGCCCACATAGTGCGAACTTCCTAACATATTAGAGGTATAAAGGTAGGAGACACCGAGCATAAGCAAGCGCTCTATGCTGATGACGTGTTATACACATTAACAAATGCTTCTGAATCTCTTCCAGCACTCTTAGACGTCCTTAAGGAATACGGGAAAGCCTCCAACTTCTCTCTGAACTTACACAAATCTGAACTCTTGAATGTCACCACATGTCCCAAAATAATACAAAATCTACAGCTTAAATTCCAGATCCCCCTTGCCACGAATAAATTAAAGTACTTGGGCGTCTTCTTAACCTCTGACCCCACAAACCTATTTAAATATAACTACATCCCTCTTAAGAACGACATAGTATCAGATCTCTCCTCCTGGAAAAGTAGATATATATCATGGCTTGGCAGAATAGGGGTTATTAAGATGAATATCTTACCCCAAATTCTGTATCTTCTCCAGACCTTACCCATCACTCTCCCTAAAGGTTTCATTGCTCAATTACAGAGAATCATAGAACAATACATATGGGCTGACACCAAGCCTATGATTCCTAGGCGCACTATGTATTTACCAAGACATAGAGGTGGGCTAGGCCTCCCGGATATCTCTCTCTACAAAAAGGCGATAGGCCTACAGAGGATAGTAGAATGGGCGCAAAACGGGAAACACAAAGCCTGGATTGAAGTAGACAGACAAATCCTCAAAATACATAATGTTAGCACATTGGCTTGGTTGCCGCCTTCTCGACGCCCCAGCATAATTAAGAACTACCACCTATTGGCTGAGACACTTAACATTTGGGACTCTACCATTGCAACATCCACTCATATATCTTCAAGGCATTCCCCTCTCACACCTATACTTGAAAACTCTGAAATTCCTTACCACAAAATGGGCTACCGGGGTCTCACACCATATAAACTGAAAGAAGGGTCGGTCTTTGGAGTAGTCGAAAACGGGAAAATAATCCCGCAGGACACACTTAGGGACGCTTACCCCAAAATTTTCTCTTCATGGCTACACTATAACCAACTAATACATTTCATAACTGGCCACAGACACAAACAAGACCTAGGTAGGACACTTACCTCCTTTGAGAAACTTTGTTTTGGGAGAGTCCCTCCCAAGACACTTGATATCCCTTCTCTATAAACTAGCTGCCCCACAGGGCACAGATGTACCCCCGACTTATGTCACACGGTGGACTGAGGACTTAGGGATAGATTACGATGAGCAATCATGGATAAAAGCTTTCAACCTGATCAAAAAGTCATAAGTCTCCTCGACCATTCAGGAGCTACATATCAAACTTACGGGTAGGTGGTACTTGACTCCAGAGAGACTCCATAAAATATTTCCTACGGTTAGCCACATGTGCTGGAGGGGTTGCGGAGAGGGCGGCTCCCTGCTGCACATATGGTGGTTCTGCCCGATTGTAATGCCCTTTTGGTCAGAGGTCTTTGACAAGATAACTGAAATTCTTAACATCCCTTTACCAAAGACGCCTGAATCTATACTATTTTTAACGCTCCCTAAGACACAAAGCAAAACACATCTTGCCTTACTGTTAGTTATGCTCACTAGTGCTAAGAAATTGATCCCAAAAAAATGGAAAAAGCAATGCCCCCACACGATAGGAGAATGGTACTCACAAGTAGAGGAGGTCTTAACACTGGAAAGATACTTCTACCTCAAAAACCACAAGCTAGAGGAGTATGAGCTTATGAAAGCAATTTGGCAGGGTACAATATAAACAGTTTTGAGAGTAGTGTGGCTTCCGGTACATAAACATTAGATAGTCATTGAATGTGTTATTATTTATTTTTTTATTTTTTTTCTCCCCCCCCCCTTCTTACCATGGGCCCTCTTGTGCCTAGTATCCTCTTTCCGCTACTCCCCCTAACCTCAACTTTCACCACTCTATCTTATGATCAACCTAAAAAAGTTAAAAAAGATTATATTTGTTTCCTCCCACTCCCGATGTGTGTTACGGAGTGCGAGGTTTGTATCAAGATGAAGTGTATGACTTTTATGTACAAAGATGCAAAGTGTCTTATCTTTTTATTGCTTTTGTTCATATTGTTGTAACTTTTACACTTCAATAAAGCTCGTTAAAAAAAAAAAAATACATTACAAGGTACAGTTACAGTCATAATAACACTATCTAATAAAACATTTTTTTAAAAAATATTGCACAAAAAAGGGCTCAAAGATATGAGGTCTCAGGTGTTAGAAAAAAAAGGGCAGGCAAAAGGCTTTAACATAGAGATACATACATATACAAGTCTAAATATGTATATATAGAGTATATATTATATATATACTGTATATATATACAATACACGTCTATATATGTGTACATATGTATTTATATGTGTATATATGTACTTACAGACATATATACACATATAAATACATATGTACACATACATATATAGCATAGTTGCCAACAGTCCCTGATTTCCAGGGACAGTCCCTGGATTTTGTTGTATGTCCCTGGATTTTTTTTGTCCCTGGAAATGTCCCTGAAAATCTCTTTTGCACAACATTTGTTGTTTCCATATATATATATATATATATATATATATATACACACACATACACATATACAGATAGATAGATGATAAATAGATATAGTGTATTATTTAAATATAATTATACTATTACTTTCAAATGTCTGTGTTTTGATTGCAGAACTGAGTGGGCGGAGCAGTTGGACAGTAGGTCGTCAATACTCCAGTAACCCGTTGCTTGCTCTGCTGAAAAAGTGTCCCTGGAATTTATTTTTAAATGTTGGCAACTATGATATAGACATATATGTGTATTGGAGCCCTTTGCAGTCAAGTAAATGAAAAGCATATTTATGCAACATTCATATTTAATAAAGTTTTATACTGTGTATTTTCTGGAAATATTTTACATTCCAATGTGGGCACATAGCAGAATATGTGCTAGGTATTTTTAAATAGATATTCCTATATATATATCTGTATATATCTATACCTATATATAATCATGTGTATATATATAGATAGATAGATAGATAGATAGATAGATAGATAGATAGATATTGTACAAGAATACCATTATATATATATATATATATATATATATATATATATGAATAAATAGAGCATATTCTTCTATGTGATAAACATTGGAATGTGAAATATTCATATTTTCATGTAAGGTTAGCGCACTTGAGAATATGCGATTGTGTTTGCGTACGAGTAGGGTGTTTATTTTCCACTGTTTATTCTCCTTTGACTTCAATGGGGGAATACGTTACCGTGTGTGCGGTATTCTACATTCAGCTTTATTATGTGCATCTAGTTAGCGCACAAGCGAAAACAGTTTACTTTCATCTTGTAATACGAGCTCTACTTGACGCACGCAAATAGCTTACTTCTGGCAGGGTTTTCACTCGAGCAGGAGCTTTAAATACCGCTCCACTTGTAATCTGGCCCTAAATCTATGACCTCTTCTTAATAAAAATTCTGAAACCTAAAAACTCTGTTGGTGTTTAAGAATCTAAAGAAAATACCCACAATGAGCCTGGAAAGGCCATCTGACGAAATTAGCTGAAATAATGGACCTAAATGACCCACACATAGGTCCTCATTTCAAAATGTTTGAACTCATATGAAAATGTCTAATAGTTTGGATGTTTTCTTTACGAATTGTCTAGCTATTCCAATCATTAAGTGAAACAGCTGAATCAATTTTATAAAAAAACTGATTTACACACTCAGGCCTAGATTTGGAGTTTGGCGGTAGATGGGCTGTTAACGCTCCGCGGGCTTTTTTCTGGCCGCACCATAAATTTAACTCTGGTATCGAGAGTTAAAACAAATGCTGCGTTAGGCTCCAAAAAAGGAGCGTAGAGCATTTTTACCGCAAATGCAACTCTCGATACCAGAGTTGCTTACGGACGCGGCCGGCCTCAAAAACGTGCTCGTGCACGATTCTCCCATAGGAAACAATGGGGCTGTTTGAGCTGAAAAAAAACCTAACACCTGCAAAAAAGCAGCGTTCAGCTCCTAACGCAGCCCCATTGATTCCTATGGGGAAACACTTCCTACGTCTGCACCTAACACCCTAACATGTACCCCGAGTCTAAACACCCCTAACCTTACACTTATTAACCCCTAATCTGCCGCCCCCGCTATCGCTGACCCCTGCATATTTTTTTTAACCCCTAATCTGCCGCTCCGTAAACCGCCGCAACCTACGTTATCCCTATGTACCCCTAATCTGCTGCCCTAACATCGCCGACCCCTATGTTATATTTATTAACCCCTAATCTGCCCCCCACAACGTCGCCGACACCTACCTACACTTATTAACCCCTAATCTGCCGAGCGGACCTGAGCGCTACCATAATAAAGTTATTAACCCCTAATCCGCCTCACTAACCCTATCATAAATAGTATTAACCCCTAATCTGCCCTCCCTAACATCGCCGACACCTAACTTCAATTATTAACCCCTAAACTTCCGATCGGAGCTCACCGCTATTCTAATAAATGGATTAACCCCTAAAGCTAAGTCTAACCCTAACACTAACACCCCCCTAAGTTAAATATAATTTTTATCTAACGAAATAAATTAACTCTTATTAAATAACTTATTCCTATTTAAAGCTAAATACTTACCTGTAAAATAAACCCTAATATAGCTACAATATAAATTATAATTATATTATAGCTATTTTAGGATTAATATTTATTTTACAGGCAACTTTGTAATTATTTTAACCAGGTACAATAGCTATTAAATAGTTAAGAACTATTTAATAGTTACCTAGTTAAAATAATAACAAATTTACCTGTAAAATAAATCCTACCCTAAGATATAATTAAACCTAACACTACCCTATCAATAAAATAATTAAATAAACTACCTACAATTACCTACAATTAACCTAACACTACACTATCAATAAATTAATTAAACACAATTGCTACAAATAAATACAATTAAATAAACTAGCTAAAGTACAAAAAATAAAAAAGAACTAAGTTACAGAAAATAAAAAAATATTTACAAACATAATAAAAATATTACAACAATTTTAAACTAATTACACCTACTCTAAGCCCCCTAATAAAATAACAAAGACCCCCAAAATAAAAAATTCCCTACCCTATTCTAAATTAAAAAAGTTACAAGCTCTTTTACCTTACCAGCCCTGAACAGGGCCCTTTGCGGGGCATGCCCCAAGAATTTCAGCTCTTTTGCCTGTAAAAAAAAACATACAATACCCCCCCCCAACATTACAACCCACCACCCACATACCCCTAATCTAACCCAAACCCCCCTTAAATAAACCTAACACTAATCCCCTGAAGATCTTCCTACCTTGTCTTCACCATCCAGGTATCACCGATCCGTCCTGGCTCCAAGATCTTCATCCAACCCAAGCGGGGGTTGGCGATCCATAATCCGGTGCTCCAAAGTCTTCCTCCTATCCGGCAAGAAGAGGACATCCGGACCGGCAAACATCTTCTCCAAGCGGCATCTTCGATTTTCTTCCATCCGGTGCGGAGCGGGTCCATCTTGAAGCAGGCGACGCGGATCCATCCTCTTCTTCCGATGTCTCCCGACTAATGACTGTTCCTTTAAGGGACGTCATCCAAGATGGCGTCCCTCGAATTCCGATTGGCTGATAGGATTCTATCAGCCAATCGGAATTAAGGTAGGAATTTTCTGATTGGCTGATGGAATCAGCCAATCAGAATCTAGTTCAATCAGATTGAGCTCGCATTCTATTGGCTGATCGGAACAGCCAATAGAATGCGAGCTCAATCTGATTGGCTGATTGGATCAGCCAATCGGATTGAACTTGATTCTGATTGGCTGATTCCATCAGCCAATCAGAAAATTCCTACCTTAATTCCGATTGGCTGATAGAATCCTATCAGCCAATCAGAATTCGAGGGACGCCATCTTGGATGACGTCCCTTAAAGGAACAGTCATTAGTCGGGAGACATCGGAAGAAGAGGATGGATCCGTGTCGCCTGCTTCAAGATGGACCCGCTCCGCACCGGATGGAAGAAGATCGAAGATGCCGCTTGGAGAAGATGTTTGCCGGTCCGGATGTCCTCTTCTTGCCGGATAGGAGGAAGACTTTGGAGTACCGGATTATGGATCGCCAACCCCCGCTTGGGTTGGATGAAGATCTTGGAGCCAGGACGGATCGGTGATACCTGGATGGTGAAGACAAGGTAGGAAGATCTTCAGGGGATTAGTGTTAGGTTTATTTAAGGGGGGTTTGGGTTAGATTAGGGGTATGTGGGTGGTGGGTTGTAATGTTGGGGGGGGGTATTGTATGTTTTTTTTTACAGGCAAAAGAGCTGAAATTCTTGGGGCATGCCCCGCAAAGGGCCCTGTTCAGGGCTGGTAAGGTAAAAGAGCTTGTAACTTTTTTAATTTAGAATAGGGTAGGGAATTTTTTATTTTGGGGGTCTTTGTTATTTTATTAGGGGGCTTAGAGTAGGTGTAATTAGTTTAAAATTGTTGTAATATTTTTATTATGTTTGTAAATATTTTTTTATTTTCTGTAACTTAGTTCTTTTTTATTTTTTGTACTTTAGCTAGTTTATTTAATTGTATTTATTTGTAGCAATTGTGTTTAATTAATTTATTGATAGTGTAGTGTTAGGTTAATTGTAGGTAATTGTAGGTAGTTTATTTAATTATTTTATTGATAGGGTAGTGTTAGGTTTAATTATATCTTAGGGTAGGATTTATTTTACAGGTAAATTTGTTATTATTTTAACTAGGTAACTATTAAATAGTTCTTAACTATTTAATAGCTATTGTACCTGGTTAAAATAATTACAAAGTTACCTGTAAAATAAATATTAATCCTAAAATAGCTATAATATAATTATAATTTATATTGTAGCTATATTAGGATTTTTTTTACAGGTAAGTATTTAGCTTTAAATAGGAATAAGTTATTTAATAAGAGTTAATTTATTTCGTTAGATAAAAATTATATTTAACTTAGGGGGGTGTTAGTGTTAGGGTTAGACTTAGCTTTAGGGGTTAATCCATTTATTAGAATAGCGGTGAGCTCCGATCGGAAGTTTAGGGGTTAATAATTGAAGTTAGGTGTCGGCGATGTTAGGGAGGGCAGATTAGGGGTTAATACTATTTATGATAGGGTTAGTGAGGCGGGTTAGGGGTTAATAACTTTATTATAGTAGCGCTCAGGTCCGCTCGGCAGATTAGGGGTTAATAAGTGTAGGCAGGTGTCGGCGACGTTGAGGGGGGCAGATTAGGGGTTAATAAATATAATATAGGGGTCGGCGGTGTTAGGGGTAGCAGAATAGGGGTACATAAGGATAACGTAGGTGGCGGCGCTTTGCGGTCGGTGGATTAGGGGTTAATTATTTTAAGTAGCTTGCGGCGACGTTGTGGGGGGCAGGTTAGGGGTTAATAAATATAATACAGGGGTCGGCGGGGTTAGGGGCAGCAGATTAGGGGTACATAAGTATAACGTAGGTGGCGGTCGGCAGATTAGGGGTTACAAATTTTAATCGAGTGGCGGCGATGTGGGGGGAGCTCGGTTTAGGGGTACATAGGTAGTTTATGGGTGTTAGTGTACTTTAGGGTACAGTAGTTAAGAGCTTTATAAACCGGCGTTAGCCAGAAAGCTCTTAACTCCTGCTATTTTCAGGCGGCTGGAGTTTTGTCGTTAGAGCTCTAACGCTCACTGCAGAAACGACTCTAAATACCAGCGTTAGAAAGATCCCATTGAAAAGATAGGCTACGCAAATGGCGTAGGGGGATCTGCGGTATGGAAAAGTCGCGGCTGAAAAGTGAGCGTTAGACCCTTTAATCACTGACTCCAAATACCAGCGGGCGCCCAAAACCAGCGTTAGGAGCCTCTAACGCTGGTTTTGACGGCTACCGCCGAACTCTAAATCTAGGCCTCAGTATTGCCAGGTTTTTATTTCATGTTTACTTCACACACAAAAACAAACAAAAATATAAGACAGATGCTTATGAAGTAAGTTTTACCAAAAATGGTGATCATTTGCCATGAGGATTCACCTGTGCAGTTTTGGAGAAGAGGGAGTGGACTCTTTTAAAGCCTCCTTACCCCCCATAAAACATAACAGATGGTTATGAGTTATGTTTAAAAAAGGAGAACCCCCTCTTTCCAAAGTGGGGTCTTATGACCTCTGTCATTAGTAGGTGATTAACATAAAAAAATAGCAATCATATAGCTTACATTTTTACTGTACACATACACATAATACCCTTCACATGAAAGAGGGGATTACCTGTTTTCAAATGAGGGGGTCTCATGCTTCTTAAAACAAGAGGAGATTGCCATAGAAATAGCAATCATCTGTATACTAGGTGCCTTTATGCTCCTCCAGGCTATAAAAGTGACCCTGACACTCAAAAATAAGCACCACAAATGGGCAATTGAGCCTTCTTTTAAAAATGGAGAGACTTTTGTCACATGCCCAGGGGCTATCAGCTGATCCCCATGGCAACAGTGATCACAGGCATATGTAACAACATCAGGGTGTGTGGGTATCCTTATGTTACCTCCCACAATACATAGACAAACTTAAGTACCCTTAGTTAAAAGCAGTGATTCTTATCTTTCAAATTAGTCGTTCTGTGTCCATCCAGCTGTTAACTAATTGTCATAACAATAACAAACACCTCTCAGCACTGATTCTATCTTGTTGGTTCCAACACTTATGAGGCCTTTGTCACTATCTCACCATAACAATATATCATAAGACCCCTTATTTGAAAAAGTGGGGTTTAATGTCCTTGTAGCCATCAAGTGATCATCATAGTAATAATGAAAACCTACCAGTAACGGTTAACATCATTTTGTTGTGATGTTGATATTAGGGGTCATAGATCCATTTTTCTTATAACTAACAAAAAATGTTCGGAATCAAAAGAAAAAGAAAAACTGGTCAATGAAAAAAAAGTGATATTTTATGAAATTCTTTATAAGATGGCAACTATTTTATGTTTTTCGCTACACTGTGCAATGATATATTGCGCAATGATTGTGTGATGATGCTACCTTGCTAGCCCTAAATGTAGTTACCCTGTCCCACAGTTATAGTTTATTCATTTAGATCTGGGGGCCGTTTATCAAGCTCCGTATGGAGCCTGATGCCCCTTGTTTCCTGTGAGCCTTAAGGCTCACCGAAAACAGAAGTTATGAAGCAGCGGTCTAAAGAATATAATCGGGTTGATTGACACCCCCTGCTAGCAGCCGATTGGCCGCAAATCTGCAGGCTGCACCAGCAGTTCACAAGAACTGCTTGTGCAATGATAAATGCCGACAGTTATTGATGTGCAGCGGACATGATACGCTACATTGTATCATGTCCGCTCGCACATTAATAAATCTACCCCATAGAGTTCTCTTTTCCTCAGCATCGCATGAGAAAGTTTAAGGTTGCTCCTAACAGGGGGAACTAGTAGTACCATGAAAATCTTGGAAATATATCAGTTTTAGTAATATTGGCATAGTCACCCACCCTCATCAAAGCATTAGCAGGTAGTCCTGGACAAAAAAAATCAAGTCATTGTTGTTGAAATATTACTGTGAATGATGATTATCGGAGTAAAAAGCAGACTCTGTAAGTAACACTTGTCTGTTATAGATAAACTCAGTCCCTTGACACTTATTAAACCACCATAGTCTCTACCATAGTCTCTTGATGCTCTATAAAAGGGTTCACTGCTCATTTTTGCTTAATTATCAGTCACAGTCTCCTGATACTTTGTAATAGCTAAAAGGCTTATGATTCACAATTCTCATATGTGAATTATCAATGTAAGTATATAAGAGCTTAAAATAAGTACCTGTAAATAACAGTTATGTGTTTTTGATTTTTTTTCCCTATAAAGTCACTATGGGGCCTATTTATCAAGCCGTCAACCGCAAATACGCTGGAATTCCGCAGCGTAATTGTGGAGAGCCTGATTCGCCTTATTTATCAAAGCCTACAGACCAGCAAAAGTAGAAATCTGTGACGTAACATACGATCCTCTGGTCTCAGTCCGACACAGATCGATGCTTACGTCACTACAGATGTTCCGAATGCAAATTCGGCACTATCTGACTACTTTTGCTAGTTATCAAATAACTACCAGGTACGCTCGCCACTATTCCGGCCCAGTGTACCTGGTTTTCAATCCGCCACCCTGGAGCTGGCGGATGCCAAAGGAATCAATGGGAGTCTGAAAGCAGTGAAAGCTCATGTTAAGCTGCTGCCCGATATCCCATTGATTCCTATGGTAGAATAAAATGTATGTTTACACCTAATACTCTAACATGTACCCCGAGTCTAAACAATCCTAATCTGCTGCTCCGACATCGCCGCCACCTACATTATACTTATTAACCCCTAATCTGCTGCCCCGACACCACTGCCACCTAAATAAAAGTTCCTAACCCCTATCCCGCCGCCCCCGGACCCCACTGCAACTAAATAAATGTATTAGCCCCTAAAACCCTGGCCTCCCACATAACTAGCACTTACTAAACCTATTAACCCCTAAACTGCCAGCCCCCACATCGCCATAAACTAAATTAAACTATTAACCCCTAAACTTAACAACCCGCTAACTTTATATCAAATATTAACTCCTCCCTATCTTATAATAAATTTAAACATACCTTTAGATTTAAATTAAACTATATTAAACTATTAATTAATCTACCATAACTTTTATACTGCAATTACATTAAAATATATTAAATTAATAAGTAATCTACCCTAACTTTTATACTAAAATTACATTAAATAACATTAAACTATATTAAATTAATAATTAATCTACCCTAACTTTTATACTAAAATTACATTAAACTACAAATTAAATTAAACTATATTATATATTTAAACACCTAACCCTACTCAAATAATTTAAGTCTACACTAAAAAATTACTAAGTTACAAAAAACTAACAACTAAGTTACAAAAAATAACAAACACTAAGTTACACAAAAATAAACACTAAGTTACAAAAAATAAAAAAGAAATTATCAAAGATTTAAACTAATTACACCTAATCTAATGGCCCTATGAAAATAAAAAAGCCCCCCCAAAATAAAAAAACCCTAACCTACAATAAACTACAAATAGCCCTTAAAAGGGCCTTTTGCGGGGCATTGCCCTAAAGAAATCAGCTCTTTTACCTGTGAATAAAAAATGCAAATACCCCCCCAACAGTAAAACCCACCACCCACACAACCAACCCCCCAAATAAAAACCTAATCTAAAAAAACCTAAGCTCCCCATTGCCCTGAAAAGGGCATTTGGATGGGCATTGCCCTTAAAAGGGCATTTAGCTCTATTGCTGCCCAAAGCCATAACCTAAAACTAAAACCCACCCAATACACCCTTAAAAAAGCCTAACATTAACCCCAGAAGATTCACTTATAGTTTTGAAGATCCGACATCCATCCTCCAAGAAGCCGGCAGAAGTCTTCATCCAAGCGGCCGAAGTCTTCCTCCAAGCCCGCAGAAGTCTTCATCCAGACGGCACCTTCTATCTTCATCCATCTGGCGCGGAGCGGCTCCATCTTCAAGACATCTTCAAGACATCTGACGCGGAGCATCCTCTTCAATCGACGGCTTCTTCGGAATGAAGGTTCCTTTAAATGACGTCATCCAAGATGGCGTCCCTTAGATTCCGATTGGCTGATAGAATTCTATCAGCCAATCGGAATTAAGGTTGAAAAAATCCAATTGGCTGTTGCAATCAGCCAATAGGATTGAACTGGCATTCTATTGGCTGATTGGAACAGCCAATAGAATGTGAGCTCAAACCTATTGGCTGATTAGATCAGCCAATAGGATTGAAGTTCAATCATATTGGCTGATTGCAACAGCCAATAGGATTTTTTCAAACTTAATTCCTATAGGCTGATAGCATTCTATTTGTAATTTAGTATAGGGTAGGGAAATTTTATTATTTTGGGGGGCTTTTTTATTTTATTAGGGGGATTAGATTAGGTAAATTTAGTCTATTTTATTTAATTGTAATTAATTGTAGGTTGTTTAGGTAATTAGTTTAATGATAGTGTAGTGCTAGGTGTAATTGTAACTTAGGTTAGGTTTTATTTTACAGGTAATTTTGTACTTATTTTAGCTAGGTAGTTATTAAATAGTTAATAACTATTCTACCTAGTTACAATAAATACAAAGTTGCCTGTAAAATAAATATAAATCTTAAGCTAACTATTAAGTTATATTGTAAGTAGTTTATGGTTTATTTTATCGGTAAGTATTTAGTTTTTAATAGGATTAATTTATTTAATTATGTTAAATTAATTTTGTTTAATTTAAATTATATTTAAGTTAGGGGGTGTTAGGGTTAGACTTAGGTTTAGGGGTTAATAACTTTATTATAGTGGCGGCGACGTTGGCGGCGGCAGATTAGGGGTTAATACATTTAATATAGTTGTGGCGACATTGGGGGGGGGCAGATTAGAGGTTAATAAATATAATGTAGGGTTTGGCGATGTTAGGGGCAGCAGATTAGGGGTTCATTAGTATAATGTAAGTGGCGGAGGAGTCCGGAGCGGCAGATTAGGGGTTCATAAGTGTAAGATTAGGGGTGTTTAGACTCGGGGTTCATGTTAGGGTGTTAGGTACAGACATAACTTTTCTTTCCCCATAGGAAACAATGGGGCTGCGTTAGGAGCTGAACGCTGCTTTTTTGCAGGTGTTAGGTTTTTTTTCAGCCAACTCAGCCCCATTGTTTCCTATGGGGAAATCGTGCACAAGCACGTTTTGACAGCTTACCTCTACCGTAAGCAACACTGGTATCGAGGGGAGATGTGGAGCTAAATTTTGCTCAACGCTCACTTTTCTGAGGCTAACGCCGGCTTAAAGAAAACTCGTAATACCAGCGTTGGCTTAAGGGAGCGGTAAGAAAAAAAGGAGTGTTAGCCCTGCAAGCCTTACCGACAAAAACTCGTGATCTAGCCGTTAGGTTTTTAAAATTCTCCACTCTTACCACACTGGGGGCTCAGTGGTTACACTGAGAACTTCTAAGTCTTAATTTTTCAGGAAATCAAGAAAATTGTTTGCTGTTTAAATTTACCAAACAAAATAAACATTACAGCCATTAATATACAGCCTCAAGCTACATAATTAAAAAAAATAGGCCTTATTTCAGAATGAATAAACTTTGGATTATAATGTATCTTAACCCCTTAATGACCACAGCACTTTTCCATTTTCTGTCCGTTTGGGACCAAGGCTATTTTTACATTTCTGCGGTGTTTGAGTTTAGCTGTAATTTTCCTCTTACTCATTTACTGTACCCACACATATTATATACCGTTTTTCTCGCCATTAAATGGACTTTCTAAAGATACCATTATTTTCATCATATCTTATAATTTACTATAAAAAAAATTATAAAATATGAGGAAAAAATTGAAAAAAACACACTTTTTCTAACTTTGACCCCCAAAATCTGTTACACATCTACAACCACCAAAAAACACCCATGCTAAATAGTTTCTAAATTTTGTCCTGAGTTTAGAAATACCCAATGTTTACATGTTCTTTGCTTTTTTTGTAAGTTATAGGGCCATAAATACAAGTAGCACTTTGCTATTTCCAAACCATTATTTTTCAAAATTAGCGCTAGTTACATTAGAACACTGATATCTTTCAGGAATCTCTGAATATCCATTGACATGTACATATTTTTTTTTAGTAGACATCCCAAAGTATTCATCTAGGCCCATTTTGGTATATTTCATGCCACCATTTCACCGCCAAATGCGATTAAATACAAAAAATCGTTCACTTTTTTACTAATTTTTTCACAAACTTTTGGTTTCTCACTGAAATTATTTAC
This sequence comes from Bombina bombina, assembly GCF_027579735.1. NCBI lineage: Eukaryota > Metazoa > Chordata > Amphibia > Anura > Bombinatoridae > Bombina > Bombina bombina. Next base: position 447,811,379 of record NC_069504.1, on the reverse strand, counting down.
AAACAGCTTGTGCAATTATGGCTTAATTGGTTGTAAATTCTTCTCTGGGATCCCCTTTGTTCAGAAATAGCAGACATATATGGCTTTGGCGTTGCTTTTTAGTAATTAGAAGGCTGCTAAATGCCACTGCGCACTACACGTGTATTATGCCCAGCAGTGAAGGGGTTAATTATGGAGCATGTAGGGAGCTTTTAGGTATAATTTTAGCTTTAGTGTAGTGTAGTAGACAACCCCAAGTATTGATCTAGGCCAATTTTGGTATATTTCATGCCACCATTTCACCGCCAAATGCGATCAAATGAAAAAAAAACGTTAAATTTTTCACAATTTTAGGTTTCTCACTGAAATCATTTACAAACAGCTTGTACAATTATGGCACAAATGGTTGTAAATGCTTCTCTGGGATCCCCTTTGTTCAGAAATAGCAGACATATATGGCTTTGGCGTTGCTTTTTGGTAATTAGAAGGCCGCCAAATGCTGCTGCATTTCACACGTGTATTATGGCTAGCAGTGAAGGGGTTAATTATGTAGCTTGTAGGGAGCTTGCAAGGTTAATTTTAGCTTTAGTGTAGAGCTCAGCCTCCCACCTGAAACATGAGACCCCCTGATCCCTCCCAAACAGCTCACTTCCCTCCCCCACCCCACAATTGTCCCCGCCATCTTAAGTACTGGCAGAAACTCTGCCAGTACTAAAATAAAAGCTATATTTGGGCTTTTTTGTGTTTTTTTTTTTTAGCATATTTACATATGCTGCTGTGTAGGATCCCCCCTTAGCCCCCAACCTCACTGATCCCCCACTAAACAGCTCTCTAACCCTCCCCCTCTGCCTTAATGGGCGCCATCTTGGGTACTGGCAGCTGTCTGCCAGTACCCAGTTTAGTAAAAAATTTGCCTTTTTTTAAAAAAAAATTCCCTTTTCTGTAGTGCAGCTTCCCCCCCCCAAGACCAACCCCCCACCCCTTCCAGATCCCTTAGCTGTTACTTTAAAACTTTCAAAACTTTTTTTTGTTGTTGCTTTTTACAGCTTTATTTTTCTGCAGTGTAGCGGTTCCCTCCCGCTCCCGCCCCGTGCACGCGCACGCCCGCCGCCCCCCGTGCACGCGCGCGCTCCCGTGCGCGCTCCTGACTGACCCGCCCCCGATCCCGCCTCCCTTCCCTCTACTCGGCACATCAATGGCCGCCCACCCGCCTCCCAGGCTTGCTCCCACCCACCAACGATACTGGCCACCAATGTCCGGTGCAGAGAGGGCCACAGAGTGGCTCTCTCTGCATCGGATGGCCATGGGGGGTTATTGCAGGATGCCTCCATATCGAGGCATCACTGCAATAACCGGAAAGCAGCTGGAAGCGAGCAGGATCGCTTCCAGCTGCTTTCCAGACCAAGGACGTACGCCACACGTCCTCGGTCATTAACTGTCTTTTCTTTGAGGACGTGTGGCGTACGTCCTTGGTCATTAAGGGGTTAAACAGAAAAATATTTTTAGATAGATTTTTTTTTAAAAAACAACATATTTAAATAGAAAAAACTCTGATTTAAAATGAAAATATATGATTTTTATAATATATAAATAAATAAATAAATAAATAATATAAGTATTTTCTTTAATATATTTTAAGTCTTTTTAATGGGGAATGTTGGTATACAGGCTTGCTATTTTTCATGTGGCCAGCACAAACAATGGTGCTTGAATGCCAGTGTGACTTTTTGAGAAAGTAATTTGTGTCCTTAAAATAAGACTTCCCTTTAATAACTATCGCCTTGATTACGTGTCTTGCGTTAGCCTTAAAAAGCAGCGTTGAGGGGTCCCAACACTGCTTTTTAACGCCCGCTGGGATTACGAGTTTGGCAGGTACAGGTGTACCACTCACTTTTTTTACGCGATTCTAGCATACTGCAAATCCCCTTACATCAATTGCGTATTCCTATCTTTTTAATGGGATTTTCCTAATGCCGGTATTATGATTGCTTGAAAAAGTGAGTGGTAGATCCTCTCCTGTCAAGACTCCTACCGCATTTAAAAGTCAGTAGTTAAGAGTTTTATGGGCTAACACCGTAACATAAAACTATTAACTAAAGTGCTAAAAAGTACACTAACACCCATAAACTACCTATTAACCCCTAAACCGAGGTCCCCCCCACATCACAAAGACTTAACTAAAGTTTTTAACCCCTAATCTGCCGACCGGACATCGCCGCCACTTAAATAAATATATTAACTCCTAAACCGCCGCACTCCCGCATCGCAAACACTAGTTAAATATTATTAACCCCTAATCTGCCGTCCCTAACATCGCCGACACCTACCTAAATATATTAACCCCTAATCTTCCGCCCCCAACTTCGCTGCCACTATACTAAATGTATTAACCCCTAAACCTAAGTCTAACCCTAACCCTAACACCCCCTAACTTAAATATAATTTAAATAAAACAAAATAAAAGTACTACAATTAAATAAATTAATCATATTTAAAACTAAATACTTACCTATAAAATAAACCCTAAGCTAGCTACAATATAACTAATAGTTACATTGTAGCTATCTCAGGGTTTAATTTTATTTTATAGGCAACTTTGTATTTATTTTAACTAGGTACAATAGTTATTAAATAGTTATTAACTATTTAATAACTACCTAGCTAAAATAAGTACAAATTTACCTGTAAAATAAACCCTAACCTAAGTTACAATTACAACTAACACTACACTATAATTAATTTAATTCCCTAAACTAACAATTAAATACAATTACATTAAATAAACTAAATTACGAGAAAAAAAAACCTCTAAATTATAGAAAATAAAAAACAAAACACAATTTTTTAAACTAATTACACCTAATCTAATCCCCCTAATAAAATAAAAAAGCCCCCCCCAAAAATAAAATTCCCTACCCTATTCTAAATTACAAATAGCCCCAAAGTAATCAGCTCTTTTACCTGAAAAAAATACAATCCCCCCCCCAACATTAAAACCCACCACCCACACACCCAACCCTACTCGAAAACCCACCCAAACCCCTCTTAATAAAACCTAACACTAACACCTTGAAGATCACCCTACCTTGAGACGTCTTCACCCAGCCGGGCCGAAGTCCTCCAAGAAGCCGGGCACAAGTGATCCTCCAGACGGCCAGAAGTCTTCATCCGATCCGGGCAGAAGAGGTTCTCCAGAGGGGCAGAAGTCTTCATCCAGGCGGCATCTTATATCTTCAATCCAGCCGACGCGGAGCATCCTCTTCCAACGAAGTCCACCAGACGAATGAAGGTTCCTTTAAATGACATCATAGGATTAAACTTCCATTCTATTGGCTGATTGCATCAGCCAATAGGATTTTTCCTACCTTAATTCCGATTGTCTGATAGAATCCTATCAGCCAATCGGAATTCAAGGGACGCCATCTTGGATGACGTCATTTAAAGGAACCTTCATTCGTCTGGTGGACTTCATTGGAAGAGGATGCTCCGCGTCGGCTGGATTGAAGATGGACCCGCTCCGCTCCGGAAGGATGAAGATAGAATTTAATTTAATTGTATTTAATTGTAGTTAGTTTAGGGAATTAATTTAATTGTAGTGTAGTGTTAGGTGTAATTGTAACTTAGGTTAGTGTTTATGTTACAGGTAAATTTGTATTTATTTTAGCTAGGTGGTTATTAAATAGTTAATAACTGTTTAATAACTATTGTACCTAGTTAAAATAAATACAAACTTGCCTGTAAAATAAAAATAAACCCTAAGATAGCTACAATGTAACTATTAGTTATATTGTAGCTAGCTTAGGGTTTATTTTATAGGTAAGTATTTAGTTTTAAATAGGAATAATTTATTTAATGATAGGAATATTTATATAGATTTATTTAAATTATATTTAAGTTAGGGGTTGTTAGGGTTAGAGTTAGACTTAGGTTTAGGGGTTAATACATTTAGTATAGTGGCGGCGATGTTCTGGGCGGCAGATTAGGGGTTAATAATTATAGTTAGGTTGCGGGCGACATTGGGGGCGGCAGATTAGGGGTTAATAAATATAATATAGGTGTCGGCGATATTAGGAGCATCAGATTAGGGTTTCATAGGTATAATGTAGGTTGCGGCGATGTCCGGAGCGGCAGATTAGGGGTTAATAATATAAAACAGGTGTCGGCGATATCGGGGGCGGCAGATTAGGGGTTAATAAGTGTAAGATTAGGGGTGTTTAGACTCTGGGTTCATGTTAGGGTGTTAGGTGTAGACGTAAAATGTATTTCCCCATAGGAAACAATGGGGCTGCGTTAAGAGCTGTACGCTGCTTTTTTGCAGGTGTTAGGTTTTTTTTCAGCCATCTCAGCCCCATTATTTCCTATGGGGAAATCATGCACGAGCACGTTTTGCCAGCTCACTGCTACCGTAAGCAGCGCTGGTATTGAGGTGAGATGTGGAGCTAAATTTTGCTCAACGCTCACTTTTCTGAGGCTAACGCCGGCTTGCAGAAAACTCGTAATACCAGCGCTGTCTTAAGTGAGTGGTGAGAAAAAAAGGAACGTTAGCACCGCAAGCCTTACCGACAAAAACTCATAATCGAGCCGTATAGGTGCAAGTATCTTATCCAAAAACTGTGCATTAGAGTTAATGCTGGCCACAATGGGTCTGCCAGGATGATAAGCTACAGTAGATACTTATGGATATTGGGTAAGAAATAACAGACAGATGCAACTGGATTTTGATGTAGAAAAGAAATCAAATCTTGTTTATACACCCTATTCAATAAATCAAGAATTAAACCTTGTAACCTAGAAGTTGGATTTGTCACTAATTTTTCATACACCTGATTGTCCGACAAATGTTTATTAATCTCTTCAACAAATTCCACTGTGTCCATCTCCACTTACTGTATCACACTTATCGGTGGGCTTGATGTTGATAGACCTATGGTGTATCCAAAGCTTTTTCTAACTTAAAGGGACACTAAATACACTTCACGCACTTTCATATAATCATGGGTGATTCCATTATGAAACTTAGGTTACACTGCGGGTATCTGCCCACGTACACACAGGTCAGCATTGGAATGTTTTGAAAGACAGATTTCAACATGGCAGCACCGATGACTATAGGAAAGTAGGGAATAACCTGAATACTATGCTTGTAAAGGGCCAGCTTACGAGTGGAGTGCAAATAAATGCTTCAGCTTGAGCATTCATTGTACTAGAAGTACGTTTTTTGCGCTTGTCCGGTTGCGCTCATATTATGAGTTGAAAGTAAACTGTTTTCGCTCTTGCACTAACCCGACGCAAAAAGCTGAAGTTAGAATATATATGTGTACATATATACACATATAAACACATATGTACACATATATAGACATATCTATATATACACATGGCCAAAAATATTGGCACCCCTGCATTTCTGTCAGATAATGCACCACTTCGCCCAGAAAATTGTTACAATTACAAATGTTTAGACATTCTCATGTTTATTTGTTTTGTTTGTATTGGTATGACACACAAAAAATGGAGAGAAAAAAGCCAAATATGAAAACATTCAACACAAAACTCCAAGAATGGACTGGACAAAATTATTTGCACCTTCTGAAAATTGTGAGAAATAATTGCAAGTTTGTGATGCTCCTGTAATCTGTAATTAAACTCACCTGTATCCATTAACAAGTGCTGACAATATAGAAATCACACCAGCAACCAGTTAAAACAGTGAAAAATTGAATCAACCTTTCTGTTGTGTGTCTCTGTGTGCCACACTGAGCATGGAGAAGAAAAAAAGTAGCAAATAATTGAGGATTTGAGAACAAAAATGGTGGAAAAGCATGGACAATCTCAAGGTTACCAGTCCATCTCCAGAGATCTTAATGTCCCTGTGTCCACTGTGCGCAACATTGTCAAACAGTTTACAGCCTATGGCACTGTAGCTAATCTCCCTGGACGTGGACAAAAGAGAAAAATTGATCAAAGATTGCAACGAAGAATTGTTCGAATGGTGGATAAAGAACCTAAATCAACTTCCAGACAAATTTAAGCTGACCTTCAGGCACAGGGTACAAATGTGTCAGCTTGCACTATACGTCGTCATCTGAATGAAAAGGGACGCTATGGTAGGAGACCCAGGAGGACCCCACTGCTGACACAGAAACATAAAAAAGCCAGATTGGAGTTTGCCAAAACTTTCCTGAGGAAGCCAAAATCCATTTAGGAGAATGTGCTGTGGACAGACAAAACAAAATTACAGCTTTTGGTAAAGCCAATCATTCTACTGTTTTCAGAAAAAGAAATGAGGCTTTTATAGAAAATAATACAGTCCCTACAGTCAAACATGGTGGAGGTTCACTGATGTTTTGGGGTTGCTTTGCTGCTTCAGGCACTGGATGTCTTGACTGTGTGCATGGCATTATGAAATCTGAAGACTACCAAAGAATTCTGTGGTGCAATGTAGGACCCAGTGTCAGAAGTTGGGTCTCCGTCAGAAGTCATGGGTCTTACAGCAGGACAATGACCCAAAGCACAATGACCCAAAGCACCCAGAAATGGTTTAAGACAAAGCGCTGGAAAGTAGACAACTGGCCAGCAATGAGTCCAGATCTCAATCCTATAGAGCACCTGTGGAGAGTTCTCAAAACAGCAGTTTGGAAAAGGGAAAAACCCTTCCAATCTGAAAGACCTGGAGCAGTTGGCGAAAGTAGAGTGGTCCAAAATTCCAGTAAAGAGGTGTAAGAAACTCACTGATTGTTACAGGAAGCGATTGATTTCAGTTATTTTTTCCAAAGAGTGTGCTACCAAATATTAAATTGAGGGTGCCAATAATTTTGTCCAGTACATTTTTGGGGTTTTGCGTGGAATGTGTCAGATTTGGCTTTTTTCTCTCCACTTTTTTGTGTCATACCAATACAAACAAAAGAAATAAACATGAGAATGGCTAAACATTTGTAATTGCAACAATTTTCTGGGCAAAGTGGTGCATTATCTGACAGAAAAGCAGGGGTGCCAATATTTTTGACCATGACTGTATATGTATGTATCTCAATGTTAAAGCCCTTTGCCTGCCTTTTTTTTTCCTAACACCTGGGACCTCATATCTTTGAGCCTTTATAACTTTTTTGTTCAATTTTTTTTTCAGAATAATTGTTATTAGATGGTGTTATTATGAGTCTAAATGTACTTTGTATTGTATTTTTTTTTTTTTTTTTTTTTTTTTTTTTTTTTTTTTTTAAAAGAGCTTTATTGAATAACAAAAATACAAGTGTGATAAAGCCACATAACACTTATGAAAAATACACAGGTAATTAGAGGCTAAAAAAGTCATACACTTCAAATTGAAATCTGCCCCCGTTCCCAGGACTCAGCTGGAAACGTGAGTTTACAATCATACTGTTTTTAAACAATTTTTAGATGAACATGTGAGAACTATGTATCAAACAACCTGTATAGAGGGAGGGGAGAGTCGGGAGTAGGTCATTAGAGAAAAGGGGGTGTAGAGGGGAAAAGGACCTAGAGTGAAGAGGGAAGGAAAAAAAAAAAAAAAAAAAAAAAAAAAAAATTAAAACAGAGATTTCACATCCAGCAGCAAGGGCTTTATATTGTGCCGCGCCATAACGCTAATAGAAGTTCAAATTTGTCTAATGTGTGGTTTTTGAGATAGTGGTATCTCTCTAGGGTCAGCAATTCCTCTACCTGAAGACTCCACTCTCCCAGCGTAGGGATCGAGCGGGTCTTCCATTTTCTTGGTATCAGCTTTTTCGCTCCAGTGATCATAAGTAGCAGCAGTGCCAAGTGTACCTGGCTTGCCGTCTTGGGTAGTCTTAGGAAAAGCATGATCTCCGGGCTTGCCGGAACGTGAATGTGCAAGATCTCAGACATCTTACGCACAACCTCATTCCAAAAAGGTACCAAAGTGGGGCATGACCACCATATGTGCAGCAAGGAGCCGTGGCCTCCACAGCCCCTCCAACACAGAGGGCTAGCCGTTGGGAAAAATCTATGCAATCTGATAGGCGTCAGGTACCACCTGCTAAAGAGCTTAATATGTGATTCTTGTATAGTTGATGAGACCGATGATTTTTTTATAAGTTTAAACGCTTTTAACCATTGTTCTAATTCAATGTCCAGCCCTAAGTCCTCTGACCATCGAGTAGTGTAAGTCGGGAGTGAATCTGTTCCCTGCAAGGTCACTATTTTGTATATGAGGGAGATTAAGTGTCCAGGGAGGGAGTCTCTAGTGCATAAACTCTCAAAGGTAGTAAGGGATCTGTCCAATTCTCGCTTTCGTTTGTGGTTAGAGATAAAGTGTATTAACTGATTGTAATGCATCCACGAGGAGAAGATATTGGGTTGAAATGTCCTAAGAGAGTCAAGCGATTTAATCTGTCCTGATTCTACGACCCCCATGACTGAACCCTCCCTGACTCTATAGGGTATAATTCTATGAGCTCCCAATCTGTGGTAGGGTATCTCCGGGTTTTCTATAACTGGTGTTAGAGGAGAGAAGTATGAGGAGATATTAGTGGAGGTCATGACAGTGGAGTCCCAGTTGCTAAACGCCTCATCAAAGAGGTGATATCTGTTAATTATCTTGGGGCGCTGCGCGGGGGGAAGCCATGCTAGAGAGCCCACATTACTAACCTTCAGAATTTGTCTATCTAAGCCCACCCATGCTTTGTGTTTAGGATTATGAGCCCATTCCGCTATCCTCTGTAGTCCTATAGCTTTTTTGTAATTGGAAATATCAGGTAGGCCCAAGCCTCCTCTATCTCTTGGTAAGTACATGGTGCGTTTAGGGACCCTGGGCTTAATATTATCCCATGTGTATTGCTCAATAAGTTTCTGTATTTGGGCGATATAGCCCTTTGGCAATGTTATGGGAAGTGTCTGGAACAGATACAACAGTCGGGGCAAAACATTCATCTTAATGACCCCCGCTCTGCCCAGCCAGGATATGTATCTGTTTCTCCATGAGGAGAGATCGGCAGCAATCTCATTTTTAAGAGGAACGTAATTATATTTAAAGAGATCTGTTGGGTCAGGAGTTAGAAAAATGCCTAAGTATTTTAACTTCTTAGCGGCTATTGAAATTTGGTATTTTTGTTGTAAGTTCTGTATTGCTTTTGGACATGTATTAATGTTAAGGAGCTCCGACTTGCTCAAATTAAGAGAAAAGTCAGAGACCTTTCCATATTCCTCTAATTCCGCCAGTAATTCAGGGAGCGATTTTGATACATTAGTCAGAGTGTACAAGACATCGTCAGCGTAAAGCGCCTGTTTGTGTTCCGCGTCCCCCACTCTTATTCCGTTTATGCAGGAATTCGTTCTAACTTTTTGTGCGAGAACCTCAATGGTTAGGGCAAAGAGGAGTGGAGACAGAGGGCAGCCCTGCCGAGTACCATTCTTTATGTCTAGTGGGTCTGAAAGGGTGTTGTTGACTCTGATCCTGGCGTTAGGGTTGGAATATAAGGCTAAGACGTAGTTCAAAAACACCTGGCCAAATCCCATCTTTTCCAGTACCCGACGCAGGAAGACCCAATTTACCCTATCAAAGGCCTTCTCTGCGTCGGTGGAGAAGAGCACCATCGGAGTGCCCGAGACCCTAGCATGAGTAATCAGCTGGGTCACCTTGATAGTGTTATCCCTGGCCTCTCGGCCAGGGACAAATCCCACCTGGTCATTACTGATCAGCTGCGGCAGATATTTATTAAGTCTGGATGCCAAAATCTTCGCCAGCAGCTTCATATCTGAATTTATCAGGGATATGGGGCGAAAATGACCTGGGGTATCAGCTGACTTACCTGGCTTCGGTATAACAGTGATGTGTGCTTCTAAAAGGATTCGTGATAGTGAGGGGCGATCTCGTAAACTATTATATAACTGGAGAATTGGGCCTGCTAGAACCTCCTTAAACTTCTTGTAATATGCTGTGGAAAAACCATCAGGCCCTGGGCTCTTTCCCCCTGGTGAGTTTTTAATGGCTTCAAACAATTCCTCAATTGTAATGGGAGAATCCAGAAGATCAGAATCTTCCTTTGATAAAGTGGGGAGGTCTATATTTCTGAGGTAAGAGTCAACATTAGTTTCGTGTTGTAGGTCATTAGCTGCCTGATCTGGCCTGTTTGATGGACTGTGGATGTTGTATAATGAGTGGTAGTATTTGTAGAACTCGTTTGTAATCTGCTCACTGCTGCGCAACTCTCTACCGTCGGATGATTTAAGGGAGTGAATGTGCGAACGAAGTTGTCGCTTTTTAAGAGATCTCGCTAGGATTCTACCGGGTTTGTCACCTCCTTCATAATAATACTGTCTCAATTGCAGAGCTTTCTTTTGATGTGACTGTGTTAGGTGTCTCTGAAATTCAGTCCTAGTGTTCTTTAGGTCGTTTAGTGTACTCATACAAGATGGACTGGTTTTGTGTTTTGCCTCGAGCAGCGCAATCTGTGCCTGAATAGTATTGTATTTGGTTCTGTACTGTTTATTAAGAAAGGCTTTATGTCTGATCAGAGATCCTCTGATCACGCTTTTGTGGGCTTCCCATATAATCTCTTGTGTAGTGTCCGGGTAAGTATTGATCTCAAAGTATTCTTTTAATGTTTTAATAATATCGTTAAAGATGAGGGGGTCGTCAAGGATCGAGTCGTCTAACTTCCAAGTATTATGTGTGATGGGAATATCAGGCCAGAGGATCGAGCACGAGACAGGAGCGTGGTCTGACCAGGTTATGTGATCAATGACGCAGTTGTGGGTGAGTGATAAACCGCAGGAGTCAGTATATATGTAATCCAGTCTAGAATAGCTATTATGGGGGTTAGAGTAGAATGAAAAATCCCTGGCCGTCGGGTGTAGTGTGCGCCAGATGTCATGGAACTTTAAATTAGCTAGTGTCTCATTTACCTGACAAATTGTCGAATTGGGAGTGCATGATATACCTCTTGAGGTATCTACTAAAGGGTCGACAACCAAGTTAAAGTCGCCCGCTAAATATGTGATTCCTCTAGAGTGTTCCAAGATTAAGTCTGAGATGTGTTTTAGAAAAGTCTCTTGACCCTGATTGGGAGAATATATGGAAACCAGTGTTATGTAGTGTCCAAAAAGGGTCCCCACCAATAGCAGGAAACGTCCGTTAGGGTCTTTTTCTATAAGCGTTGGAAGAAAGGGGACTGACTTGTGGAATACTATGCCCACTCCCCCTCTTTTAGTTTGGCCTGAAGCGAAATATGCTAGAGGGAACCGGGAGTTATTCCATTTGGGTTCTTTACCTTTCTTAAAATGCGTTTCCTGAAGTAGGATTATCTGACTCTGAGATTTTTGCAGTTCCCTAAAAGCAATAGAGCGCTTGCCTGGGTCATTTAGACCCTTTGCATTAATAGTTGTGATATTTATGGAATGGTCACAAAATTTCTTAGACTTGTACTGTTGTGGCATGGTGATCACTCTGAGAGAAAAAAAAAAAAAAAAAAAAAAAAAAAAAGAGAGGGGAAAAGGGGAGAAGGTTGGGGGAAGTTTAGATGGGTGGAAAAGAGTTGGGGAGATAGAGGTTACCTGGTGCAAAGGTGAGACCCAAAAAAGTTTTTAACAAGGTAAAATTAGGGGTGGTTGACCTAAGATCTCAGGGATGCCCCAGGCAGACCTTGTAACAGAACAAAGAGTACAAAAATAGGGGAAAAGCCCCTTAACTGACGTAAGCTATATATAACTTATAAAATACAAGCAACATTTTTTAAGTAGCGTACATAAACATTATTATTAACCAGCCTTCTCGATAACATTTAAAGAGATGAAATACCAGTCTGAAAGTGTCTTGCTTAACTCTTACCCATAAAGCTGTAAGTGTGCGAATTAAGTGTCAGGTAGTTATTTAAGTTCTTGAGGCACGTTAGATGTGAAGAGTGTATAATTAGGGAGCAGCCTGAGTAGCTTATGTCGTGATACATTACATGTAGCGAAGGTATAGAGGTATGTCCTCTTAAATAAGAGGGTAAGCAATCAAATTGAGATAGTATGGGCGTTAGAAGCGCCAAGTCTTTTTCGGGGAAAAGGCAAGAGTTGGTTGTCTAACGTATATGTATAGTGGGTTGTGTGTGCATGCTATTCATGTCTCACGTGTTTACTTAACAGAGTAGTATTCTCAGTTATCTCTTAGTGTTTTCAGCCGAGTATACGACAGACACCCCAGAGAGGAGCAGTTTATACCTATAAACCCAATAAGTTTGTTTTTACATTGAAAACATTTTTGTGATATAAAACAGATTAGATGTTGAACATTAGACAAATATCAGTATATTAAGCAAAATTATTTCTCCAAGAGGGAAGTCGTATTGTCTCATAAACTCTTTGCGTAGATTTTCGGATTCACCTCTGTGCATATTCAACACTATGAGGACATGTTTATACTATATCTGTGGGCTATAAATGCTCATGAGGAGCCACTATGTTAAGGTCTTGCGGCATTAAATGCCTCGGGGCACAATATATTCTATGCCAAGGACCTCTGCAGGTCATATATTGAAACTACAATGGGGTACATAATGCTCTCATTAGTCTAATTGTACCTCTAAAGCCCCAAGGCCATCTTCGGTAAGAATGACTAGGGTGATACATAATATTAGTGAGACATAGCTGAAATCTAGATAATTACCCTAGAGAAATAGGTGATGGGCCTCTCAGGTACAGCAGATTTAACACAGAAGCCACAGTTGGTAATGCAAGACACATTAAGAGTTCAAATACAAATGTTATGAGGTGCACAAGGTCCTATGTAAAAGTTACAGTTCAGAGCCCTGAGGCTTAACATACTTTACCCCTCAGAGACTTCAGCTTGATGTTCTTGTGCTGATCGTGTTGGTATTCGTGAATCGTTCACTCTAGAGGTGTCCGTAAGGGCGTTTGAGATCGCCAAGCTGTCAAGGAAGTCTCTGTGATCCATTCCTGGCCTGAAAATTGAGGTTTTGTTGTTATTGGTGGCTATTATTGAAACCGGAAAGCCCCACCTATAAGGGACCCCACGGCTTCTAAGAGCAGATGTGATGTGTCCTAAGTCTCTCCTTTTCTGCAGGGTCATAGGTGACAAATCCGAGAATACCTGTATTTCTTCACCTATGTGGGTGATTGGATGTTTTCTTCTTGCGCCTTGGAGGATTTCTTCTTTATCTTTGTAGTTCAAAAATCTGACAATTATATCCCTCGGAGGGGCCTTGTTGGGTGGTTTGGGCCGAAGAGCCCTATGTGCCCTCTCTATGGGAATCTCGGGGGATGTTGGGGTGTCTTTGATAATACGAAATAGGGCTTGTAAATATCCCTCTATGTTTTGGGGGGTAACAGCTTCAGTTATTCCACGAAAGCGTAAATTGTTTCTTCGCCCCCTATTGTCCATGTCCTCTATTTTGTCATTGAGGAACTGCAGATTATCTGTGTGGTTTTGTATGTCAGCAGTGTTTTGACGGATCTGGATCATATTATCATGTGAAGTTTTTTCAGTTTTGATAACTCTAGCTTCAAGAACAGAAAGGTCTTTCCTTAGGTCTCCAAATAAACTTCGCATCTCATTTAAAACACTTTGAATATCTTCCTTAGACGATAAGTTATGTATGTCACTTTTAGTAATACACTGGGAATGGCTGGCATTAATGTGTGGAGCAGATGCGCTGCAGTTGTCCTGTAGTGGTTCCATTTCGCTCCCACCAAGGTCACTATCAGTGTCTATAGGCCTAAGGTAGTGGCTCATAGGCTTAGTAGAGCTTGTTTTATCAGTTTTATTTACCCGCTTGCTAGGCATGCCCTAAGAGTGTTGTAGAATGGGAGACCAGTAGATAGTAATTGAAACTCCAATGTAGTTAGTTGAAAAATTGTTAGATATGAATTGTTATCTATATGATAGGGGATGTGGTGCGGTAGCAAGCACTCAATAAGGATAGAAGTATTTTATTTCTAGTATGCTAAAGTTCTCTATTAGGCAGCGTGCCGGGTTAATAAAGGCTTCGTATCCCAACAGAAGAGTCGTGCCCTGTCAATAAGAGGCCCTGACGTGTTTAGTTGTAATTTCTCCTAATAAGTGTGGAGCGTTTGGTGAAATTTTTATAAGATACAGGGTATGTATGTCCACACAGCTTTGTTACCTGGCCTTTGATTTTGCAGGGGGCCTTCAACGGCGTGATGTCTGTGACGTAGATCGAGTAGAGGCAAGCCCGGGAGTCAGCAGTGTAATGCAAGCTCTTCTTCGGTGCAGGAACCAACTGCAATCCGGGTCTAGCGGAGCACAGGGTAAGTTCCTGTTCTCTCCTTAGGGGATCTGTGTTCCGGTGAGGATCCGGTTAAAGTCTATGTAATCGGCAGCTTGCCAGGAGAGCGGGAGATAGGCCCAACCTGAGGAGTGACTCGTCCGGGTTTACCTGGCACTGCTGTGTCAGAGAGGATCGCTGCTCGGGAGGTCCGCCACACAGGCACAAGGTGCAGGCGGGTGTTGGTGTGCCAGGGTAGGTCTTAAGCCGGGTCTGTGTTGTGGTCTGCGGGTGGGCCTTTATAGGATCCTGTGCGATCTGCTGCAGTCTATCGAAAGAGGTAGGGTGGCTTCTTTTAAGTATAAGCCATAAACCTATATGGCCAGGATCAGTCAGCACTGATATGGAGAGGATTTTGGGAAGGTTTTAGATGCTTAGTTGCTGTTAAAGGCTATAATGTCAGCTTAGGTGGCTGGAGCTTTCCTAATGTGCGGCCATCTTCCAGCGTGGCCAAGCTCCGCCTCCTGTATTGTATTTTTAATGTGTTTTGTGCAACTTTTATGTTTTCAGATAACAGTTAACCAGAGCTCTGAAGTCACGGTAATCATTCTAGCGTAAATTTCAATTGCGTTCATATGATTGCGTTTACTTTAAACTTATAATACCAGCGGTAAGTCTGACGAGCGCAAATCCCCTGCAATAAACCCCTTATGGCTTGGGTGCAAACGTTGATGCCCCACTTGTATTCTGGCCCAAAATGTATTCAGTGTTTTTTATATTCTCCTGTTACTATATTGTCAAATGTATCTAAACCTGGATGATTGTATTTACTGTTTATCTTGACTCTTAATTATTTACATCTAATATACTTTCATCACATTTTAGACATTCATCATTTAATTTATCTGAAAAAAAAGATCTTTAGTTTAAAGTTCAAAACAAGTGGCCTTTCTTATGTCTCTTACCGTACCCTTGTTTTGTTTCGTGCCTCCACCTGTCTCTGTGGCTTCCTCTGAAAAATAACATTGGTCAATACTTAACATTGGAAGTCTTCACAAAACCAATTATAATTCAATACAAAACACTTTTGAACAAGGATAATCACAATCTATCAGTCGATTTGTTTTTGGCAAAAAAAGGCCAATTTTTGTTTCAATGCAATCACAATAGTGCATTTTCTGCTATTTGCAGGAGATATAATTTCACTTTTGGTTTAACGATAAAAGGTCTATTTTTAAAATGGAGCTGAAATGTTTTCAACAGGTTTTCAAGACCATTCTAATATGTTGCGCATGTGCAAGACACTCTGAAATGGCCATAGGCAACATTTTACAGATGTATTTGCATACAATGTCTAGATTCGCTATTTATATAGACTGGTTGCAGTGGACAAGGCACACATTTACATAGGTATATGTGTGAGGATGAGGGAGGTGTCTAGAACTTAGTATGCAGGAATGGAAAACCAAAACAAAGAAAGTAATTTCTTGAACAAATTTTACTGAAGAAATATTATGCAGAAACAGGTAAATCAAATTGAGGTCAATATTAAACCATATAAAGATCAAATAACGTCTTTACAATGAAAGCATTAAGCACAAGTCTCTCAGCAAGCACAGAACCCAGCTGGTACTGTTGGTGATGTATTTAGTAAAATGTCCAGGAACAAGAGAGAATCACAGCAGAGGCCTTTTAATCTCAGCAGTAAAGATAAGCATACCCAAGTATCACAGCAGAGGTCTTTGGTCTCAGCAGTAGGATAAGCATACACAAGTATCACAGCAGAGGTTTTTGGTATCAGCAGTAGGATAAGCATACACACGTATCATAGCAGAGGTCTTTGGTCTCAGCAATAGGATAAACATACACAAGTGTCACAGCAAAGGTCTTTAGTTTCGGCAGTAGGGTAAGCATACACAAGTATCACAGCAGAGGTCTTTGGTCTAAGCAGTAGGATACGCATTCACAAGTAGGGACCTTCAGATAAGGAGCAGGAACCAGGTAACAAGGACTTTCTTAGGCAATAACTCAGTACAGAGTGATGTACTGAGAAGCCTTAAATAGGGACTCCCACACCTGTGCCTTCCAGGTAGGAGTCCTAACAATCAGAGGCTGGCCCTTTAAAAATCTAGGCAGCGTGCGACCATGCATGCCTAGAGGGCTGCAGCTGCAACTATCAGTCAGACTGGTCTCGGCGTCTCTGCACGTGGGATGCTGAGACGGACCGCCGGGAACCCCGCATTCGCCGCGGCAAGTGGCCAGGGTAAGGACTCTGACAATATGTAATGAATATGTGATGTCCTATAAAGCTAAGGGGATCTTCAGGAAAAGTGAAATCAGGACCTCAACATCTGCAAATGGCGTGCAGCAATGACTTTCTGTTATTGTTTGTTTCAAAGCTATTTACAGCTATTGACTTTTAGTGGTCGAATCCATTTTGAGATGTGATCACTTGAAAAACTGCACTGCACATTTTGCCCAAAAGGAAAAATTATTTTCAGGAGCAGATAGACAACAGATAGTGATCAGCCCAAAAATATTTAAACATTTTAATCTTTGCTGTAACCCTCCCCCCCCCCTAATTTTTACTTGTTTCACCCAGTGCATATATATATATACTGTATATAGCACACACAGGTTAGGCAAATTCGGCAGACACCAGTATTTAAATGAGGAGGGAGCAAGGAAAGTTAAAAAGTCAGTTTATTGTAACATGAAGTTAAGAACATAAAGAGCACAGCAACCAGACCTGCACAGCTGACGCGTTTCCTGCCTCTTAGGGCAGTTCCTCAGAGCTGCTATACAGGTGTATCTCACCTAGTTAAGTACACAGACAGGATGGTAAGCCCAACAAATCAAATGTCATCAGGGCTACACACCCACTCCGTGTGCCTATCACATATAGTCTAATGATACACATATACAAAAGTATAAAAACAATAAAGAAACAAAGCTGAAATTTCTCTAAACAACCCATAGATACATAGGATAAACAAATCTCAATAAAACATTTACTTATATCCGTGATACATTAAATTGGTATGGGTGGCGTAAGAGATACATAATATCAGAAAAAACTCTCTCTGAGTGTTAAGGAAAAACCTCACAACTCAAACAGTCTTTAAACATATGATATTCATAGTGGAGAAAAACTATTTTTTTACTTTCCTTGCTCCCTCCTCATTTAAATACTGGTGTCTGACGAATTTGCCTAACCTGTGTGTGCTGGATGTCCTGGATTGAAATTAGGTTATTGGAAAGCCATGAAGCATTTCGGAGCTTGGGACCGGGACCGCTATCGACCATAACGGCCCTTCAGAGTAAAGAAGACTTCACCTGGGATCCGTGAGTAAAACGATGTAATTTACAGCTGATCACATAGTGTTTCATTATACATACTATGGAACTCTGTGTAGCTGGGATAATATATCCTACACTGACAGGCTGAGAGCGCAGCTTGTACTATACAGCATTGAGAGTGCTGTAAGCTTGAAACTCTGTAACATTAAGTGCATTAATATACAGCATATGTAACACGCAGAGTAAGAACACAGCATTTGGATATATGGGGCGTTATCCGATATACGGCGTAGGTTTTGGCGCAAGCGAGGGAACCCGCGCCGCCCGTAATTTCACCTTGCACATCGGGGTATTACATATATTTCGCCGGCATTTCCTAAGTGCCGTAAGTCGGATAAACTAGCGATGTCCAGAAATAAGCGCAAATACAAATTTCTGGAGTCGCCAGTAACTTACAGCACTTTAGAAACTGCCGGCGCCTAAAAAAAAATTTTTTTAAATCTCCCGTAACTGTCTAACATGCCTCCCAAAAATAAGCCCGACACGTATACCCCTATATCCGCAATCCCTCCTCTCACTCCTAATAATAAATGTATTAACCCCTAGACCGACAACCCCCCACAACGCAATAAGCCTAATTATTAAACCCTAAACCGCCATAGCCCACATCGCAAGTAATAACTAAATTATTAACCCCTAAACCGCCATAGCCCACACCGCAATAAACCTATTCTAGTATTAACCCCTAAACCGCCATAGCCCACATAGCCTATTAAATCTATTAACCCCTAATCTGCCGCCGCCAATGTCGCCGCCACTATAATAAAGTTATTAACCCCTAAATCTAAGTCTAACCTTAACACCCCCCTAACTTAATTATTATTTAAATAAATCTAAATAATATTACTATTATTAACTAAATTATTCCTATTTAAAACTAAATACTTACCGATAAAATAAACCCTAAGATAGCTACAATATAACTAATAGTTACATTGTAGCTATTTTAGGATTTAATTTTTATTTTACAGGCAACTTTGTATTTATTTAACTAGGTACAATAGCTATTAAATAGTTAATAACTATTTAATAGCTACCTAGTTAAAATAATTAGAAATTTACCTGTAAAATAAAACCTAACCTAAGTTACAATTACACCTAACACTACACTATCATTAAATTAATTAAATAAATTAACTACAATTACCTAAAATTAAATAGAATTAAATAAAATAAACTATAGTACAAAAAACCCCACTAAATTACAGAAATTAAAAAAATATTACAAGAAGTTTAAACTAATTACACCTAATCTAAGCCCCCTAATAAAATAAAAAAGCCCCCCAAAATAATAAAATGCCCAACCCTATACTAAATTACAAATAGCCCTTAAAAGGGCTTTTTGCGGGGCATTGCCCCAAAGTAATCAGCTCTTTTACCTGTAAAAAAAATACAATACCCCCCAACATTACAACCCACCACCCACACACCCCTACTCTAAAACCCACCCAATCCCCCCTTAATAAAACCTAACACTACCCCCTTGAAGATCACCCTACCTTGAGCCGTCTTCACCCAGCCGGGCACAAGTGGTCATCCGATCCGGGCAGAAGTCTTCATCCCATCGGGGCAAAAGAGGACATCCAGACCGGCAAAAGTCTTCATCCTATCCGGGCAGAAGAGGACATCCGGACCGGCAGACGTCTTCAACCAGGTGGCATCTTCTATCTTCTACCATCCGGAGGGATCCATCTTGAAGACATCCGACACGGAGCATCCTTCCAGCATGACGACTACTCAACGAATGAAGGTTCCTTTAAATGACGTCATCCAAGATGTAGTCTGGATGAAGACTTCTGCCCGCCTGGAGGACCACTTCTGCCGGCTTGGATGAAGACTTCTCCTGGCTTCGTTGAGGACTTCTTGCCGCTTGGATAAAGACTTCTCCCGACTTCGATGAGGATGGATGTCCAGTCTTCAAAATTGTAAGTGGATCTTCGGGGGTTAGTGTTAGGCTTTTTTTAGGGTTTATTGGGTGGGTTTTATTTTTTTTTTCAGGGCAATGGGGAGCTTAGGTTTTCTTAGTTAGGATTTTATTTGGGGGGTTGCTTGTGTGGGTGGTGGGCTTTACTGTTGGGGGAGTGTTTGTATTTTTTTTTTTACAGGTAAAAGAGCTGATTTCTTTGGGGCAATGCCCCGCAAAAGGCCCTTTTAAAGGCTATTGGAAGTTTAGTTTAGGCTAGGGGGGGTTATTTAGGGGGGCTTTTTTATTTTGATAGGGCTATTAGATTAGGTGTAATTAGTTTAAATATCTTATAATGTCTTTTTTTATTTTGTGTAATTTAGTGGGGGGTTCTGTAATTTAGGTAATTTTATTTAATTTAGGTAATTTATTTAATTGTAGTGTAAGGTTAGGTGTTAGTGTAACTCAGGTTAGGTTTTATTTTACAGGTAAATTTGTATTTATTTTAGCTAGGTAGTTAGTAAATAGTTAATAACTATTTACTAACTATTCTACCTAGGTAAAATAAATACAAACTGGGGGGGGGGGGTGTCTAGGCAGCGGCCATGTTAGGTCGCAATATCTGCAGCTCTGTATGATTTCTCTAAATCCGCCGATTTCTGAGCCCATCCTGCAAGCTATTTAAAAATTACCCTCAGATTTACATGACTCGTGAATCACTGAGTCGATTCATATAAATTTAGCAGGACTTATGAATACCGGACCCAGATCTGGACCGTTGAGACCTATGGCGGCGGCCTCTCCACGAGGACTTAACACCGCCTATGTATAAGGGGTATAGCAGTCACGCTAGGACTGCTTCTACAAAACTATTAGAAAGGAAACATTGACTCTTATTAGATTCTAATTCGTCAGCTAACCTTATTACAGAACCAACGCCACATCCACAGAGTGTAAATGGAGGCTGTTACCAGATGGGAGGCAGAGGTCCACCGGCTCCTGCAGGATCATTTCCGACAACTAGAGAGAGACCTGTGCAGCATTATGTTTGGTAAGCGGCCTCAGATACAACGGACATCAACAGATGGAAAGGAGGGAGATCAGGATCACGACCTTGGTCTAGACTTGGAAGTGGAGGCATGTTGGGGGACTGCCCTCCTGGTTGCGCCGCAAAACCTAGTAAAGTTGGAAGATGGTCAGTCCTTTGCTGATAGCGCCCCTGCACTAGTAGACCTTGAGACTCCCAGTGACCTGCTTGGCAGCGCGGAGTTTTTGGCTCCGATTCAGTTTATGCCTGCCCCGAGATGATTTGGGGAAGCTGCTGCGGACTTGACGGAGTTTGAAGTGCCACATACAGTGAGACGCCCCCCATGTACAGCAATACCTGGGAACAGGAACTTGAGCCACCCACAGGAGCTAGATGGTTTTGCCGACAGCGTTGCCTGGGCTACCCCGGTGAACACTAAAGACGCTCCTCTAGAACCCAGATTACCGGTGTCCGCTGCTACCAGATCTCCACACATATGCCGATTGCTGGGCATGGAGTTTTGCATATACGCTCCCTTAAGGGGGACCATCTCACTTACCCAGTTTAAAGACACCGGTGGGGAGCGATCAATGTGCTTGGAGGAAGAGGAAGGTGACACAGCTCTGCTGGATCAGGCCATGGTGCAGCACACTAGCAATAGAAACGGAGGTCTCTTGCTAGATAAAGTGGGGTTGCGGAATATAGAAAAACAGCCGGATTATGCTGCTATCAACCGCATCAAAGAGGGACTGCTTCCCCTTAAAAATCACGATATGAGGCTGAATACCTCTACAGCAGGTTTAAAGGTCCTATTCTTGTGCCCACCAGTCCTATACAGAAGTGACAGGCTGCAGCTATGCGATGCTCTAAGGGGACTTAAGCAACTGAGAGCAGGAGTGGGGTAAGACAGTACTGTTATAGTGCCCATACAAACTTTTAAAACCCACCTGCTAAGATTTACCCCAATATATTTTTACTTGAAGGAACTTGCTATGAGGGCACCTTTACTTTCATCTCTTACTACAATCCAGCTGACTCTCCTTATCTTACCAGTACCCCTCTTAACATATATTAAGGTTACTTCATTTTTGTATAGTTAGATTATGTTTAATATTTGACGTGTTATGCTCTTATCTTTTTGTCCACCTATCTAACTGAGTAAGATTTAGATATCCATATCCTATTGCAGGAGGGTTCCTATTACTTATATATAATGCTCCACTGACACAAGTCCTAATGATATCTCCTGACTTAATGCCTTTACTTACTGGTGTTTGACTTAATTCAATAATGCATATCCTACCATGCTATGTAAGCTGATAGGCTATAATTATTCTAACGTTCACATACTTTATTTCTCTAAATGTTATGTCTAGTACAGGTGAATAGAGTTCTCATTCTGATATCGCAAGAGGTGAATACAGCTGATCACTATTACAGTATCTTGTAGGTGTTGTAGCGTAGTTGCAGCCCTAACTACGTACAGTGACAAAGTATAGATCACATGATTTATAGGTCTATGCATAACTTTTACGAATGTTGCATTTGGAATAACAACTGGTCGTTCCTGTTTTACCTATACCTCTTTGGTGTGGAGTAATATAAATAGCTACTTACTGTTGATGTACTGTCTGTGGCCGAGATGGCACATTTTCACTGAACCAATGGAGCTAGGTGGCTATTTGGGGACACACTTATACTTTACGCAGTGCATCATATGGCTTTAACTCCCTGGAACTTAAATGCATAATTCTAGATCTATAGCAGTCATATATTTAGATAGATCAACTTACATAACTATTTATGGAGATCTCTACTCATACCCATCTTGGCATATTATGGGATTTTACTGAACTACTATAACATAGCACCTACTACAACTAATTAGTTTACCAAGACTAGAAATGATGGTTACCCTTATCAAACTAAAGTTCATTACCATTTTATTCCCCACGTTTCTAAGCTTTGAAATGTTTGTTTAACCATAGTGAAAAGTGATATTCCCCTCCCCTGTAATCAGAATAAAAGAGATCCATTAATAGAGACCCAAGAGTGGTCTCTTACAGTCCTTAATAGCCCTTTCTAGCTTAACATATTTTATATGACTTTGAGAGGTCCAAGAGAGGCCTCACGGTTCATCTAGAGGGTGTATAGTTGAACAGGCATAATCTATATATTTTGCTTGCACAAATGTCTTGGAACTTTATTTTTATTGTCTTAAATTTATTTGCGGTTTGATTGCCTTGCAATTACCCTTTTGTTTATTTTGTGTTGACATTTCAGCATTGTATGCCTTATAATGAATCTCAATAAAAAATTACAAACAAAAAAAAAATATATATATTATAGATATTGCAAAAAATAAAAAATAAAAAAAAATACAAACTTGGCTGTAAAATAAAAATAAAACCTAAGGCCTAGATTTAGAGTTCGGCGGTAGCCGTCAAAACCAGCGTTAGAGGCTCCTAACGCTGGTTTTGGGCGCCCGCTGGTATTTGGAGTCAGTGATTAAAGGGTCTAACGCTCACTTTTCAGCCGCGACTTTTCCATACCGCAGATCCCCCTACGCCATTTGCGTAGCCTATCTTTTCAATGGGATCTTTCTAACGCTGGTATTTAGAGTCGTTTCTGCAGTGAGCGTTAGAGCTCTAACGACAAGATTCCAGCCGCCTGAAAAAAGCAGGAGTTAAGAGCTTTCTGGCTAACGCCGGTTTCTAAAGCTCTTAACTACTGTACCCTAAAGTACACTAACACCCATAAACTACCTATGTACCCCTAAACCGAGCTCCCCCCACATCGCCGCCACTCGATTAAAATTTTTAACCCCTAATCTGCCGACCGCCACCTACGTTATACTTATGTACCCCTAATCTGCTGCCCCTAACCCCGCCGACCCCTATATTATATTTATTAACCCCTAACTTGCCCCCCACAACGTCGCCGCAAGCTACTTAAAATAATTAACCCCTAATCTTCCGACCGCAAATCGCCGCCACCTACGTTATCCCTATGTACCCCTAATCTGCTGCCCCTAACATCGCCGACCCCTATGTTATATTTATTAACCCCTAATCTGCCCCCCACAACGTCGCCGACACCTACCTACACTTATTAACCCCTAATCTGCCGAGCGGACCTGAGCGCTACTATAATAAATGTATTAACCCCTAATCCGCCTCACTAACCCTATCATAAATAGTATTAACCCCTAATCTGCCCTCCCTAACATCGCCGACACCTAACTTCAATTATTAACCCCTAATCTGCCGACCGGAGCTCACCGCTATTCTAATAAATGTATTAACCCCTAAAGCTAAGTCTAACCCTAACACTAACACCCCCCTAAGTTAAATATAATTTTTATCTAACGAAATAAATTAACTCTTATTAAATAAATGATTCCTATTTAAAGCTAAATACTTACCTGTAAAATAAATCCTAATATAGCTAAAATATAAATTATAATTATATTATAGCTATTTTAGGATTAATATTTATTTTACAGGTAACTTTGTAATTATTTTAACCAGGTACAATAGCTATTAAATAGTTAATAACTATTTAATAGTTACATAGTTAAAATAATTACAAAATTACCTGTAAAATAAGTCCTAACCTAAGATATAATTAAACCTACCACTACCCTATCAATAAAATAATTAAATAAACTACCTACAATTACCTACAATTAACCTAACACTACACTATCAATAAATTAATTAAACACAATTCCTACAAATAAATACAATTAAATAAACTATCTAAAGTACAAAAAATAAAAAAGATCTAAGTTACAGAAAATAAAAAAATATTTACAAACATAATAAAAATATTACAACAATTTTAAACTAATTACACCTACTCTAAGCCCCCTAATAAAATAACAAAGACCCCCAAAATAAAAAATTCCCTACCCTATTCTAAAATACAAAAATTACAAGCTCTTTTACCTTACCAGCCCTGAACAGGGCCCTTTGCGGGGCATGCCCCAAGAAGTTCAGCTCTTTTGCCTGTAAAAAAAAACATACAATACCCCCCCCCAACATTACAACCCACCACCCACATACCCCTAATCTAACCCAAACCCCCTTAAATAAACCTAACACTAATCCCCTGAAGATCTTCCTACCTTGTCTTCACCATCCAGGTATCACCGATCCGTCCTGGCTCCAAGATCTTCATCCAACCCAAGCGGGGGTTGGCGATCCATAATCCGGTGCTCCAAAGTCTTCCTCCTATCCGGCAAGAAGAGGACATCCGGACCGGCAAACATCTTCTCCAAGCGGCATCTTCTATGTTCTTCCATCCGATGACAACCGGCTCCATCTTGAAGACCTCCAGCGCGGATCCATCCTCTTCTTCCGACGACTAGACGACGAATGACGGTTCCTTTAAGGGACGTCATCCAAGATGGCGTCCCTCGAATTCCGATTGGCTGATAGGATTCTATCAGCCAATCGGAATTAAGGTAGGAATATTCTGATTGGCTGATGGAATCAGCCAATCAGAATCAAGTTCAATCCGATTGGCTGATCCAATCAGCCAATCAGATTGAGCTCGCATTCTATTGGCTGTTCCGATCAGCCAATAGAATGCGAGCTCAATCTGATTGGCTGATTGGATCAGCCAATCGGATTGAACTTGATTCTGATTGGCTGATTCCATCAGCCAATCAGAATATTCCTACCTTAATTCCGATTGGCTGATAGAATCCTATCAGCCAATCGGAATTCGAGGGACGCCATCTTGGATGACGTCCCTTAAAGGAACCGTCATTCGTCGTCTAGTCGTCGGAAGAAGAGGATGGATCCGCGCTGGAGGTCTTCAAGATGGAGCCGGTCGTCATCGGATGGAAGAACATAGAAGATGCCGCTTGGAGAAGATGTTTGCCGGTCCGGATGTCCTCTTCTTGCCGGATAGGAGGAAGACTTTGGAGCACCGGATTATGGATCGCCAACCCCCGCTTGGGTTGGATGAAGATCTTGGAGCCAGGACGGATCGGTGATACCTGGATGGTGAAGACAAGGTAGGAAGATCTTCAGGGGATTAGTGTTAGGTTTATTTAAGGGGGTTTGGGTTAGATTAGGGGTATGTGGGTGGTGGGTTGTAATGTTGGGGGGGGGGTATTGTATGTTTTTTTTTACAGGCAAAAGAGCTGAACTTCTTGGGGCATGCCCCGCAAAGGGCCCTGTTCAGGGCTGGTAAGGTAAAAGAGCTTGTAATTTTTGTATTTTAGAATAGGGTAGGGAATTTTTTATTTTGGGGGTCTTTGTTATTTTATTAGGGGGCTTAGAGTAGGTGTAATTAGTTTAAAATTGTTGTAATATTTTTATTATGTTTGTAAATATTTTTTTATTTTCTGTAACTTAGTTCTTTTTTATTTTTTGTACTTTAGATAGTTTATTTAATTGTATTTATTTGTAGCAATTGTGTTTAATTAATTTATTGATAGTGTAGTGTTAGGTTAATTGTAGGTAATTGTAGGTAGTTTATTTAATTATTTTATTGATAGGGTAGTGGTAGGTTTAATTATATCTTAGGTTAGGATTTATTTTACAGGTAAATTTGTAATTATTTTAACTAGGTAACTATTAAATAGTTCTTAACTATTTAATAGCTATTGTACCTGGTTAAAATAATTACAAAGTTGCCTGTAAAATAAATATTAATCCTAAAATAGCTATAATATAAATGTAATTTATATTGTAGCTATATTAGGATTTATTTTACAGGTAAGTATTTAGCTTTAAATAGGAATCATTTATTTAATAAGAGTTAATTTATTTCGTTAGATAAAAATTATATTTAACTTAGGGGGGTGTTAGTGTTAGGGTTAGACTTAGCTTTAGGGGTTAATACATTTATTAGAATAGCGGTGAGCTCCGGTCGGCAGATTAGGGGTTAATAATTGAAGGTAGGTGTCGGCGATGTTAGGGAGGGCAGATTAGGGGTTAATACTATTTATGATAGGGTTAGTGAGGCGGATTAGGGGTTAATAACTTTATTATAGTAGCGCTCAGGTCCGCTCGGCAGATTAGGGGTTAATAAGTGTAGGTAGGTGTCGGCGACGTTGTGGGGGGCAGATTAGGGGTTAATAAATATAACATAGGGGTCGGCGATGTTAGGGCAGCAGATTAGGGGTACATAGGGATAACGTAGGTGGCGGCGGTTTACGGAGCGGCAGATTAGGGGTTAAAAGTGTAATGCAGGGGTCAGCGATAGCGGGGGCGGCAGATTAGGGGTTAATAAGTGTAAGGTTAGGGGTGTTTAGACTCGGGGTACATGTTAGAGTGTTAGGTGCAGACGTAGGAAGTGTTTCCCCATAGGAAACAATGGGGCTGCGTTAGGAGCTGAACGCTGCTTTTTTGCAGGTGTTAGGTTTTTTTTCAGCTCAAACAGCCCCATTGTTTCCTATGGGAGAATCGTGCACGAGCACGTTTTTGAGGCTGGCCGCGTCCGTAAGCAACTCTGGTATCGAGAGTTGCATTTGCGGTAAATATGCTCTACGCTCCTTTTTTGGAGCCTAACGCAGCATTTGTTTTAACTCTCGATACCAGAGTTAAATTTATGGTGCGGCCAGAAAAAAGCCCGCGGAGCGTTAACAGCCCTTTTACCGCCGAACTCTAAATCTAGGCCTATGCTAGCTACAATGTAACTATTAGTTATATTGTAGCTAGGATAGGGTTTATTTTACAGGTAAGTATTTCATTTTAAATAGGAATGAGTTAGTTATTAATAGTAGGTTTTATTTAGATTTATTTTAATAAGATTTAAAGGGACACTGTAACCAAAATTTTTCTTTTGTGATTCAGATTGAGCTTGAAATTTTAAGCAACTTTCTAATTTACTCCTATTATCAAATTTTCTTCATTCTCTTGGTATCTTTATTTGAAATGCAAGAATGTAAGTTTAGATGCCGGCCCATTTTTGGTGAACAACCTGGGTTGTCCTTGCTGATTGGTGGATAAATTCATCCACCAATAAAAAGTGCTGTCCAGAGTACTGAAACCAAAAAAAGCTTAGATGCCTTCTTTTTCAAATAATGATAACAAGAGAACGAAGAAAAATTGAAAATAGGAGTAAATTAGAAAGTTGCTTAAAATTTCATGCTCAATCTGAATCACAAAAGAAAAATTTTGGTTACAGTGTCCCTTTAAGTTAGAGGGTGTTAGGGTTAGGGTTAGACTTAGGTTTAGGGGTTAATAACTTTAGTATAGTGGCGGCGACATTGTGGGCGGCAGATTAGGGGTTAATAACTGTAATGTAGGTTGCGGCGATTTTAGGGACAGCAGATTAGGGGTTAATAATATTTAATTAGTGTTTGCGATGCGGGAGTGCGGCGGTTTAGGGGTAATATGTTTATTCTAGTGGCGGCGATGTCCGGAGCGGCAGATTAGAGGTTAATAATTTTATTTTAGTGTTTGCGATGCGGGAGGGCCTCAGTTTAGGGGTTAATAGGTAGTTTATGGGTGTTAGTGTACTTTTTAACACTTTAGTTATGAGTTTTATGCTACAGCTTCGTAGCGTAAAACTCATAACTACTGACTTTAGATTGCGTTACGAATCTTGCGGGATAGGCTGTACCGCTCACTTTTTGGCCTCCCAGAAAAAGCTTGTAATATCGGCACTATGGAGGTCCCATTGAAAAAAGACTTTATGCAAATTGCGTAAATTAATTTGCGTTACAGCCAAAAATGTGTGAGGTGCCCCTAAACCTGCAAGACTCGTAATAGCAGCGGTAGTGAAAAAGCAGCGTTATGAGCCTTAACGCTGCTTTTTCACCCATACCGTAAAACTTGTAATCTAGCCGAATGTTATTTTGTATTGTCTGACGAAGGGGGTAACACCATGAAATGTTACATTAAATGGTAACTTTGGAAAACCTGGCGAGTGCATCCCCATTCTTTACTACTATCAATACCATGGAAGCACCCTGGGTGGATGAAATTATAACCGTGAGTGCTAGCCTGCCTGCTGTCTATATATATATATATATATATATATATATGTATTTATATATATATCGGTATAGATATATATTTTACCAAAAAATTATCAGATATATACTGTATATAAATATTTATTTAAGAATAAATACAATATATTCGATGTGAATAACATTGGAATGTGAAATATTCATATTTCAGGAAGGGTTTAGTGCACTTCAATAAACGTTGTCAGGTTAGCACACGAGTATGGGTGTTAGGTCTTTCTTGCAGTTTTTGCGCTCCATTGAAGTCTAAGGGAGAATATATGTAGCCACCAATCAGCAAGCACTACCCAGGGCCAGCTCCTAAGCTTAGATTCCTGCTTTTTCAACTAAAGATACCAAGAGAAAAAATTGGTACTTCTTAATGTAATTATTCAATAAGATTGGTGCTAATCATTGTGTGCTAATACATCACTGTCTGCTTTCTAATTGGCTGAAATGTTTATATGATGTTATCTTGTGCTGCCTTGATAGTGTTAAAAGGGCAGCAATATGACAGCCTTCTAAATATCTGAATGTGTGCACAAATACAAGGCTAAAGGGGGTACAACATCACTAACTAGAAGTTGTGTTAAATATTAAACTAACATTTTGAAGTGCCTCTTATTCTACTTATGCAAAATAAAGACTAAAAGCTGTACTTTTATCCCCTTTCCATCTTACTTTGTGTTGTAGGTCATGATTACATGAATAATATATGAACAGAATATTTATGGAATATGTTCTAATTTTAATTCAAACAACTTAAAAATAATCAAGGAAAAAATTCTCTAAATTCAGTAAGATTTCTTAGTGCAAATTATATACTATAAATTGCATTTTAGCAATACTGTAAAACTATGTGAAAGCAACCAGCAGAAAATCTTCTTCGCCCAATGAAAAGTGAGAGCAAGTGATTCATTTAGGAAATGAGGACGGACTTGTTTGACCTAGATCCTTACCTTCCATCATAGGGCTAGATTGTAAGTGGCACGCTATTGCTAGCGTGGGACGCGATTAGCCCTCTCTGCACCGGACATCGATGGCCGGTATCGTTGGTGGGTGGGATCGGCGTGGGAGGCGGATGGCGGCCATCGATGTGCCTTGTGATGTGGAGGGGGGTGGGATCGTGGGCGGGGATAGCGGGGGTGTGCATGGACGAGCGTGCACGGGAGGCGGGGGCGGGCGCGTGCACGGGGAGGGAGCGAGTGGGAACCGCTACACTACAGAAAAATTTGTGTTAAAAGTAGGAGAAAGGGGGGGGGGGGGAATAGATTTTATAAAAAATGATCAGTCAGGGGGTGGGGGGTTGGTCTGTGGGGGGAAGCTACACTACAGAAAAAGACGGAAAAAAATAATAAAACCCATTTTTTTTGCAAACTGGGTACTAGCAGACAGCTGCCAGTACCCAAGATGCCCCCCGATAAGGCCGAGGGGGAGGGTTAGAGAGCTGTCTTGGGGGGATCAGGGAGGTTGAGAGCTAAGGGGGGGATCCTACACAGCAGCATATGTAAATATGCTATAAAAAAAATGTAAAAAAAAATTCAAAGATAACTTTTATTTTAGTACTGGCAGACTTTCTGCCAGTCCTTAAGATGGCGGGGACAATTGTGTGGTGGGGGAGGGAAGGGAGCTGTTTGGGAGGGATCAGGGGGTGTGATGTGTCAGGTGGGAGGCTGATCTCTACACTAAAGCTAAAATTAACCCTGCAAGCTCCCTACAAACTACCTAATTAACCCCTTCACTGTTAGCCATAATACACGTGTGATGCGCAGCGGCATTTAGCGGCCTTCTAATGTCTGCTATTTCTGAACAAAGGGGATCCCAGAGAAGCATTTACATCCATGTGTGACATAATTGCACAAGCTGTTCGTAAATAATTTCAGTGAGAAACCTAAAGTTTGTAAAAAAAGTTTGTGAAAAAGTGAACAATGTTTTTTATTTTTTCGCTTTTGGCGGTGAAATGGTGGCATGAAATATACAAAAATGGGCCTAGATCAATACTTTGGGTTGTCTACTACACTACACTACACTAAAGCTAAAATTAACTCTACAAACTCCCTACAAGCTCCCTAATTAACCCCTTCACTGCTGGGCATATTACACGTGTGGTGCGCAGTGGCATTTAGCGGCCTTCTAATTACCAAAAAGCAACGCTAAAGCCCTATATGTCTGCTATTTCTGAAGAAAGGGGATCCCAGAGAAGCATTCACAACCATTTGTGCCATAATTGCACAAGCTGTTTGTAAATAATTTCAGTGAGAAACCTAAAATTGTGAAAAATGTAACGTTTTTTTTTTATTTGATCGCATTTGGCGGTGAAATGGTGGCATGAAATATACCAAAATGGGCCTAGATCAATACTTGGGGTTGTCTACTACACTACACTAAAGCTAAAATTAACCCTAGAAGCTCCCTACATGCTCACTAATTAACCCCTTCACTGCTGGGCATAATACACGTGTGGTGCCCAGTGGCATTTAGCAGCCTTCTAATTACCAAAAAGCAAAGCCAAAGCCATATATGTCTGCTATTTATGAACAACGGGGATCCCAGAGAAGCATTTACAACCATTTATGCCATAATTGCATAAGTTGTTTGTAAATAATTTCAGTGAGAAACCTAAAGTTTGTGAAAAAAAATTGTGAAAAAGTGAACAATTGTTTTTATTTGATCGCGTTTGACAGTGAAATGGTGGCATGAAATATACCATAATGGGCCTAGATCAATACTTTGGGATGTCTTCTAAGAAAAATATATACATGTCAAGGGATATTTAGGGATTCCTGAAAGATATCAGTGTTCCAATGTATCTAGCGCTAATTTTGAAGAAAAAAGTGGTTTGGAAATAGCAAAGTGCTACTTGTATTTATTGCCCTATAACTTGCAAAAAAAGCAAAGAACATGTAAACATTAGGCATTTCTAAACTCAGGACAAAATTTAGAAACTATTTAGCATGGGTGTTTTTTGGTGGTTGTAGATGTGTAACAGATTTGGGGTCAAAATTAGAAAAAGTGTGTTTTTTTCCATGTTTTCATCTATTTTGTATTTTTTATAGCAAATTATAAGATATGATGAAAATAATGGTATCTTTAGAAAGTCCATTTAATGGCGAGAAAAACGGTATATAATATGTGTGGGTACAATAAATGAGTAAGAGGAAAATTACAGCTAAACACAAACACCGCAAAAATTAAAATATAGCCTTGGTCCCAAACGGACAGAAAATGGAAAAGTGCTGTGGTCATTAAGGGGATATACACCTTCTGATAAAACATTAAAAACATAAGAAATAGGGGCGCCCTATACCTAAAAAAAATGGTGTTGGTAAATGATTAATACAAACAGTAATATACTAATAGAGTGCCCTCTTGATATAAATGTGTCTTCTAGACACAGTCAGTATAAGTTCATAATATCTCAAGGCCCAAGCTGCTCTCTGTGAAATGGTATGGTCCAACTCCCAAACTCAGCAATCTGTAGGTTACAAACCAAGATAGGGGCCCCAAATGGCCTAGTATTGCCAGATAATGTACAATCAGATAAAATATCAGAATATGCACTCACACGTGGTGTTGCACCTATGGAAAATGGTTCAAATAAGGCAGGCTGCAATCTCTCAGTCATCCAGCAGACTGGTCTACCGCAATACATCAACAATGCAAGCAACAATCCTCTGGTGATGCCTCTCCAAATGAAGGGTTTATGTGTAAGTTGAAAATAGTATATAGCAAGTGTAAGATTAAAAACTTACATTGATTAAAATATTTAAATATTAAAGAGACCAATCTGCTAGATGACTGAGAGATTCCAGACTGCCTTATTTGCACCATTTTCCATAGGTGCAACACAACATGTGAGTGCATATTCTGATATATTTATCTGATTGTACATTATCTGGCAATACTAGGCCATGTGGTGCTTCTGATAAAATATGTACACAAAATATAAAGAACACAAATTTCAGAACAAAATGGCTCCTTCAAGAAAAAGGCAGTATTTAGTGTGACCTCCCTTGGCACTAAGCACATCTTGAACTCTTTTGAGAGACTGTCCTGAAGTTTTCTGAAGTAATCTTCTGGTATATTATACCAGGCTTCTTTCAGCACTTCCCAGAGTTCTTCTTAATATTTAGGTTGTCTTTTATTTCATTCTCTGTCCAGGTGATCCCATACTGCCTCTATAATATTCAGGTATGGACTCTGTGGAGGCCAGTCCATGACTGTCAGTGTTTTATCAGCTGTTTTTTTCTCCAAATATGATTTCACTACATTAGCAGTGTGCTTGGGGTCCTTAAAAATAAAAGCATTCCCAATCAGGCACTTTCCAGAAGGAATGGCATGATGAATTAAAACCTGTCTGTACTTTTCAGCATTCAAGATCCCATCATTTCGGACAATATCGCCAACACCACTGGCAGAAATGCAGTCCCAAACCAGGACAGACCCTCCACCATGTTTCACTGAAGGACGCAAGCACTCTTTCATCTCTCTCCAACTCTTCTTCTCACATATTGTCGACGATTGGACCCAAAAATTTCAAACTTGTATTCGTCACTCCATAATACTCTTTTCCACTGATCTTCATTCCAATCTTTGTGAGCTTTAGCATATCTTAGCCTTAGTTTCTTGGCTGCTATCCTTCCACAAAGACCATTCTTGATCAAGCTTCTTGGGACTGTAGAAGGGTCAACTTGGCATCCCAATTAAACTGCCAGATGCTGAGCGATGTCCTTGCAGGAGTTTTTCCGGTCTCTCAAAGAAGAAACTCTGAGAAGCTTCTCATCAGTGTTAATTTTGACGGCAAATTTCAATTTAGTCTTAGTTTTAGTCTTTTGACTAAAATGCCATTTTAGTTTTAGTCGTATTTTAGTCATCAGAATTTCTTTCGTTTTATAGTAATTTTAGTCTAGTTTTAGTCGACGAAATTAACACTGCTTCTCATCAGATTTTGTAAGTTTCCTTGGCCTTCCAGTCCTTTTTTTGTCCTTGACCTCTCCTGATTCTTCAAATTTGTTTATAACAGCTTGAATACCACATCTTGAGTATCCAGTTTTTTTGATAAATTTCCCTTTGAGAGTGGCCTTGCTGATGCAAAAGTATGATTTTATGTCTGTCAAATTCTCTGATCTTTGTCATTTTGAATGGAATGATGTGATTAAAAGTTGGTCTTATTAGCAAGCTTCCAATTAATTTAACTCATACCATACGTGTATGTAATGCTTAAGCATGTCTTGCACAAACCTGGTGTAATAGATCTATTTCACAGCAATCATTTTGACATGAAGTAGTAGGACAAATACAGGTGTTAGCAATAACATTAATTAGGGTTCAATTCTATTTAGGTTTACAAGAGCCAGGTTCCTGCTATTGCTCAAGTGTAAGGGGAGGTCACACTAAATAGTTGCCACTTTATTCTATAGAAGCTGTTTTTTTTCTGTTTTTATTTCTGTTTTTAATACTGCATACAAATATTCTGAAGTTAGCGTGCATCGGACTTCGCTCACGCGCTTTTAACTTTTAACTTGTAATACGCTTGCTAGCCCGCCCGCGTTAAAAGTTTATTTTTCACAAAGTTAGAGTGCGAGCAAAAGAAAAGTAAAAGTGCCACTTGTTATCTAGCCCAAAATTTTTGTTTTTATGTTTACCACTTCTCTCTAATTAGTTTATGTCTGACCTCTCAAGGGGAAATCAATGTATATATATATATATATATAGAGAGAGAGAGAGAGAGAAAGAGAGAGAGAGAGTTTGTACAAGTCATATATCTGGCAAGTATTGCTCATTAGAAGTTTCATTTTTTATATCATACTAGTCCTAAAGCCCGTGTACACGGGCCATTTTTTGCAGTACAGCGGTCCAACCCTTTGCTCTCTCTCTATCCCCCTTCTCTTTTGCTCTCTCTTTCTCCCCTCTCTTTTGCTCTATCTTTCTCCCCTCTCTTTTGCTCTCTCTCTCTCCTCTCTCTTTTACTCTCTCTCTCTCCCCCTGTCTTTTACTCTGTCTCTCTCCCCCCTCTCTTTTGCTCTCTCTCTTCCCCCTCTCTTTTGCTCTCTCTCTCTCCCCCTCTCTTTTGCTCTCTCTCTCCCCCCTCTCTTTTGCTCTCTCTCTCCCCCTCTCTTTTGCTCTCTCTCTCCCCCTCTCTTTTGCTCTCTCTCCCCCCTCTCTTTTGCTCTCTCTTCCCCCTCTCTTTTGCTCTCTCTCTCCCCCCTCTCTTTTGCTCTCTCTCCCCCTCTTTTGCTCTCTCTCTCCCCCTCTTTTGCTGTCTCTCTCCCTCTCTTTTGCTCTCTCTCTTCCTCCCTCTCGTTTTCTCTCTCTCGTCTCGTTTTCTCTCTCTCTCCTGTCATTTGCTCTCTCTCCTCTATTTTGCTGTCTCTCTCCCTTTCTTTTGCTCTCTCTACCCCTCTCTTTTGAGCTCTCTCCCCCTCTCTTTTGTGATCTCTCCCCCTCTCTTTTGTGCTCTCTCCCCCTCTCTTTTGCACTCTCTCCCCCTCTCTTTTGTGCTCTCTCGCCCTCTCTTTTGCACTTTCTCCCCCTCTCTTTTGCGCTCTCTCCCCCTCTCTTTTGTGCTCTCTCCCCCCTCTCTTTTGTGCTCTCTCCCCCCTCTCTTTTGTGCTCTCTCCCCCTCTCTTTTGCACTCTCTCCCCCCTCTCTTTTGCACTCTCTCCCTCCTCTCTTTTGCGCTCTCTTCCCCCCTCTTTTGCGCTCTCTTCCCCCCTCTTTTGCGCTCTCCCCCCCCCCTCTTTTGTGCTCTCCCCCCCTCTCTTTTGCACTCTCTCCCCCCTCTCTTTTGTGTGCACTCCCCCCTCTCTTTTGTGCACTCCCCCTCTCTTTTGTGCACTCTCCCCCCTCTCTTTTGTGCACTCTCCCCCCTCTCTTTTGTGCACTCTCCCCCCTCTCTTTTGTGCTCTCCCCCCCTCTCTTTTGCGCTCTCCCCCCCCCTCTTTTGCGCTCTCCCCCCCCTCTCTTTTGCACTCTCTCCCCCCTCTCTTTTGTGTGCACTCCCCCCTCTCTTTTGTGCACTCCCCCTCTCTTTTGTGCACTCTCCCCCCTCTCTTTTGTGCTCTCTCCCCCTCTCTTTTGCACTTTCTCCCCCTCTCTTTTGCGCTCTCTCCCCCTCTCTTTTGTGCTCTCTCCCCCCTCTCTTTTGTGCTCTCTCGCCCTCTCTTTTGCACTCTCTCCCCCCTCTCTTTTGCACTCTCTCCCTCCTCTCTTTTGCGCTCTCTTCCCCCTCTTTTGCGCTCTCTTCCCCCCTCTTTTGCGCTCTCTCCCCCCCCTCTTTTGCGCTCTCCCCCCCCTCTCTTTTGCACTCTCTCCCCCCTCTCTTTTGTGTGCACTCCCCCCTCTCTTTTGTGCACTCTCCCCCCTCTCTTTTGTGCACTCTCCCCCCTCTCTTTTGTGCTCTCCCCCCTCTCTTTTGTGCTCTCTCCCCCTATCTTTTGCTGTCTCTCTCCCCCCTCTCTTTTGCTGTCTCTCTCCCCCCTCTCTTTTGCTGTCTCTCTCCCCCCTCTCTTGTGCTGTCTCTCTCCCCCCTCTCTTTTGCTGTCTCTCTCCCCCCTCTCTTTTGCTGTCTCTCTCCCCCTTTCTTTTGGTGTCTCTCTCCCCCCTCTCTTTTGCTGTCTCACTCCCCCTTCTCTTTTGCTGTCTCTCTCCCTCCTCTCTTTTGCTTTCTCTCTCCCCCCTCTCTTTTGCTGTATCTCTCCCCCTCTCTCTTTTGCTGTCTCCCTCTCTCTATCCCCCCTCTTCTGCTCTCTCTATCCACCCTCTTCTGCTCTCTCTATCCCCCCTCTTTAAAGCTCTCTGTCTCTCGGCAGCCGGCCCTGGCATCTGGCCCCGCATCCCGCCCGGCCACGCCCGCATCACACCCGCCAGGTCACGCCCACTCCGCACCCGCCCGTCCACGCCCACTCCACCACACGACGCCAGGTCAGTTGGAAGGCCAGGAGTGTTTGTCCTCGCGGGCAGTCTCTACTGCGCATGACAGCTTCGGACAAACACACTTGGCCTTTTATTATATAGGATATTATGTTTCAATAGAATTCTAAAATTTGCTCAGTGACCCTATTAAAAAATAAAATAAATGAGATAAAAAGGAAGATAAAAAGGAAGTAAGAAGGTTAAACCTAAAAAGATTTTACATGTTTTATTCTGTATATATTAAAAATCATGTTTTGATACTTAATAAAAGTTTTACAAAGGGTTTGAATTTGTCCAGCCACTCAGTATAGATTAAGGGCCATTTGTTTTTTTAATTTTTAATCATGTTGTTTTATTGAAGTTTTATACATAAC
This sequence comes from Bombina bombina, assembly GCF_027579735.1. NCBI lineage: Eukaryota > Metazoa > Chordata > Amphibia > Anura > Bombinatoridae > Bombina > Bombina bombina. The sequence goes on along the minus strand of NC_069504.1, from coordinate 447,774,643 downwards.
AGGATTAATATACTCATAGCATTAAACAGTACAAAAGTTGTCCGGTACATTAGCAATAGTTCATTAAACAACAGTTGTTAAAGGGACACTAAACCCAAAAATGTTCTTTCATGATTCAGGTAGAGAATACAATTTTAAACAACATTCCAATTTACTTCTATTATTTAATTTGCTTCATTTTATAGATATCCTTTGTTGAAGAAATAGCAATGCATATAGGTAAGCCAATCCACACGAGTCATCTATGTGCAGCCACCAATCAGCAGATACTGAGCCTATCTAGATATGCTTTTTAGCAAAGAATATCAAGAGAATGAAGCAAATTAGATAATAGAAGTAAATTAGAAAGATACTTAAATTTGCATGCTCTTTCTAAATCATGAGAGAAATCATTTGGGTTTCATGTCCCTTTAAGGGCCATTCATTTTATATGCGCATTGTATGCATCGCCAATTAGTAAATACATTGTAAAACATCTGCATACAAAAAAAAAAAGGTAGAGCTACCATTTTGTTAGCAAAGAGTTATTATCCACCATTGTCTGATATTTAAAAAAGCCTAGACAAAATGCAACTTAAGCTAGTATATGGGAAATGCTCTATAACTTATCTGAGGGGTGTGAAGATAGTACAATTTGTTGAGGAAAATCAAGCAATTAAATGTATGGGCATCCATATAATTTATTTCCATGCCAGGGACAAAACAAAAAAGGACCATAAACATTAGAACATAAATGCAGACAAATATAATATACATTTCAGTTATTTCACTGTTTCACTTTTTTTACACCTATCACGTTTTATAACTCTAAAGCAAATAACAAGCAATTTAAGTAACTGACATTTTCATATTGACTCTAGAGTAGAGATGGTGATGCAATTTTCTTAACCAATCATGTTTATTTAACTAAGCATTGAAATTGTATCTAGTGGATTAAATAATTACTACTGCCTAGGAGACCCTTAAAGGGATATGAAACCCCAAAAATATTATTTTCTGATTCAGAAAAAGCATACTATTTTTAAAATGTTTTCAGTTTACTGCCATATAGTGCTCCAGAAATGGGCCGTCTCCTAAGCATACATCCCTGCTTTTCAACAATAGATACCTCGTGAATTGAAGATAAATTGATAATAGAAGTAAAATAGAAAGTTGTTTAAAATCACATGCTCTATCTGAATCATGAAAGAAAAAGTTTAAGTTTCATATACCTTTAAACATATATAGGTATAGATATATAAAAAGCGCCAACCGGCGTGAAACGCGTCAGATGACGTCACTCCTCCCTATTGTCTTTCACATAATCGTGAGTTTGTGTCTGTATAGACTTCGAGTGAACTTTTAATGTATACCAAATAAAATTACTACAATTATTTCACTTAAGGTGCTTGTGCATAGTGCTTTACCTCAGCCTTCATTGTTTGCTATAACTTTGCCTTCTAAGGTCACAATTTCTTATGCTTTTGGGAGTTTATCCTTTTGACTAATGTGTGCTGGTCTCCGGATGTACAACATGCTTCATGCTGTATGGACGACAGCATTCAAACTCCAAAGCTAAGTACAAATTTAATCATACCTTACCACTAACTAATCTTTCTTTTTATATATATATATATATATATATATATATAGATATATAGATATATATATATGATTATATATAAGTATAGATATATACAGATATATAAAGGGTTATCTATTTATAAATACTTAGAACATACTCTGCTTTGTGCAGAACATTGTAATGTGAAATGTTTTACACTCTTTACGCATATAAATATATAAATACATATGTACACACACACATATATATAAATATATATATAAATATTTAAATACATACGTACACACACACATTTAGATATGTGTATGTATGTATATGTGTATGTATGTACAGTGGGGCAAAAAAGTATTTAGTCAGCCACCAATTGTGCAAGTTCTCCCCCTTAAGAAGATGAGAGAGGCCTGTAATTTTCTTCATAGGTATAAAACCTATGAGGAAGCAAAACCAGACAATCACATTGTCTGATTTGGAAAGAATTTATTTGCATATTATGGTGGAAAATAAGTATTTGGTCACCTACAAACAAGCAAGATTTCTGGCTCTCACAGACCTGTATCTTCTTCTTTAAGAGGCTCCTCTGTCCTCCACTCATTACCTGTATTAATGGCACCTGTTTGAACTTGTTATCAGTATAAAAGACACCTGTCAACCTCAAACAGTCACACTCCAAACACCACTATGATGAAGACCGAAGACCTGTTGAAGGACACCAGAAACAAAATTGTAGACCTGCACCAAGCTGGGAAGACTGAATCTGCAATAGGCAAGCAGCTTGGTGTAAAGAAATCAACTATGGGAGCAATAATTAGAAAATCGAAGACATACAAGACCACTGATAATTTCCCTTGATTTGGGTCTCCATGCAAGATCTCACCCGTGGGGTCAAAATGATCACAAGAACGGTGAGCAAACATCCCAGAACCACACGGGGGGACCTAGTGAATGACCTGCAGAGAGCTGGGACCAACGTAACAAAGGCTACCATCAGTAACACACTACGCCGCCAGGGACTCAGATCCTGCAGTGCCAGACGTGTCCCCCTGCTTAAGCCAGTACATGTCCGGGCCCGTCTGAAGTATGCTAGAGAGCATTTGGATGATCCAGAAGCGGATTGGGAGAATGTCATATGGTCAGATGACACCAAAGTAGAACTGTTTGGTAACACTTTTTCGACAGACCACTGAAAAATATAAACTATTAGGTCTTTGATTAGGCAAAATTGTGTATTTTTGTGCCTTTCATTTTGAGATTTGCTTAAAACAGGTAAACTACAAATTCAATAGTTTAGAAAACAATCTCCAGATGTGTAGCAGGAATCCTTTCTGTTTTATTGCTTCTTTAACAGGTGTCAGGTGCTGTCTATGTTGTAAAAATATGTATTGTAGTTCAATGTGGTTTATGAAGTGAGGTGTCTTTCACTATCAGCATGACTGTTCCTTCTTCCTCATATATTAAAAAATTAATGGCTAGATTACAAGTTGTGCGTTAGGTTTAAAAAGCAGAGGTCCTAAAGCTGCTTTTTAATGCCCGCTGGTATTACTAGTCTTGCAGGTACAGGTGTACCGCTCACTTTTTTGGCCAGACTTGGAAATAGCGCAAATCCTCTTTTTTCAATGGGACTTGCATAGTTCCGGTATTATGAGTCTGCCAAAAAGTGAGCGGTAGACCCTCTCCTGTCAAGACTGATACCGCATTTTAAAGTCAGTAGTTAAGAGCTTTACACTACAACGCTGTAGCATAAAACGCTGTAGCATAATCTTCCGAACCGGACATTGCCGCCACTATAATAAATATATTAACCCCTAAACCGCCGCACTCCTGCTTCACAAACACTAGTTAAATATTATTAACCCCTAATCTGCTGTCCCTAACATCGCTGACACCTACCTAATTTATTAACCCCTAATCTGCCGCCCCCAACGTCGCCGCCACTATTTTGAATTTATTAACCCCTAAACCTAAGTCTAACTCTAACCCCCACTAACTTAAATATAATTTAAATACATCTAAATAAAATTACTATAATTAACTAAATAATTCCTATTTAAATCTAAATACTTACCTATAAAATAAACCCTAAGCTAGCTACAATATAACTAATAGTTACATTGTAGCTAGCTTAGGGTTTATTTTTATTTTACAGGAAAGTTTGTATTTATTTTAACTAGGAAGAATAGTTACTAAATATTTATTAACTATTTAATAACTACCTAGTTAAAATAAAGACAAATTTACCTGTAAAATAAAAACTAACCTAAATTACACTATCACTACACTATAATTAAATTATTTCCCTAAATTAAATACAATTAAATACAATTAAATAAAATTGTCTAAAGTACAAAAAAAAAACACTAAATTACAGAAAATAATAAACAAATTACAAGATTTTTAAACTTATCACACCTAATATAATCCCCCTAACAAAATAAAAAAGCCCCCCCCCCCAAAATAAAAAAGCCCTACCCTACACTAAATTACAAATAGCCCTTAAAAGGGCCTTTTGCGGGGCATTGCCCCAAAGTAATCAGCTCTTTTACCTGTAAAAAAAATTACAAATCCCCCCCAACATTAAAACCCACCACCCACACAACCAACCCTACTCTAAAACCCACCCAATACTACCCCCTTAAAAAAAACTAACACTAACACCTTGAAGATCACCTTACCGGGAAAAGTCTTCATCCAACCGGGCCGAAGTCCTCAACGAAGCCGGGAGAAGTCTTCATCCAAGCCCGGTGAAGTGGTCCTCCAGACAGGCAGAAGTCTTCATCCATCCAGCATGAAGCGGGTCCATCTTCAAGACATCCGGCGTGGAGCATCCTCTCCCAACGAAGTCTTCTTACTAAATGACGGTTCCTTTAAGTGACGTAATCCAAGATGGCGTCTCTTCAATTCCGATTGTCTGATAGAATTCTATCAGAAAATCGGAATGAATGTAGACAAAATCCTATTGGCTGACGCCAATAGAATGCAAGCTCAATCCTATTGGCTGATTGGATCAGCCAATAGGATTGAAGCTCAATCCTATTGGCTGATTGCATCAGCCAATAGGATTTTTTCACCTTTAATTCCGATTGGCTGAATTCTATCAGTCAATCGGAATTCAAGGGACGCCATCTTGGATGACATCACTAAAAGGAACCTTCATTTGGGAAGAAGACTTCGATTGAAGAGGATGCTCCGTGCCGGATGTCTTGAAGATGGAGCCGCTCCACGTCGGAAGGATGAAGATAAAAGATGCTGTCTGAATGAAGACTTCTGCCCGTCTGGAGGACCACTTCTGCCGGCTTGAATGAAGACTTCTCCCGGCTTTGTTGAGGACTTCTTGCCACTTGGATGAAGACTTCTCCCGGCTTCGTTGAGGATGGATGTCCGGTCTTTAAAACTGTAAGTGGATCTTCGGGGGGTTAGTGTTAGGCTTTTTTAAGGGTTTATTGGGTGGGTTTTATTTTTAGCTTAGGGTTTGGGCAATTGAAAAAGAGCTAAATGTCCATACAAATGTCCATACAAATTTTCAGGGCAATGGGGAGCTTAGGTTTTTTAGTTAGGATTTTATTTGGGGGGTTGGTTGTGTGGGTGGTGGGTTTTACTGTTGGGGGGTTGTCTGTATTTATTTTTACAGGTAAAAGAGCTGATTTCTTTGGGGCAATGCCCCGCAAAAGGCCCTTTTAAGGGCTATAGGTAGTTTAGTTTAGGCTAGGGTTTTTATTTTTTTATTTTGGGGGGGGGTTTATTTTAATAGGCCTATTAGATTAGGTGTAATTAGTTTAAATATTTTATCATTTCTTTTTTATCTTGTGTAATTTAGTGTGTTTTTTTTGTAATTTAGTTAATTGTATTTAATTCATGTAATTTATTTAATTGTAGTGTAAGGTTAGTTGTTAGTGTAAGACAGGTTAGATTTTATTTTACAGGTAAATTTGTATTTATTTTAACTAGGAAGCTAGTAAATAGTTAATAACTATTTAGTAACTAGTCTACCTAGTTAAAATAAATACAACTTGCCTGTGAAATAAAAATTAAACCTAAGATAGCTACAATGTAACTATTAGTTCTATTGTAGCTAGCTTAGGGTTAATTTTATAGGTAAGTATTTAGTTTTAAATAGGAATTATTTAGTTAAAGGGATACTAACCCCACATTTTAGATATATATACCTGTGAATTTAAAAGATTGTATTGCTGATCCTATTCAGACGGCTTTGTCTGCTATTCTGCCTTCTAATAAACGTAAGAGGTCTTTTAAAACTTCTCATAAAGTTGATGAAATTTCAAATGACCGACAACATAATGATTTATCCTCCTCTGATGAAGAGCTATCTGATTCAGAAGATCCTTCCTCAGATGTTGACACTGACAAATCTACTTATTTATTTAAAATGGAGTGTATTCGTTCTTTGTTAAAAGAAGTGTTGATTACATTGGATATTGAGGAAACTACTCCTCTTGATATTAAAACTAGTAAACGTTTAAATTCTGTTTATAAACCTCCTGTGGTTACTCCAGAGGTTTTTCCAATACCTGATGCTATTTCTGATATGATTTCTAAGGAATGGAATAGGCCTGGTACTTCTTTTATTCCTTCTTCAAGGTTTAAAAAAATCATATCCTTTGCCAGCAATTAGATTGGAGTTTTGGGAAAAGATCCCCAAAGTTGATAGGGCTATTTCTACTCTTGCTAAACGTACTACCATTCGTATGGAAGATAGCATTTCCTTTTAAGATCCTTTAGATAGGAAACTTGAATCTTATCTAAGGAAAGCCTATTTATATTCTGTTCATCTTCTCAAAACCTGCAATTTCAGAAATGGATTCTGATTTGTCTAGCATTGTTCGCTTGCTTCAACATGCTAATCATTTTATTTGTGTTGCCATTTTTGATATTATAAAAATTGATGTTAAATCTATGTCTTTAGCTATTTTAGCTAGAAGAGCTTTGTGGCTTAAATCTTGGAATGCTGACATGATATTTAAGTCTAGATTACTATATCTTTCTTTCCAAGGTAATAAGTTATTTGGTTCTCAGCTGGATTCGATTATTTCAACTGTTACTGGTGGGGGGGAAGGGAGTTTTTTGCCTCAGGATAAAAGATCTAAGGGTAAAACTAAAGCTTCTAACCGTTTTCGTTCCATTCGACAAAATAAGGAACAGAAACCTAATCCATCCCCCAAGGAATCTGTTTCCAACTGGAAACCTTCTTCAAGTTGGAATAAATCCAAGGCGTTTAAGAAACCAAAGCCAGCCCCCAAGTCCGCATGAAGGTTCGGCCCTCATTCCAGCTCAGTTGGTAGGGGGCAGATTGAGATTTTTCAAGGATATTTGGACAAAATCTGTCCAAAAGCAATATATTAAGAGTATTGTCTCTCAGGGGTATCGAATAAGATTCAGAGTAAGACCTCCTGTGAGAAGATTTTTTCTCTCACGCATCCCAGCAAATCCAGTAAAGGCTCAGGCCTTCCTGAAGTGTGTTTCAGACCTGGAGCTTTCAGGGGTAATCATGCCAGTTCCATTTCAGGAACAGGGTCTGGGGTTTTATTCAAATCTATTAATTGTCCCAAAGAAAGAAAATTCATTCAGACCAGTTCTGGATCTGAAAATTTTGAATCGTTATGTAAGAGTGCTAACTTTCAAAATGGTTACTATAAGGACTATTTTGCCTTTTGTTCAGAAAGGGCATTACATTTCCACAATAGACTTACAGGATGCATATATTCATATTCCGATTCATCCAGTTCATTATCAGTTTCTGAGATTCTCTTTTCTAGACAAGCATTACCAATTTGTCGCTCTTCCTTTTTGCCTAGCGACAGCTCCAACAATCTCAGAACGGGGTATTGCGGTGTTTCCTTATTTGGACAATATCTTGGTACTAGCTCAGTCTTAACAATCTGCAAAATTTCACACAAATCAACTAGTGTTGTTTCTTCGAAAACATGGTTGGAAGATCAATTTACCAAAAGGTTCTTTGATTCCTCAGACAAGGGTCACCTTTTTAGGTTTCCAGGTAGATTCAGCAGTGTCCATGACTCTGTCTCTAACAGACAAGAGACGTTTAAAATTGGTTTCAGCTTGTCTGAACCTTCAGTCTCAATCATTCCCTTCAGTAGCTATGTGCATGAAAGTTTTAGGTCTCTTGACTGCAGCATCAGAGGCGATCCCCTTTGCTCATTTTCATATGAGACCTCTCCAGCTTTGTATGCTGAACCAATGGTGCAGGGATTATACAAGGATATCCCAATTAATATCCTTAAATCCCAATGTTCGACTATCTCTGACTTGGTGGTTAGATCACCATCGTATAGTCCAAGGGGCCTCTTTTGTTCGTCCAACCTGGACTGTGATTACAACACATGCAAGTCTTTCAGGTTGGGGAGCTATCTGGGGATCTCTGACAGCACAAGAGGTTTGGAAATCTTGAGAGACAAGATTACCAATCAATATTTTGGAACTCTGTGCAATTTTCAGGGCTCTTCAGATTTGGCCTCTGTTGAAGAGAGAGCCGTTCATTTGTTTTCAGACAGACAATATCACAACTGTGGCATATGTCAATCATCAGGGTGGGACTCACAGTCCCCAAGCTATGAAAGAAGTATCCCGGATACTTGCTTGGGCAGAATCCAGCTTTGTCTAATTTCTGCAGTTCATATCCCGGGTATAGACAATTGGGAAGCGGATTATCTCAGCAGTCAGATTTTACATCCGGGGGAGTTGTCGCTCCATCCAGATGAGTTTTCTCAGATTGTTCAGATGTGGGGTCTTCCAGAAATAGACCTGATAGCTTCTCATCTAAACAAGAAACTTCCCAGGTACCTGTCCAGGTCCAGGGATCTTCAGGCGGAAGCAGTGGATGCGTTCACACTTCCTTGGTGTTACCAACCTGCTTATATTTTCCCGTCTCTAGTTCTTCTTCCAAGAGTGATCTCCAAGATCATCATGGAATAATCGCTTGTGTTGCTGGTAGCTCCAGCATGGCCTCACAGGTTTTGGTATGCGGATTTTGTTTGGATGTCCAGTTGCCAACCTTGGCCACTTCCATTAAGGCCAGACCTTCAGTCTCAAGTTCTGTTTTTCCATCAGGATCTCAAATCATTAAATTTGAAGGTATGAAATTAAACGCCTAGTTCTTAGTCATAGAGGTTTCTCTGACTCAGTGATTAATACTATGTTACAGGCTCGTAAATCTGTTTCTAGAAAGAATTATTATCGAGTTTGGAAGACTTATATTTCATGGTGTTCTTCTCTTTCAGAATTCCTAGAATTTTATAGTTTCTTCAGGATGGTTTGGATAAGGGTTTGTCTGCAAGTTCCTTGAAGGGACAAATCTCTTCTCTTTCTGTTTTATTTCACAGAAAGATTGCTAAGCTTCCTGATATTCACTGTTTTGTATAGGCTTTGGTTTGTATCAAGTCTGTCATTAAATCAATCTCTCCTCCTTGGAGTCTTAATTTGGTTTTGAAGGCTTTACAGGCTACTCCATTTGAGCCTATGCATTCTTTGGACATTAAACTACTTTCTTGGAAAGTGTTGTTTCTTTTGGCCATCTCTTCTGCTAGAAGAGTTTCTGAATTATCTGCTCTTTCTTGTGAATCTCATTTTCTGATTTTTCATCAGGATAAGGCAGTTTTGCAGACTTCATTTAAATTCTTACCTAAGGTTGCGAATTCTAACAACATTAATAGAAAAATTGTTGTCCCTTCTTTGTGTCCTAATCCTAAGAATTCTTTGGAGAGATCCTTACATTCTTTGGATGTGGTAAGAGCTTTGAAATATTATGTTGAAGCTACTAAAGATTTCAGGAAGACTTCTAGTATATTTGTTATCTTTTCTGGTTCTAGGAAAGGTCAGAAGGCTTCTGCCGTTTCCTTGGCATCGTGGTTAAAGCTTTTGATTCATGAAGCTTATTTAGAGTCGGGTCAAGCCCCGCCTCAGAGAAATACAGCTCATTCTACTAGATCAGTCTCCACTTTGTGGGCTTTTAAGAATGAAGCTTCAGTTGATCAGATTTGCAAAGCAGCAACCTCGTCTTCTTTGCATACATTTACTAAATTCTACCATTTTGATGTATTTGCTTCTTCGGAAGCAGTTTTTGATAGATAAGTTCTTCAGGCAGCTGTTTCAGTTTGATTCTTCTGCTTATGTTTTAAGGTTTTTTTTTTCATTTATGAGAATAAACTTATATTTTGGGTTGTGGATTAATTTTTTTCAGTGGAAAATGACTGTTTTTATTTTATCCCTCCCTCTCTAGAGACTCTTGTGTGGAGTTCCACATCTTGGGTATTGCTATCCCATATGTCACTAGCGCATGGACTCTTGCCAATTACATGAAAGAAAACATAATTTATGTAAGAACTTACCTGATAAATTAATTTCTTTCATATTGGCAAGAGTCCATGAGGCCCACCCTTTTTATGGTGGTTATGATTTTTTTGTATAAAGCACAATTATTTCCAAATTCCTTTGTTGATGCTTTTTACTCCTTTCTTTTTCACCCCACTACTTGGCTATTCGTTAAACTGAATTGTGAGTGTGGTGAGGGGTGTATTTTTAGGCATTTTGAGGTTTGGGAAACTTTGCTCCTCCTGGTAGGATTGTATATCCCATACGTCACTAGCTCATGGACTCTTGCCAATATGAAAGAAATTAATTTATCAGGAAAGTTCTTACATAAATTATGTTTTCTGAGCATTTGCTATCAGATTGATAAAGTGGAGTAGTGACTGTGCAATTCTACTGTTTTTTCTACAGAACAAAGCAAGCTTTTGATCTGATTTAGTATAAATAACTCACCCTCTTTATGGCTGAGCAAAATGTTCTCTTGGAAGTTTAATTTTCTTTTGTTGTATATAAGTCTGAAACTGCTCACATGGGCAGTGCTTTACATGCAATTTTATCAGAGCAAGGTACTACCTGGCAGGCCTATTCAAGCCTGTCTGTCACTGTGTCTTGCTGTGCCACTCTGTAGGGTTTGCAATTTGTTTGTGTCCTGGGAGCCCACAGTGTGAACTTCAGTGGTTATAGCAGATGTTGCATTGCTTCTTTCATACCAGCCCAGGCTGAGCAGGACAAAGTTAGCAAGCGAAAGCAGCATATGCGTATACATAACCACCAATCACTATCTGTGTTCAACTCCCAAACTATGTTACAAGGGGAAGGAGGTAAAGATATGGTGCCCCAATTATCAAAAGGTGTCTGGCCTGGTGTGATTATTAAAGAATGTTTATCAATACTTCTATTTCCCTGTTAGAATTATCTAATGTCACTTTTTTAGTGTCTCGCTAAGGGGTGTATACTGTATTTTTGTATGGGAAGAGGATGCATACATTACAAAAGTACACAATGAAAATCGTAAATTAAAAATCATACAAAACAAATAATCAGACATAAATGCGCAGGGAAAAAAATGTATTGTTAAAGTGCATCAAAATCATAATAAAATTGTTTACCAAAAATCATATTTTATTCTGCAGCGTAAAATGTTTAGTTAAACTACACAGGAATAAATCGTATTAAATATTGCTAAATAAATTAATCCTAATTTAAGTACATTGGATATGATTTGTACTTATAAATAAAAAATACAAGGCATAGTTGATGTTTAATAGTAAAATGGGCTTAAAAGGACACTGAACCCCAAATTTTTCTTTCATGATTCAGATAGACCATGCAATTTTAAGCAACTTTCTAATCTACTCCTATTATCAATATTTCTTCATTCTCTTGCTATCCTATTTTGAAAATCATAAATGTAAATCTTAGCAGCCAGCCCATTTTCGGTTCAGCAGCATGGATAGCGCTTGTTTATTGGAGGCTGACATTTACCCACCAATAAGCAAGCATAACCCAGGTTCTCAACCAAAAATGGGCCGGCTCCTATGCATCACATTCCTGCTTTTTAAATAAAGATAGCAAGAGAATAAGAAAAATTGACAATAGGAGTAAATTAGAAAGTTGCTTTAAATTGCATGCTCTTTCTGAATCATTAAATGAAAAATGTGCGTTTAGTGTCCCTTTAACACGAGTGTTCCATGGGCATATATGACATTTTTTCTTAAATCCAAGCGTAATTATTTATCTGCCCTACAGTTCTCACTGTTTTTTTCTCACAAACTAAAAAGTTGGTAAAAAATACTTAAAGGGCCATAATACCCAAATGTTTAAACACTTGAAAGTGATGCAGCATAGCTGTAAAAAGCTGACTAGAAAATATCACCTGAACATCTCTATGTAAAAAAGAAAGATATTTTACCTCAAAAAATCCTCAGTAGCCACCTCCCATTGTAAAGGATTTCTAAGCAGCATATTAGTGTGTCTGTCCCGGGACAACTGAAGGGATGAGCATCGTGAACTCTCATATTATTTCACCAATCAGGTAAAGGAAGCTTACTATGAAATCTCATGAGAGTTAAGTCAAATCTCATGAGATCACAGTAAGAGTTCATGACCTCAGCACTGTTGATGCTGATTGGCTGCTGTTCATTTCTTCATTTTTTTATTTTTTTTACCTGCAGCTGGGAGCAGCTGAGTATAACTTTTTACACAGAACTAACTCTACTGAGCTGAGGAGATTGTGAGGTAAAATATCTTCCTTTTTTACATAGAGATGCTCAGGTGATATTTTCCTGTCAGCTTTTTACAGTTATACTGCATCAGTTTCAAGTGATTTAGCATATGAGTATTATGTCCCTTTAATACCCTAATAGAAAAAAACATGTATACAAAAATAGAGGCAATTGTAAGATGATATAGCAGAAACCAGCGCAATGTGATTATTTCTTGATGCAGGATCTGCCTCCCAGAGTCTGCCTCTTTTTTAAGATAATTCCACCAGGGCAACCCATGCGAGGGTCGGCAGTAATCAACCACATGGTCATGAGCAGGTGTGTTTTTCTTCAAAAAAGGCTACCATTATTTATTTCCATCTTTTCAGGTAGTTAGTTTAGATCTGCATCATTTTAACTTATCAAGCTTGTAAACTATATGCCTAATGTAAAAGGTTTATTTCTACTGGTTTTGCAACCTAGGGAAGTCTGAAAAAAGGATGCTCAATTTACGTTGACTTCTTTACATTCACAAGTATTTGATGATATTAAAAGAAACTGAACAGAAAATGCCACAATGTCATATAACAAAATCTCTGCAACAAGTAAGCTCACTGTGGTTGCTTGTCCTATAGGATTTAGATCCATTTTTGCTCAAGTAAATAATAAAATGGACCATTAAATTGTTTAATTTGCCAGTCATATCTTGACAGATGTTAAATAACGATATTCTCAGCCTGAAAGAAAAGCTTGTGCAGTAGCTTGGGGGCTGTGAACGCTTTCATCTTTAACAGTATTCACTTCACAATAAAGATAAAAACATAATATTAATAGAGAATCCAAAACCAAAACAACTAGCTTGTATAAATGAATGGCGGTCACATTTATAATCATACAGTGTTTTGTCATTCACAGATCATGTATTGATAGTCTGTCAAATTATATTCCAAGACATCCATTTACATTTAACATGGTCCGTTCTGCAGTGTCATATCAATAGGTGAACTTTATCTGGATTTTTACGAGCAACATTATTATAAAAGTAAGATCAATCATACATCATCATCTGGAGTACAGCAGTGTATTCCTTCTAATGCAAACTTTATAGAGAATTTATAGTCCATGAAGAAATACAATTATTATATTTTTGCAATATGGCAGAAGGTGATATATTTTTATTCAGAATTGTGAAAACAAAGCTACTGTTAATATATATATATATATATATATATATTTCACCTTCTTGGAGCACTAGTTTGAAACTAAAACCCCAAAAAACAAGAATAGAACCATTAAAAATAGTTTACCTAATTGATTATTAATTGTCTTGAAACTTGTGGTACATTTTATAGAGAAAAATAAGCACTAGTTATTGTGGATGTATAGTTACAAAATTATGTTCTGTAACCATTATCATTAGCATCTGCTATCATCTGCATCTAATGTATTTATATTACCATATCTTGTTAACAAATTATTGTAAATAGAATCACAGAAAAATAAGAGCAGAAAATGATTGTTCTTTCGAAATTTATCATTTAAGCAGATTCCACAGAATATTTTGCAATTCAACATGGAAATTATATCTTCTGCAGTCAAGGATTTGTTGATCATTTCAAGGGGAACTTAAAAAAAAAACAGATTAAAAAAAATATATCAACAGTTTCATAAACTTCAGGTAGTAAATTATTTTTCATTCCACAACAAAAATACTTTCTCAGACCTAGATGTCTCAAGGAAAGATTATCACATCAATTCTTCTAAAAGGTCAAAAATATGCAGATGAGAAAAGAAGGGTCATTATTTGTGACTTGCAAGAGGAAAATCATGTTCTATTGAAACAAAAAGGTGGTGAACAAAGATATGACTTCTTTTCATCCTAGTCCAATCAATGTTCTTCAAGAAAAGGCACTATGATGAAGTCCTGCAAGGGAAGAATATTGTGCAATGTAAAAACATGTTAAATTATAATACACATTTAAATTGATCAGGTATCTGAGTATAGGTAGTAGTAAAGTAATATATATGTATATATATATATATATATATATATATATATATATATATATATATATATATATATATATATATATAGGGAGTGCAGAATTATTAGGCAAGTTGTATTTTTGAGGATTAATTTTATTATTGAACAACAACCATGTTCTCAATGAACCCAAAAAACTCATTAATATCAAAGCTGAATAGTTTTGGAAGTAGTTTTTAGTTTGTTTTTAGTTATAGCTATTTTAGGGGGATATCTGTGTGTGCAGGTGACTATTACTGTGCATAATTATTAGGCATCTTAACAAAAAACAAATATATACCCATTTCAATTATTTATTTTTACCAGTGAAACCAATATAACATCTCAACATTCACAAATATACATTTCTGACATTCAAAAACAAAACAAAAACAAATCAGTGATCAATATAGCCACCTTTCTTTGCATGGACACTCAAAAGCCTGCCATCCATGGATTCTGTCAGTGTTTTGATCTGTTCACCATCAACATTGCGTACAGCAGCAACCACAGACTCCCAGACACTGTTCAGAGAGGTGTACTGTTTTCCCTCCTTGTAAATCTCACATTTGATGATGGACCACAGGTTCTCAATGGGGTTCAGATCAGGTGAACAAGGAGGCCATGTCATTAGATTTTCTTCTTTTATACCCTTTCTTGCCAGCCACGCTGTGGAGTACTTGGACGCGTGTGATGGAGCATTGTCCTGCATGAAAATCATGTTTTTCTTGAAGGATGCAGACTTCTTCCTGCACCACTGCTTGAAGAAGGTGTCTTCCAGAAACTGGCAGTAGGACTGGGAGTTGAGCTTGACTCCATCCTCAACCCGAAAAGGCCCCACAAGCTCATCTTTGATGATACCAGCCCAAACCAGTACTCCACCTCCACCTTGCTGGCGTCTGAGTCAGACTGGAGCTCTCTGCCCTTTACCAATCCAGCCACGGGCCCATCCATCTGGCCCATCAAGACTCATTCTCATTTCATCAGTCAATAAAACCTTAGAAAAAATCACTCTTGAGATATTTCTTGGCCCAGTCTTGACTTTTCAGCTTGTGTGTCTTGTTCAGTGGTGGTCGTCTTTCAGCCTTTCTTACCTTGGCCATGTCTCTGAGTATTGCACACCTTGTGCTTTTGGGCACTCCAGTGATGTTGCAGCTCTGAAATATGGCCAAACTGGTGGCAAGTGGCATCTTGGCAGCTGCACGCTTGACTTTTCTCAGTTCATGGGCAGTTATTTTGCGCCTTGGTTTTTCCACACGCTTCTTGCGACCCTGTTGACTATTTTGAATGAAACGCTTGATTGTTCAATGATCACGCTTCAGAAGCTTTGCAATTTTAAGAGTGCTGCATCCCTCTGCAAGATATCTCACTATTTTTGACTTTTCTGAGACTGTCAAGCCCTTCTTTTGACCCATTTTGCCAAAGGAAAGGAAGTTGCCTAATAATTATGCACACCTGATATAGGGTGTTGATGTCATTAGACCACACCCCTTCTCATTACAGAGATGCACATCACCTAATATGCTTAATTGGTAGTAGGCTTTCGAGCCTATACAGCTTGGAGTAAGACAACATGCATAAAGAGGATGATGTGGTAAAAATACTCATTTGCCTAATAATTCTGCACTTCCTGTAAAGTGGCGGCTTGTGGGTTATTTAAATTCGGGTTTACGGACTAGTTATGTAAAATAGTTTTATTTATATATATATATATATATCGTAAAAACAGTGAAACCTTCAGGGAATCTTTGAACTGCAAAAGTATGGACACTCCTTTTACTCTATGAGAAAAGTGAACTATATATAGTCTCCATTCCAACATGTTATAATGACACATTCTTTCTTCTCTTGCATATCTTTCAGATTCCAAAACATTAGAGAGGGAAAGGTCACCAAAAAGCACAGCTAGATTACAAGTGGAGCGCTATATTTTTGCATGCCCGGAAATGGGCAAATTCTACTTGTCATCATCTTAGGTACTGGCAGACAATTTGCTAGTATGCAGTTTAGGGATATTTTTTATATATATATTTTTTAATTTCTGTAGTGTAGGGAACCCTCCTTCACCACCCACCTCCCTGATCCCCCCCCCCCCCCAAACAGCTCTCAAGCCTCCCCCTCTATCTAATAGCCTCCATCTTAAGTACTAGCAGACAGTCTGCTAGTGCTCAGTTTAGGGATAGTTTTTTTTTTTAAATTTAAATATATATAACCCTCCTCACCCACCCACCTTACTAATCTCCCCCAAACAGCTCTCTAACCCTCCCCCTCTTTCTAATAGCTTCTCAAGCTGTCAGCTGTCTCCAGTACCCAATTATTATTATTATTATATATATATATATATATATATATATATATATATATATATTATTTATATAATTTTATTTTTTTCTGTAGTGTGGGTATTCCCTCTCACCCTCCCCTCAACTGATTGACACTGGGTCCCACCTATCCCCCTCTCTTAACTATTGCTGCAGTGTAGCAGCCCATACCTCCATCTCCCTCATCAATTTTTATTTTCAGAGAATCCCTCTCTTCTCAAGATGCACCGCCCGCCCACCTCCATCCTTCCTCCCACACCAGCCACAACAGTACTGCAAGCCGATAGAATATGTTGCTGATCTATTCAACAGCAATATTTCATCAAGCACGAATGTGTCATTTGTGTAACACATTAGCAGGGGTTAAAACATAGATCTGATGTTAAAAAGTTGGAGATGATTACAAGTTAAACACATTACTCCATTTAAATTGTCCAAAATAATAGATAATATATATATATATATATATATATATATATATATATATATATATATATATATATATATATATATACTGTAAATATATATATATATAAATATATATGTATATGTTTTTAATGACATATTTTCAATGCTAAGTTTAGTTGTAAATGTAATTATGCATATGCTGAATAAACATACATTTGTGTGGGAAGTTAATAAAATTGTTTGTTTTCTGCTAAGTTTAGCTTTAAAATTGCATTATTTTGTGTGCTAAATAAACAAACATTTGTGTGTGAAATTAAAGAACATTTTCTATTCGTATTCTGCTTTAAAATACACAAATGAATTTGATTGACATTTTTACATTGGTGCTTTTTTTTTTTTTACTTTTGCAAACATTCAACCAACAGATTTATTTGTGGAAGTCAGTCATACCTTTTGTATGCAAGGATAGGCACAGTCATCATAGCTAAGAATAAGTTTGTGGATTGAGCTGGTTCTCATTTAAATAGAAATAGGGTAAGAAATGCTTTCACATCAGAAGCCTATACTATTCTATTTTGTAATTGCTGTTATTTTGTAATCGCTGTTATGGGAATACAAAATTTAACACTTCAGATGTCATGAAGTCATATTTATATATTAAAGGTGTATGTCTGCCTATATTGCTCCTAAAATGAATGCGGTACCTAGCTACCCCAGAAAGAGTAAATAATGAGATATAATTTAGAAGCGCACTAAAAGAGGCTGGGGCAGATTAGAGTGCAATGTGTGCAAAATTGGTGGTTCTATCTTAAAACATATATGAGTACAATCTTACGACATATATGAGTACAATCTTATGTAGAATGATGTGACTATTACAATGCTATGTTAAAAAACATATTAAAAAACCCATATAAAATCGGATTTATAATTTTTGTATAGTGAATTCATCTATCTGCGACACTACATCACTTTAGGATGCTACATGGATTTATTATAGACTTTTCTTCACTGACTTTTCTCTTTTTGGGACTAACCAACCATACCACTAACGTGGTCCATTCATTATTTCTACTATATTGTCTTTTATTTATTGTACTGTTTTTATATGTTTTTTTAGAGCTCATTGTACACATGGATCCATGTTATATATTTTAACACTGTGAAATAATTCTCTTTCTATAGATACAGAATAAATATGTTTTAATAGACATAGCATTGTAATAGTCACAGCATTCTATGTATTGTACTCATATATGTCGTAAGATTGTACTCATATATGTTTTAAGATAGAACCACCAATTTTGCACACATTGCACTCTAATCTGCCCCAGCCTCCTTTAGTGTGCTTCTAAATTATAGATATATTAAAGTAGCTTTCATATGCTAATTTCAATATCTAAAATTAAATATCCAAATGCTTACTATACCATTAGGCATTAGGATCCATGGAACTATCATTAATGTAATACAAATGAACCAAACAGGTAAAGTCAATATTCAAAGGTCAAGATATGTGTCTTGTAAGTACTCAGGTATTATGTTTTCTTGAACCTGTCCATCCAATAGAATCTCGCCGCACCAATCAAAGGGTTCTGGTTCCTCCTCCAATCTCAACTGCGCTGCTCTTACCTCTCAGCTCCTCTCAGCTAAACGGCTCGTAAAGTGTCATCACGTGACTGGAGTGACAACGTCACGTATCCGAACCGATAGCACCACCTCTGTTCACTCGCACTGTCGCACAGGCTGATCTGTGCAATTAAGACTCTATAGGGATAGGTTGGAGGCTGGGAGCAGGCTGCAGGCAAATGAATTAGCAGTGATATGACAGGCAGGTAGCCTATAACTGCACGTGCGGTTATAATTAAAAAAAAAAGTTACATTTTTTATTTTATTTTTTAAATAAAACAATTTGGCTTTTACTTTTTTTAGGGTAAACTAAATATAATTTTTCCAATAGGGGGGCTATTGGAAAAATTATATTTTATTCAGAAAAATTTTTTCTTCATTTGGGCTGGGGGTTCATGTGCGGCTGTGCGCATATGGAGGAGCCTCCACTGTGTGTGTATATATATATATATATATATATATATATATATATATATATATACACATACATATATATATATATATATACACACACACAAAACAGAAGGTATTTGAGCACTTGCATCAAAACATTTTTATATGCTGCACAAAAGCCCCTATGCTTTTATATTACAATTGGGATCTTATTCATAGAAAATGGCCATATTCAACTTAGCTAGCTTTGCAGCAAAACTTGTTTTTTTTTATTTTCAAGTGGATCTGCATCAATAACCCCCCTGTTTTGTGTAATTATTTGGTCTCATTGGCAGCACTCCCAAAAATGTATTTAAACTCTTTTTGTAAGTTATGCAGGTCTCCCGTATTACAAGTCACGGCGTTACAGCTATACCGCTAGCATTTTAGCTTTCACGCAACTCTCCATTCTGCGCTCAAAAAATGGCTTTTGAGTGTGGAATTTTCACTGTGCCTGTATTACAGGTTGTGCGGTCCGGCTATAACGCTAGCATTATGGCTTATACTGCCACGACCCATTTTGCAATCTGAGACCAGTAGTTATGGATTTTCCAAAACAAAAATGTTGCAAAGTACACTTACACTCATAAACTACACTTTTAACCCCTAAACCACCACCCCCAGCATTGCAAATACTATAATAAACCTATTAACCCCTAAACCGCCGCCCACCCACATCGCCAACACTAAATTAAAGTATTAACCCCTAATGCACCGCCCACCCACATTGCCAACACTAAAATAACCCCTAAACCGCCAGCCCCCCACATCGCTACTACTAAACTAAAACTATAAACCCCTAAACCGCTGGCCCCCTACATCACAACACACTAAATTAAACTATTAACCCCTAAACCTAACACCCCCCTAACTTTAAATATAACTACTTTCAAATAAATAAAAACTTACCTGTGAAATAAAAAAAACTAAGATTAAACTATAAATTAACCTAACATTACTATTTTTAAAAAAATAAATAAAAAAATTACAAAAAAATTAGTGTGAGTGTCCTGTAGTCCCGAAAGTAGGCCTGCGATAGAAGTTATGGGAGAGGGATGTTGGGCTATATGGGAATAATGCCGAAGCTTGTCCCACATATCTAAGCACTCCCAAACCACTGGGTTAATCATGTCTAGTTCCCTGCAACAGTGTGGGGGGGTCCATACTAGGTCTCGAAGGTGGACATTATAGGGCAAGGAAGCCTGCTCGATTGATCTCCATTTGGATTGGGAGAGTTTAACTCCCCATTGTGCAACATGGGTGAGCATCACTCCCTCGTAGTACCTGAACACAGAAGGAGACGCTATACCTCCTGAGGTTCTAGGGAGTTGAAGTATTTTATGCGCCACTCTAGGGGGCTTACCTTGACAGATATATTTTGTCAGTTCACTTTGAAACTGTAGAAGTATATGCTTAGGGATCATAATGGGGAGGCACCGAAATAAGTAAGTAAGCCTGGGTAGGAAGGACATTTTTAATGCAGCTATCCTACCTAACCAGGAGACGTGGGATAAGTTCCAATCTCGTTTAAGGGAATGAAGCACTGTCAAAAGTGGGAGGTAGTTATCTCTAATTATCTAAGAAAAACAGCCGGAGAACTTAACTCCTAGGTGTAGAACAAATTTCTCTGTCCAGTTAAAATCAAATCTGGATTTCAGAGAAACTAACTGGTCACCGGGAATGTCCTGCGTATATATCTCTGTTTTTGATAAATTCAGCTTATAGAAAGAGTGGGCTCCGAAGGAAGCCAGAGTATCCATGAGTCTGGGGATAGAGTGTGCAGGATCTGATGAAAAAAGGGTAACATCATCTGCAAATAAAGCTATCTTGTGTACCGTACCGAACAAGGTGACACCCTTTATTTGGGAGTCCATTCTGATTTGTTCCGCCAAAGGCTCTATGTCCAATGCGAACAACAGGGGCGATAACAGGCAGCCCTGTCTGGTGCCATTTGCTATAGAGAAAGAGGAGGAGTGGAAGCCGAGACCGCTTACCGAGGCCGTAGGAGTAGAGTAAAGGGCTTTAACTGCAGTTTCTATTTCCCTAGGGAACCAAAAACACTCAAGTAACTCCCACAGATACTGCCATCTAAAGCGGTCAAAAGCCTTCTCGGCGTCAAGAGAGATAACCAATAGGGGCCTGTTAAGTTTGGAAGAGAGACTAAGAATATTAAGCAGCCGCCTCATATTGTCCAGGCCCTCTCGCTGTGGGACAAATTCTTCTTGGTCCGGATTAATAAGGGATGGCAAGAGACTTGCCACCCGGTTAGCTAACAATTTGGAATAAAACTTTATGTCGGTGTTAATAAGCTATATTGGTCTATAGCTAGCACACAAGGAGAGATCTTTGTTCGGCTTTAAGATAGTAATAATAGTGGCTTCCAGAAATTCCTTTTTAAAACAGCCCTCTTCTCTAGCAAGATTATAGAGCCTAAGCAGTAAAGGAGAGAGTTCCCGAATGAAAATTTTATAAAAATGAACTGGGAAACCGTCTGGACCCGGCGACTTAAAAGACTTAGATTTTTTGATGACCCTCTGGAGTTCCATAAGTGAAAAGGGAGAGTTTAGGAAGTCACGCTGTTCAGGAGTAAGTGTAGGGAGCTTTAAGGAATTTAAGAATAAGCGTAAATTGTATAAGGATGTTGCCTGGGGCTTCTCAGATCTATTTATATTATACAGGTTAGAATAATATTCAGCAAATGCTCCTCCTATTTGTGATGGAATTTTAAGGAGGGAGTGTGCCGAGCGAATACTATGGATACGCGAGACACCCGTCCTATTTCTAATTTTGTTGGCCAACAGGGTGTCCGCTTTATTACTTTTATAGTAGAACAACTACTTTAATTTGGTTAGTTTAAGTTGTGTTCTACGAAGCTCAAGTTACGAGATGTGATCCCTGACAGTTGCAATTTGGCGTATTAAGGTTGGAGTCGGGGAGCCCCTGTTTTGCGTTTCTAGATTTCGGAGCTTAATATGGGCTTGTGAGAGGGTGAGGCCAGTCTGCTTTCTAAGGTGTGCTTGTTTGGTGATCATGAATCCCCTTATGGTGGCTCTCGCGGCCCCCCCCATAAGGTGTCATCCTGAACTAGTGAATTATCGTTAATTTGTATAAAATGTGAAATATCCCTATGAAGCTCTTCTCTAAACGGGACATCTCCAAGTATTTGGTGAGGCATGCACCATGGGGTCCTAGTATGTGAGATATTTGCTGAATGTATGTCGGCCAAGATGGGGTCGTGTTCAGATCAGGCACATAGGGAGATCTTGGCTTGCGTAACTAGGTCAAGTGAGTCAGCCATGGAGAATATGTAGTCAATTCTAGCATACAATTTGTGCGGATGTGAGAAGTGTGTATAGTTCCTGTCAGTCGGATGGATGGCTCTCCAAATGTCATAGTATCCTGAGCAGGACATTAAGTTACGAAACCTATTAGCCAGGAGTTCAGCAGTCGAGTGTGTTTTAGCTATGTCAGTAGTCTTCCTGTCAACTCTATGGTCCCAGACCCTGTTAAAGTCACCGGCTAAAAGGACTCTACCTTGTTTGACCTGATCTAGTGTGTGCAGAATGCGCTTTAAACATTTCGGCTGATGAGTATTGGGCAGATAGACAAAGGCCAACGTGTAGATTACATGATTCAATTTACAAATCAGAATGACATATCTTGCTTGGGGATCCCTAATGACTTGTATTAATTTGAAGGCAAGGTGCTTATGAAGTAAGATCGCTACTCCTCTTGCTTTCTTGGTAAAGGGGGCAAATTCAATTTGAGTATAGGATTTAGAGGTAATTTTGAAGGGTTCATTGACTAACCAGTGCGTTTCCTGAAGGAAGACAATGTCAGGGTTATGAAACTTCAGAGATAAACTGCGCTTGTGGGGGAAGTTGAGGCCTCTAACATTATGGGTAAGGATGCGAACAGTTGACATATTTAAAAATTGGCGTGCTAGTGGAATCAAAGTGATATATGCTATTTATTTAACAGGGACAGGTAAAAGTGAAGGATTATCGGGTAAGGGTAGGTAGGGTAGGTTAGACACTAGTAAAGTGTCTGAAGATGTGGTGGAAATAATCCACCTCAAAAAAGCCCTAGTATGGGCCTCTAAGTGGGGGGGAGAACACTGTGATAAAGAACAAGGGTAGTACAGGCCGATAACATCAGCCCCGCTCTGTAAAATTTAAACATGTGAGCATTACGAGCAGACAGTAGACCTCAAAAAAAAGAAATTCACAGTAATAGAAAGAACATTTCAGTATGTGTATATCTAAACATTTGTAGGTGTGAATAGGGTAAAAGTCCAAGAAAGATCATCGCTTATTTATTGGTGTGTATAGGCTTACAAGTGAGGTAGTAAAACGATCCCATGGGGCATGGGCTTCATCCTGGAAAATCAAGAAACTTCCCCAAGCGATCCACCAATGTCCGAGGGCTGATGCATCTTAGGGCATTTTACTCTTTGGCCTTCTGCAGACCATTCTGGTGCAGAGGTACGCAATTTAGGATGGGGAGGCACTTGTATAGGCAGAGGATCATGTAGTAATCCCCAAGAGGTTAGGAGGGAAATTCCCTGGGAGAGAGTGGTGGCCACAGATGTTTGGTTATCCTTGGTAATAATAAGTGGGGTAGCCCCATCGGTATTTAATGTTGGTTTTACGAAGAATGGAAGTGACAGGCTGGATCTGCCGACGTTGCTGAAGAGTATGGGCCGAGAGGTCTGGGAGGAGCTGAACATCCCTGAATCTTTCGCTGAGGGTTGGCTTCTTGAAGGAGGCTTGCATTAACCTGTCCTTGTATTGGAAGCTGTGGAAACACACTATGACATCTCTCGGCTTATCCAAGGCCACCAACCTAGAATGGAGGGCCGTATGACCTCGCTCCATTGTGCTCATTAGGCCCTCTGGGGAACCCACCAGCTCCTGGAAAAGAGCCTGTAGATACTCATGAAGATCTCCTTGCGAAACAGACTCTGGAATGCTCCTCAACCTTATATTGTTGCGTCTGGACCTATCCTCAACATCCGCCAACTTGAATTCCAATTGTGAGATTTGGTCAGCCAGATTTTCTGAGTACAAAAGTAGGTTAGATTGGTCCACAGCAATATCATCCTGTTTGCGTTCCAACGCATCCACCCTTTCTCCAATTTCAGAAATCTCCTTCTTGAGCTCGGCAGAACTGCACTGTATCTCCTGAGTTACGGATCTAGTCTGCATAGCCAGCATTTTTTTCAGTGTGGATTCTGTAATAAAGTGTTGTGATGAAGTATTAGAGATCATGCTAGATTGGGACTCCTCATCCTGAGAGTCAGGATCACTTAGCTCCCCATGGGCCTCCATGGTTGGTTCTTTAGCTGACTGCGTAAAGTGGTCATACACTGTCCTCTTGGACTTAGATGTAGACTTAGGGTGCTTTCTAGCAGAATGAGGCATTTTAAGGGCCACCGATCCCCAATAGAAGCAGTCTCAAGGGGGACTGTAGCTCTGTAACAGGGCACAAAATACACACCACTGAGGAGAAAGGGGGTTAGCTCAAATAAAACAGTTACACATCAGGCATTACACATATACCTTTAGAGCGGGGCCAGATGGCATCTTTCAACTGGAGCTACTTCATTTGACGCTCAGCAACCAACACAGTAAGCCTATAATAGTCAGCTATGCAAATAGGAGATATACTATGCTGTTAAGGAATAAAGGGTTAAGTAAGTGAATGTTTTGGTATTCCAGGTATTACCCATATATGTTTTAGAGCGGGGCTGGTCAGTATATCTCAGGGAGGGCTACATCATATTATCTATTGTCTGCTGTTCTCCAGCCAAAGGCACCGAGACCTAAGTAGCTTAGTGGTTGAGCTGATACGGTGCTGGGAAAAAATTATGCTGCCAAGGACTCAGTCCTCCCGTCACCTAACAGCACGCAAATGCCACCACTAAGTAAGGGCCTAAAGTCCCCCTCTTGACTCGGGGTAAAGGGATACGGCCCGAAGGAAGGGGAAAAGGATGGGGGAGGTGACCAGCTCAGACTAGCAGAGCTGGAAAGGGAGAGTCTCGAGGGGGTCTCACAAATCACAGTGCACAATATGAAGTTTCAGCATGTAACACAATGTAAACTAACGTGCAGGCAAAAATTTAAAATTAAACAGTAAAATGACACTACACTTTGGGTTAAAGTCCCAAAAGTGCAGCAGTTATTGGAGTATGGAGGTAGCTACTGCTACTAATATTGAGTCCATGACAACCTGTGTAGAAATTGTCTCTAGCAGTTCCTTGGGGAGGAACTAATACTATTGATGAGATGTGGGTGAACACTTTAATAGTCCCCTCCAGGTGCAAGTTCCTCACAGGTATGACTATGGGTGCTTGCTCAAGAGAGGGGGAAAGTTCCCAGGCAGGGCCAATAGGGTAAGGGCCAAGGGGTAGACTTTCCTGCAGTGGCCAGATGAATTTATACTTTAATCTCCAAGCATGACAAGTGCAGATTATAAAATGGCAGGTTTAAGGGGCACCTCTTATGTATAGGGAGGTATCATATACTGCCTCAAAGCCTCACCGAGCTCCATGGAAGGATAGTTGAGTACTTAGGATATGGAAAGCTGTAAACCAGTCACAAAGAGCCTTATTACGTGTAGCAGTCTTATGGTTGTCAGTAGCCTGGCTTATAAGAGGTGTATGTAAGACACGAGAGGGCAGGCTGGGATGCTAAATTACTGTAGAACTGCAATATAACTTTTAGATATGGCTCAAGGAGAGCTACTATGCAGAGTGTGGAGGGTGGGCCCAGGGTTTATGGACAATAGGCCTCTAAGTGATAAACAATACAGATAGTGTGTAAAAAGTATTTCTCACCAGGAGCTCCTGCTCCACAGCACCTGCGACCTAGATCTTGTCACCAAGCTCTGAACCTCTCCCATCCGAAGCTTGACATGCAGCGGGAGGGTCTCGCAAGGCCAAATCTGGATCAGATGGGTAGCCTCCCTTAGTTCGTTTACGGAGCAGGCCCCAAACCTTGACAGTGGCTTCAGTTTTTTTTTTTTTACCTCCAGAGCCCCTAAAGGCTTCAAGGCCTCTCGCTGCGTTCTCCGATTTCAGCTGCTCCGGAGCAGATCCCCGACCCTCTAGAGCCTGGTGTGCAGTTGTTTTGTGAGCTTAGTAGCTCCTATGCGGTCTATGGCGTGGAGACACCTACTAAACGTAGGAAGATAAACTATATAGTCTCTACAAAAGTTGAAGTGCACAGTGTGGGTCTCTCTAGTTGTGCCAAGGGTACAGCACAATGTCCAGTATAGCTTAAATACAGCTTTTTAGGTGATTTAGGACTGGAGCTCTGTGTCTGCACATCCTCTCTGTTTGGCAGTTAGCTCCGCCCCCGGCGAACATCTTTTTTTTTTTTGCAATGTTAGGTTTTTTTATTTTTTCGTAGTGTTAGGATTTTTTAATATTGTAATTTAGGTTTTTTTATTTTTATATTATTTTATTTTTTTAAAATATTAATGTTAGGTAATTTATACAGGGAGTGCAGAATTATTAGACAAATGAGTATTTTGACCACATCATCCTCTTTATGCATGTTGTCTTACTCCAAGCTGTATAGGCTCGAAAGCCTACTACCAATTAAGCATATTAGGTGATGTGCATCTCTGTAATGAGAAGGGGTGTGGTCTAATGACATCAACACCCTATATCAGGTGTGCATAATTATTAGGCAACTTCCTTTCCTTTGGCAAAATGGGTCAAAAGAAGGACTTGACAGGCTCAGAAAAGTCAAAAATAATGAGATATCTTGCAGAGGGGTGCACCACTCTTAAAATTGCAAAGCTTCTGAAGCGTGATCATCGAACAATCAAGCGTTTCATTCAAAATAGTCAACAGGGTCGCAAGAAGCGTGTGGAAAAACCAAGGCGCAAAATAACTGCCCATGAACTGAGAAAAGTCAAGCGTGCAGCTGCGAAGATGCCACTTGCCACCAGTTTGGCCATATTTCAGAGCTGCAACATCACTGGAGTGCCCAAAAGCACAAGGTGTGCAATACTCAAAGACATGGCCAAGGTAAGAAAGGCTGAAAGACGACCACCACTCAACAAGACACACAAGCTGAAACGTCAAGACTAGGCCAAGAAATATCTCAAGACTGATTTTTCTAAGGTTTTATGGACTGATGAAATGAGAGTGAGTCTTGATGGGCCAGATGGATGGGCCCGTGGCTGGATTGGTAAAGGGCAGAGAGCTCCAGTCCGACTCAGACGCCAGCAAGGTGGAGGTGGAGTACTGGTTTGGGCTGGTATCATCAAAGATGAGCTTGTGGGGCCTTTTCGGGTTGAGGATGGAGTCAAGCTCAACTCCCAGTCCTACTGCCAGTTTCTGGAAGACACCTTCTTCAAGCAGTGGTACAGGAAGAAGTCTGCATCCTTCAAGAAAAACATGATTTTCATGCAGGACAATGCTCCATCACACGCGTCCAAGTACTCCACAGCGTGGCTGGCAAGAAAGGGTATAAAAGAAGAAAATCTAATGACATGGCATCCTTGTTCACCTGATCTGAACCCCATTGAGAACCTGTGGTCCATCATCAAATGTGAGATTTACAAGGAGGGAAAACAGTACACCTCTCTGAACAGTGTCTGGGAGGCTGTGGTTGCTGCTGCACGCAATGTTGATGGTGAACAGATCAAAACACTGACAGAATCCATGGATGGCAGGCTTTTGAGTGTCCTTGCAAAGAAAGGTGGCTATATTGGTCACTGATTTGTTTTTGTTTTGTTTTTGAATGTCAGAAATGTATATTTGTGAATGTTGAGATGTTATATTGGTTTCACTGGTAAAAATAAATAATTGAAATGGGTATATATTTGTTTTTTGTTAAGTTGCCTAATAATTATGCACAGTAATAGTCACCTGCACACACAGATATCCCCCTAAAATAGCTAAAACTAAAAACAAACTAAAAACTACTTCCAAAAATATTCAGCTTTGATATTAATG
Source organism: Bombina bombina (assembly GCF_027579735.1). Classification (NCBI taxonomy): domain Eukaryota; kingdom Metazoa; phylum Chordata; class Amphibia; order Anura; family Bombinatoridae; genus Bombina; species Bombina bombina. The sequence goes on along the minus strand of NC_069504.1, from coordinate 447,746,754 downwards.
AGTTTTTTGGGTTCATTGAGAACATGGTTGTTGTTCAATAATAAAATTAATCCTCAAAAATACAACTTGCCTAATAATTCTGCACTCCCTGTAGTTTAATCTTAGTTTTTTTTTTATTTCACAGGTAAGTTTTTATTTATTTGAAGGTAGTTATATTGTTAGTTTAATATAAAGTTAGGGGTTAATAGTTTAATTTAGTGTGTTGCAATGTGCGGGGACGGCGGTTTAGGGGTTAATAGGTTTATTATAGTAGTTGCGATGTGGGGGGCTGGTGGTTTAGGGGTTAATAGGTATAATTAGGTGTTAGCAATACGGGGGTGGCGGTTTAGGGGTTAATAATTTTATTTAGTGTTGGCGATATCGGGGGCGGCGGATTAGCGGTTAATAGTTTTATTTAGTGTCAGCGATGTTTGGGGGCAGCGGATTAGGGGTATTTAGACTAGGGGTTTATGTTAGGGTGTTAGGTTTTTACATAACCTTCTTGTCCCCATAGACATCAATGGGGATTGTGTTATAGCGATCGCCATTCTGCAACCGTAGGTGTTAGTTTTTTCTAACACTTTCTCTCCATTGATGGCTATGGGAGAAAACATGCACAAGCACGTTAAGTCAAGCCTCAGCTTTTGTGTGGTATGGAGCTTATCGCGCCATAAGACACACAAGCTGAAACGTCAAGACTGGGCCAAGAAATATCTCAAGACTGATTTTTCTAAGGTTTTATGGACTGATGAAATGAGAGTGAGTCTTGATGGGCCAGATGGATGGGCCCGTGGCTGGATTGGTAAAGGGCAGAGAGCTCCAGTCCGACTCAGATGCCAGCAAGGTGGAGGTGGAGTACTGGTTTGGGCTGGTATCATCAAAGATGAGCTTGTGGGGCCTTTTCGGGTTGAGGATGGAGTCAAGCTCAACTCCCAGTCCTACTGCCAGTTTCTGGAAGACACCTTCTTCAAGCAGAGGTACAGGAAGAAGTCTGCATCCTTCAAAAAAAACATGATTTTCATGCAGGACAATGCTCCATCACACGCGTCCAAGTACTCCACAGCGTGGCTGGCAAGAAAGGGTATAAAAGAAGAAAATCTAATGACATGGCCTTCTTGTTCACCTGATCTGAACCCCATTGAGAACCTGTGGTCCATCATCAAATGTGAGATTTACAAGGAGGGAAAACAGTACACCTCTCTGAACAGTGTCTGGGAGGCTGTGGTTGCTGCTACACGCAATGTTGATGGTGAACAGATCAAAACACTGACAGAATCCATGGATGGCAGGCTTTTGAGTGTCCTTGCAAAGAAAGGTGGCTATATTGGTCACTGATTTGTTTTTGTTTTGTTTTTGAATGTCAGAAATGTATATTTGTGAATGTTGAGATGTTATATTGGTTTCACTGGTAAAAATAAATAATTGAAATGGGTATATATTTGTTTTTTGTTAAGTTGCCTAATAATTATGCACAGTAATAGTCACCTGCACACACAGATATCCCCCTAAAATAGCTAAAACTAAAAACAAACTAAAAACTACTTCCAAAAATATTCAGCTTTGATATTAATGAGTTTTTTTGGTTCATTGAGAACATGGTTGTTGTTCAATAATAAAATGAATCCTCAAAAATACAACTTGCCTAATAATTCTGCACTCCCTGTAGTTTAATCTTAGTTTTTTTTTTTATTTCACAGGTAAGTTTTTATTTATTTGAAGGTAGTTATATTGTTAGTTTAATATAAAGTTAGGGGTTAATAGTTTAATTTAGTGTGTTGCAATGTGCGGAGACGGCGGTTTAGGGGTTAATAGGTTTATTATAGTAGTTGCGATGTGGGGGGCTGGTGGTTTAGGGGTTAATAGGTATAATTAGGTGTTAGCAATACGGGGGTGGCGGTTTAGGGGTTAATAATTTTATTTAGTGTTGGCGATATCGGGGGCGGCGGATTAGCGGTTAATAGTTTTATTTAGTGTCAGCGATGTTTGGGGGCAGCGGATTAGGGGTATTTAGACTAGGGGTTTATGTTAGGGTGTTAGGTTTTTACATAACCTTCTTGTCCCCATAGACATCAATGGGGATTGTGTTATAGCGATCGCCATTCTGCAACCGTAGGTGTTAGTTTTTTCTAAAACTTTCTCTCCATTGATGGCTATGGGGGAAAACATGCACAAGCACGTTAAGTCAAGCCTCAGCTTTTGTGTGGTATGGAGCTTATCGCGCCATATCGTACAACAAAATAAGGTTTGTCTGTAACTTGTAATGGCAGTGCTATGGAAAGTGCGATACCGCTCATTTATTTGCATTATTTAAGCACCAGGTTTAGCGCACAACTTGTAATCTTGGTGTTTATTATTATTATTATCAACATAAGGTATTTGTAGAGCGCCAACAGATTCTGCAGCGCTAATTGGTTAAAGCACCCCACGCAAGCTCAGGTGCTCTTCTGAGACTGTTCTGGAGTTGTATATAAAGCCAGTGAGTCTTATTATATTATAAAGAGAAAAGCAGAAATGATTAAACCCACAAAGGCAAAGTTTTTTAGTGTTAGGACCAGTTAATATTTGAACACCTTGTAAGTTAGTGACTAGATAAGCGGAATATGGCCATATTGTGTGACTAAGATACTAATTTTAATATAAAAGCATATGTGATTTTTTTAAGGTGATTTTTTCAGGATTTAAAAATGTTTTGTTTACTTACAAGTGGATGTGCACCAAACCCCCCTGTTTTATAGAGATCCAATAAAAAATAGCTAATTTATTGATGGTGGGTGTTCTAGGGTGTTTAACCCTTTCACCCAATCCAACCCATATATACGCCATGCGGTACATTGGCTATCGTACCGCACCACGTATATATACGTTGTTGCTTCAGGATGCTCCAGCACTCTCGGCTGCTAAATTACAGCCAAGATCTGGAGCTCCTGAAGCTTCAGGCATCTGCCGCATATAGAGCCAGAGCGAGATCAGTGCTCAGCCTCCATATGAGGGCAGATGCCTGATCGCTACAGACGGTGACACTGCTTGTTTCACCATCTGTAACGATCTTCTGCTGGAGCCAGCGGGAGTTATGGGTGGGAGGCGGGTGAACGGCCCAGCAGGGGAGGCAGCAGGGAGAGGGAGGGAGTGGGAGGGGCCCTACACTACGAAAATAAAAAAAGGGACAGGGATGGATGGGGCAGCTACACTACGGAAAAGGTGGTGTGGGGGATCCTAAACTAAAGAACACGGGTGGAGGGAGACTACGCTACAGAAAAGCAATTAAAATATATATATATATATATATATATATATATATATATATGTATTAAAAAAAACGTTTTTCAGGTACTGGCAGTCAGCTGCCAGTTGAAACAATGTAATGTGAAGCACAGCACTCACCGCACAGCACGGAACAGGCTTACCATGCCCAATATCAATATAGAAAAATACAAATGTTCCAGCTGGTGCAAAAAGACCTTTTTATTGTGCAATATTGGGATACAAAAAGCAACGTTTCAGGCCAACAATCAGCCCTTTCTCAAGCTTGACCATCAGTGTGTGAACAAACATTTAAAAAGCCATAACGGCGCCAAAAATTGTGGTTGCAACATAAACATTGTCGCCCTCTAGTGGATAATTATAATATCAAATATACTGAAACATCAAAAACAAACTATTATAAATAATTAAATGACTATATATATCGCCACCTAGTGATTAATCAATACAAAAATACAAAATCTTAGTTATTCATCTATAAATATATTAAATAAACAACAATTCATATGCATCATTGTGACAATAAATACTGTGCTTTAAACTTCTAAAAAATAATTCAAATAATACATTTAATTAAAATAACAATTTTAACTGCATATTAAAATGTGTGTCATTAGTTACATATAGACACCACAATTAATATTTGGTTAAAAAACATATATCAAATACATTAACCTACATAAGTCTACTAATGAATAAAAGATTCATATCTCACTTTATCTTATCAGTAGGCAATTTGATTTGAACATAGGTCAGTATTGGATATTCAAAAGTCAGCTGCAGTACCTAAGATGGCGGCAGTAGTTAGATCAGGGGAGGTTTAGAGAGCTGTTTGGGGGGATCAGGAAGGTGGGGGTAAGGGGGATCCTACACTGCAGAAAATCTAAATATATATATATATATATATATATATATATATATAATAAATTAAAAAAAGCCTTACATTTTCATACTGGCATACTGTCTGCCAGTACCTAAGATGGGGTGACCAGTGTGGGTGAGGGAGGGCAGAAAGCTGTTTGGGAGGGATCTGGGGTTGAGAAGTGTCAGATGGCAGGGTAATCTCTACACTAAAGCTAAAATTAACCTTTTAAGCTAATAAACCCCTTCACTGCTGGGAATAATAGAAGTTTGGTTTAATTAGCGGCCTTCTAATTACAAAAAAAGCAGTGGCAAAGCTATATATGTCTTCTATTCCTGAACAATGGGGATCCCAGAGAAACTTTTACAAACATTTGTGCCATGATTGCACAAGTAGTATGTAAATAATTGAGAAAATCCTAAGTTTGTGAAAAAGTACCATTTTTTTTTTTTATTTGATGGTATTTGGCGGTGAAATAGAGGCATGAAATATACCAAAATGGGCCGAGATAAATACCTTGGGTTGTCTACTTAAAAAATATATATAGATTTGATAGGTAAATAAAAAACAAGCAAAGCTCTTGTCAAGGTATCTGAGCATAAATAAATAATATATACATATATATTTATATTATTTGATAGATCTGTGGCTGTGTACATAAAATAATTCATTTAATTTCTAAAAACTTCAAATGGCACTGTGTGAAATTTAGCCCCACTGTTTTTGATTACACAGGATGAATCATAAAGGTCACTTCAAAGAAGGATAGATTGTGAGATAGATGACCCCATACAGTGAAAAGAGACGTAAATGTCTAAAACTTTTCATTTAAAGCCTAATGAGATGATCACAATTTCAAGGAAATGGAAGTTAGCATGATGGAGCCTCAAAAGTACATGCCCATATATGGGTTTCCTGCCCAAGGTGTAGCCGATCCGTGAGTGTGTTTGAAAATACAAACATATTCAAGGAATTGTAGCTTTTAACAACTACCTGTTAAATGATCCCCTGTGAGCTGTGTACACATCTTACAAAACCATATGTCCATGCTGTATTTGAATCCATAAATTCTAGACAATGAAAGTGGCCAGGCAGAGACATATAACATTCATATTTGCTGAGATTGAGAAATATTGCAAATAGATATATGAATGTTTAACATTCTAACAATTATCTCTTTCATTTCAGGCATCTAAGAAGTACACATATAATTGATATTTTAAATGATATTCTGTATATTGTATCCTCTCAAAGAGAGATATACAGATATGAAATATTAATCTGTATGGAATAATAATCCAATGTAGATATAATTGTGTGAGAACCACATATATCTATGTATGTGATGTTGAACAAATGGCTGAAGAAGGAAATTGAATCCAGGATGAGGATATTATGATTTTAAGTTATTTCATAAAAGATATGGTTTTAAATGCATTTTATATATTATAAGTGTAATAAATTCACGTGTGGTCTTAAAATATGATGGTACAGAACAAAAAGGGGTGGAGTTATATCACATGATTTAACCCCAAACATAGAGAGAGAAGGGGGGCTAACTCTTGCAAACTTGAGCTGGCTGTCTGTGTGCTAAACTGTGACTGATGAAAATTTGGCTGCGTTACATACAGTTGCAAAAGGCATAATAGCTACCTTTCTTTTCCACATGCAAAAACTCATTTTTGGTATTCTGATAAACAAAGAAGTTTTTGGGAGATTGAACTACAAATTGGTTAAAATTGGTGTTGTATGATTGTTCTAATTTTTAATATTTTAAACAAAGGTAATTGGTAAGACCATAGTCAAATTGTAGTTAATAGGTTTAAAGGGGCACTCAGTATTTTAAACTGTGTTCATAGTCCTGGATAGTGTTAAGCTTGCCTTTTATATGCTAAATATTAAAAACAAACATCCATTGTTGCTGTAGGTAGCAGATTTAAAGGAATAAATTGTATTTTAAAACTAGTATTTCATAGCCTGTGTATTGTTAAACAAATTTTTGATGCTAAGTAATTTAACCTGGCAAATTATATATATAACTGGTCTTAATTGTAAGTAACTAACGCCTAGATTTAGAGTTCTGCGGCCAAAGGGGTGCGTTAGCTACGCTGGCTTTTTTCTGGCCGCACCTTTTAAATACCGCTGGTATTTAGAGTTCACAGAATGGCTGCGTTAGGCTTCAAAAAAGGAGCGTAGAGCATATTTACCGCAACTTCAACTCTCGATACCAGCGGTGCTTACGGACGCGGCCAGCTTCAAAAACGTGCTTGTGCACGATTCCCCCATAGAAAACAATGGGGCTGTTTGAGCTAAAAAAAAAACTAACACCTGCAAAAAGGCTGCGTTCAGCACCTAACGCAGCCCCATTGTTTGCTATGGGGAAACACTTCCTACGTCTGCACCTAACACTCTAACATGTACCCCGAGTCTAAACACCCCTAACCTTACACTTATTAACCCCTATTCTGCCGCCCCCGCTATCGCTGACACCTGCATATTTTTTTTAACCCCTAATCTGCCGCTCCGTAAACCGCCGCTACTTACATTATCCCTATGTACCCCTAATCTGCTGCCCCTAACACCGCCGACCCCTATATTATACTTATTAACCCCTAATCTGCCCCCCACAACATCGCCTCCACCTGCCTACACTTATTAACCCCTAATCTGCCGAGCGGACCGCACCGCTATCATAATAAAGTTATTAACCCCTAATCCGCCTCACTGCCGCCTCAATAACCCTATAATAAATAGTATTAACCCCTAATCTGCCCTCCCTAACATCGCCGACACCAAACTTCAAACATTAACCCCTAATCTGCCGACTGGAGCTCACCGCTATTCTAATAAATGTATTAACCCCTAAAGCTAAGTCTAACCCTAACACTAACACCCCCCTAAGTTAAATATAATTTAAATCTAACGAAATAAATTAACTCTTATTAAATAAATTATTCCTATTTAAAGCTAAATACTTACCTGTAAAATAAATCCTAATATAGCTACAATATAAATTATAATTATATTATAGCTATTTTAGGATTTATATTTATTTTACAGGTAACTTTGTATTTATTTTAACCAGGTACAATAGCTATTAAATAGTTAAGAACTATTTAATAGCTAAAATAGTTAAAATAATTACAAAATTACCTGTAAAATAAATCCTAACCTAAGTTACAATTAAACCTAACACTACACTATCAATAAATTAATTAAATAAAATACCTACAATTACCTACAATTAAACCTAACACTACACTATCAATACATTAATTAAATACAATACCTACAAATAACTACAATTAAATAAACTAACTAAAGTACAAAAAATAAAAAAGAACTAAGTTACAAAAAATAAAAAAATATTTACAAACAAGAAAAATATTACAACAATTTTAAACTAATTACACCTACTCTAAGCCTCCTAATGAAATTACAAAGCCCCCCAAAATAAAAAAAATGCCCTACCCTATTCTAAATTACAAAAGTTCAAAGCTCTTTTACCTTACCAGCCCTGAACAGAGCCCTTTGCGGGGCATGCCCCAAAGAATTCAGCTCTTTTGCCTGTAAAAAAAACACATACAATACCCCCCCCAAACATTACAACCCACCACCCACATACCCCTAATCTAACCCAAACCCCCCTTAAATAAACCTAACACTAAGCCCCTGAAGATCTTCCTACCTTATCTTCACCATACCAGGTTCACCGATCGATCCAGAAGAGCTCCTCCTATGTCTTGATCCAAGCCCAAGCGGGGGGCTGAAGATGTCCATGATCCGGCTGAAGTCTTCATCCAAGCGGGAGCTGAAGAGGTCCATGATCCGGCTGAAGTCTTCTATCAACGGCATCTTCAATCTACTTTCTTCCGGATCCATGTTCATCCCGCCAACGCGGAACATCCATCTTCACCGACGACTTCCCGACGAATGACGGTGTAGTGTTAGCTTTAATTGTAACTAAGGTTAGGATTTATTTTACAGGTAATTTTGTAATTATTTTAACTATTTTAGCTATTAAATAGTTCTTAACTATTTAATAGCTATTGTACCTGGTTAAAATAAATACAAAGTTACCTGTAAAATAAATATAAATCCTAAAATAGCTATAATATAATTATAATTTATATTGTAGCTATATTAGGGTTTATTTTACAGGTAAGTATTTAGCTTTAAATAGGAATAATTTATTTAATAAGAGTTAATTTATTTCGTTAGATTTAAATTATATTTAATTTAGGGGGGTGTTAGGGTTAGGATTAGACTTAGCTTTAGGGGTTAATCCATTTATTACAATAGCGGCGAGATTCGGTCGGCAGATTAGGGGTTAATAATTTAAGTTAGGTGTCGGCGATGTTAGGGAGGGCAGATTAGGGGTTAATACTATTTATTATAGGGTTATTGAGGCGGGAGTGAGGCGGATTAGGGGTTAATAACTTTATCATAGTAGCGGTGAGATCCGCTCGGCAGATTAGGGGTTAATAAGTGTAGGCAGGTGGAGGCGACATTGAGGGGGGCAGATTAGGGGCTAATAAATATAATATAGGGGTCGGCGGTGTTAGGGGCAGCAGATTAGGGGTACATAAGGATAACGTAGGTGGTGGTCGGCAGATTAGGGGTTAATTATTGTAGGTAGCTGGTGGCGACGTTATGGGGGGCAGTTTAGGAGTTAATAAATATAATATAGGGGTCGGCGGTGTTAGGGGCAGCAGATTAGGGGTACATAAGTATAACGTAGGTGGCGGTCGGCAGATTAGGGGTTAAAAAATTTAATTGAGTGGCGGCAATGTGGGGGGACCTCGGTTTAGGGGTACATAGGTAGTTTATGGATGTTAGTGTACTTTAGAGCAGTGTTTTTCAACCAGTGTGCCGTGGCACACTAGTGTGCCATGAGAGATCCTCAGGTGTGCCACGGCAGACTGACAACAGTGTGACATATTTTTAAACTTTGCTTGTTTTTTACTCCCAGTGCAGGGGTAGTTTGTAGGAGGCATGGCATAACAGCACAATACATACAGTTTGTGTGTGTTTGTGTGTATGTGTATATATATATATATGCTGTATTAGGCTACAATGTGTGATTTTTTTTTTAAATTTTGGGATGGTGGTGTGCCACAGGATTTTTTAATGTAAAAAAGTGTGCCACGGCAAAAAAAAAGGTTAAAAATCACTGCTTTCGAGCACAGTAGTTAAGAGCTTTATAAACCGGCGTTAGCACAGAAAGCTCTTAACTACTGACTTTTTTCTGCGGCTGGAGTTTTGTCGTTAGATTTCTAACGCTCACTTCAGCCACGACTCTAAATACCGGAGTTAGAAAGATCCCATTGAAAAGATAGGATACGCAATTGACGTAAGGGGATCTGCGGTATGGAAAAGTCGCGGCTGAAAAGTGAGCGTTAGACCCTTTAATGACTGACTCCAAATACCAGAGGGCGGTAAAAACCAGCGTTAGGAGCCTCTAACGCTGGTTTCGACGGCTACCGCCCAACTCTAAATCTAGGCCTAAGAATTTATTTCAGCTTAAATAAATGGGCATTTAAAGTGACTGTTTACATTAAGAATATATGTACTTTTAGTGTCCTAATTAGAATTGCATTAGAATCAATTGTAGCTGATTGTACTGTTTGAATGTTAGTAGCTTATATCTTGGTCCCATTGTGGTATTTTAAATGCAACTCTGATTTGATAGACTATTGTGAATTAGGCTAGTTCTAAAGGTAAATTTTATGAGATTTGCATAGCATATTTTAATAGTTTTAAACGTGTATAGTATTGATTCATTTTCTTGTTCCTACAAATATATTTTAATGTGTCTATAAATATTAACTAATAAAATTAATTCAGGAATTTATATTAATTTTATGGTTTTTGGTATATGCATATTTTATTTGGATTTAGTTTTAAAGGATAATTATTAAATATATTGTGTTATAACCCGGCCATATACTGACACTCTATTTCTGTTTAAATGGAGTGATAGCAAAAATGCTAAAAATGCTCTGGTACTTTGGGCAAGTTTTTGTCTGGAAGACCCGGTAGTGAAAGGGTTAAAGGGACATTAAAAAAACATTTTTTTCCTCCGTGATTCAGATAGAGCATGTGATTTTAAACAACTCTCCAATTTATTTCTATTATCTCATTTGTTTTGTTCTTTTGATGTACTTTGTTGAAAAGGATACCTAGGACTCAGGAGCTGCTGATTGGTTGCTGCACATAAATGCCTTCTGCTTTTGGCTCACCCGATGCCTTAACTAGCTCACAGAAATGCATTGCTGCTTCTTTAGCAAAGGATACCAGAATGATGTAGATAAGATGATAGAATAAATTTATTATTTTTTCTATCATATTTTTTATTTTAATGGTTTCCTTTAAAAAGGCTTCTTTCCTACACATGTTAGACTGCTATCTAAAGGGTGTAGTTTTATTTAGCTTTAGTTAGTTTATTTAGAATTTTTGCTTTAAATATGTAATTGTAATACCATTATCCTGCACAAATTTGTTTTGTGAGGTGAGAAGCTAACTGCTGTGAGATATAATAAGAACTGATATCATCATTGGCTATTATGTCTATAGCCATTTTCCAGCAGTTTTTTTCAGTAAGGTATTAGTTTACCAAATGATTTTTATTAATCTAGCCGTTTGACAAATTTCTGTACTCAACACACTTCTGTGATGCAGGTGAAACATTTAGAAGCCAGCATATGTTGGTATGCTCCAATCACTGACCACTAGAATGGCACAGTGGTTATGGCAGATCATAGGTTTGACTTTGTGTTTTAAAAATATGGTAAAAGATAGGAAAATATTCTGTTTAAAATAAAATGTTCTAACAAAATACAGCATTTTGATTTGACACTACCTTGTCCCTTTAGAAGAGAATAATTAGGTCATGGGACCAACAAGAAGAAAGTTGGAGCTGTGAAGCTGACAAGTGGAATATGAAAAGCTGCTAGTGAAACTGACTATAAAAAAAAAAACATAACATAATTATTCAAACAAACAAATAAAAAAAATGCCAGAGGAAAAACAACTCTAACCCAGAGACCAAAAGGAGAGGGAGATAGATTACTGTTGTCTCTGGAAGAGCAGTAGATCACAAGCATTGTCCTCCGCCTCCTATTCTGCTGTTGCTGAATCCTCCTGTGATAATGAGAGTTCTAAAACTGTAACAGGTAAGTGTCAAATCTACTAGTATTCAAATCTCCACATAGGAAAAAACATATAAGAACTGCAGTTGTGATTTTGAGGAAAAGACTGGGTGATTCCATATTAAGGAATTTGAATTTATGTGAAAGTAAAGGATAATTAAAAGAGGGTACATTTCTTCAAGGAGGTACTGCTCACAGGTATAAGAATCGTATTTTGAGATGCAGCAAGAAAGAAAAGTTAATTTGATGTGATTGCTCATTTATGAATGAATGATCTGGCAAATATTGATGTTGCTGCTCTTCAGAAAGAAATAAAATTACCTGAAGTTACATCAATTATGACTAGGGACCACTTGGATTTGGTAGCTTTAAAGAATCATGGTTGTTAATAATTTACAAAGAACAGAGTAGGAAAGAAAGGGGGAGGAGTTTATCTGTATGTGAAAGAGAATATAAAGGTGACTGAAATTGTAGGAACTAATGATAATGCAGAAAGTATTTGTGTGACTGGAAATTGGGAATAAAAATGTGTTTAGAATACAGGTTGTATATAGACCCACATTCTAATAATTGGACAATGTTCATAGAAGAGATAACCAAAATGACTATGAAGGGTAAGGTTATAATAGTGGGGGACTTTGCCACATATAGAGGGATATTTATCAAAGCTACAACTGATAATATGCTTGAATCCCGCATTGAATTTGACCATAGATTGATCCGCCGTAGTTAACAAAGTGTCAAGATCATCAAATGTTAATATGTGTGACGTAATATCTGACGCAGATTGATGCTTGTATCATCCCAGATGTTTCTAAGTCACATTCGACTCTATTTGACCCTTTTCCCAATTTATCAAACATTCAACAGGTACGCGTCTATTCCGACGCAGCGTATCTGTCGTTCAAACCACCACCCTTGAGGCTGCGGATGCCATAGAAATCAATGGGAGTCTGAAAACACAGAAAGGTTATGTTTGATGCTGCAAGACGATAATTTATATTAGATAATAAAAGTACATTAGAAACTTTATTAAAATTCTATACTTTTTCTAAATCAAACAATATTATTGCTCCAAATTTGGTGCAAAGTATTGCTTCAATTTTGATGCACTAGTAGATAAAGGGATAAAAATTAAATACATTACTACTTATGGATTATGTTACATCTTTGTCTATTATTACAAAGCAAAGGGACAATATTATTGCTCCAAACTTGGTGCACTAGTAGATATAGAGATAAAAATGAAATAAATACATAACATAATATAGCTAACTTCCTTTTTTTATTTTTGGATAAATCTATATGCACCATGTTTAAGGCATGTAATACAAGTCCCACTCTACACTTCGCACCAAATTTGACGCAACACTTTTTGCACCAAATATGACGCAATACCACTAGAAAACCCACACACTAGTGAAATTTTCCACCACTTTTGATTGGGATACGCATAATCAAATGATCTATGACATCAGCAAATCAAATTTAAATATACATTTTATACTATCACTAACAAATCAAATTGCTCAATACTTGTGTCATTGATCACTCATCAGAACTTGTAAGTGCCATTTGTTACATTGTGTATTATACTTTGAAAGTATGTATATGTGTAATTAGTATTAAAGATAAACATTGATGCTGACATTAGGACACACAGTGTAATATTTTAGACAATGCTTTTAAAAATCAAATGACGTTTAAGTCAATATAATCTTAAACTGATAGCTCAAAGGGATAGCCCACCTAACATTAAACTGTCCTGAATCAGATACAGTAGAAATTAAAATCACCTCTTTACTGCCATGCTATATACAGTGTTTTTCTTCCTTCTCTTGAATTTCATTTTCATAAAGAAATGTCATCTTATATGCCAGGCCATTTTGTAACACCTGTGTAGGGGTGATGTTGAAAAATACACTGCAATCAGAAAGGGTTAGACAGGTGCAGAGAGAAAACTGGCCCAGCTCTTAATATATCCATTGATTGCAAATAAATACATATGATACCCTGGTGACATGTTATATTCACAATTATTCCTGCTCAGAATAATAATATATTTACACTATATACATATAGTGGTATAAATAAACACAGAGATATGAAAGAAAACATTGTTTAGAACAAAAAAATTATTTAGGGACATGTTAATATATTTGCAAAAGATTTCTGACATAATAAACATATATATATATATATATATATATATATATATATATATATATATATATATATATATATATATATATATGAATGTCTGTAATTGTTTTTACCCAATCACTAACACTGCTGTCTTTTAAATGTTCAGCACTGATGTACTCAATCAAGCTATGATTACGGCATTCAGCCGAAACATGTCAGCTTGAGTACACAGTGCTCAATGTCTTTTGCTGCTATGGACCCCTCCAGGGACTTTTAAATTGATCTAATAAAAGTGACTTTTTAAACTTCTATACTGACCAGAGGATCAAGTTTCTTTGTTTTAGCTGTGTATATATATATATATATATATATATATATATATATATATATACACACACATATATATACACACACACACACAAGTATGTGCAAAGAAATATGTACAGATTCTAGCATTAATAATCATTTAAAAAAATAAAAAAATGAGATAGGCATATCATGATTTCTAGAAATACAAATACACATGTGAAAATATAGATCAGATTTTGTATAACAAATACATTGAAAATAGCTTTCTATGAGATATTATAGTTTGTTTGGGTATACATCTAACTATGTATTTTCACAGATAAAAAATAATATTAGCTTTAGAGAAATGTGCTTGTTCATGGACAGTAATGAAATGGTATAAAGTTTGAAAAAACAAAATATCCGTAACATTGATGACTCTTATTTATTTACAGTCCGATGCTCATTGCGCCGTACTTGACGCGTGTGTTTTTGACTGAATTTTTGATAAATAAGGGCATCGTATGCAGATCCATGGCAGCGATGTCTGGCAAGTGCACCGAGATTGCCGCTTTGATAAATATCCCCCATAGGCTGGGAGATACTTTTTGCTGGATCAACTAGAAGCAGGCATTGTGTTCTCAGATCCTTGCAAGGGGAATCACTTTAGCAAATGTATTACCAACTCAAAAGGAAGCTGTGCAACCTCACTAAAATAAGTTTTAGATTTTAAGATGGCTGATTTTATTTTAATAACATGTTTGATACAGTGTGATTGCAATATTAGAAGTTATCCAAAGTAAGTTCACACTGTACTGAACGATTTACTTCTGATATTGCTATCGCCACATTGTGACAAACAAATTATTAAAATGTAACACATTTGATACAGTGTGATTGTGATTTTAGAACTAAACATGATCAGTACAGTGTGAACTTGTAGCGGCTATACAGATACAATGTTAATTTTGAGTTGGTCACCGATCTTCCTGTATCCCTTTCCATCTTTGTGAAGTCACAATCAGATTTTTATATTCCTCTGACAATTCTTTTCCATGAGGAGTCATGATGCAGACATGCAGATAGACACAGCCAATAGGTACAAAACATTTTATAACCATACAAAAAAACAAAGTTCCTAAAATGTCCAGGTTAGATAGTAAAATACAGATGAATCTGGCAGTTAAAACATCATAGTTTATTGGGTATCAGTAAAAATGGCAGACTCCATACAAAAAAATGTATATGAGCATGGTCCGTTTTATTTGCTCATATACATTTTTTTGTATGGAGTCTGCCATTTTTACTGATACCCAATAAACTATGATGCTGCCGGATTCATCTGTATTTCTCTATCTAACTTGGAATTTTTAGGAAATTTGTTTTTTGTATACCTTTATAGAGTACTGGAACTCCATTCCTGTTTACCTGTCCAGTAAGTGAGAGGGCTGCATCAGGCGCTGTTGTCATTCCAGGAGGAGGGGCCAATTAGGCTTGTTACGGAGTGGAGCTGAGCAGTGTGTGTGGAGGCAGAGAGGTCTTAACGAGGAGAAAGAGAGGCTAAACATAGAGGAATTTGCAACCATCATCTGTTTCAACATCGCAGAAGGAGCACAGTAAACACATTTATATCTACACTTTATGGCTATATGAGGGAGGCGGGACCGACCGACTTGGGATTTTTTTACCGCTGGTTGCAGATCCCTACGAATGGTTTTGAACCTAGCCCTGATTGCCTATTCCCTGCTGTTAATATTGGCTACCGAACATTTGTTTATTGGTTGCAACTGATGTGTTGGGACTTTTGACTTCATTACTCTTTTATACTTAACCCTCCAACTACAGTTCATATATGATATAGTCTGTTACCAAAGGCTGTCAGTTCACACTCACACAAGCACTGCATGTTGCGTATAGTAACAGCTCCACACTCCAGTGAACGTACATCAATCTGAGTTTTCTTTCTCGCATTTGGTCTTATTTTATAACCATGTTCATGCAATTAAGCTAATTGGAAACCACAGGTGTACTCAATTTTGTTTAATTGATCTAACTTATGTGTCAGTGATCACAGGTGTATTCACTTTTGTTGCTGTAATGTGGTGCAGTCAATCAGGAAACCCAAATTGGGCTCATAAAATTCAACTGCTACAACTACTAAAGGACAAAAACTAGGAATTGAACAATAACAGAACTGGTAAAGGTTTCAGATTATATCAAACATCTGGTAAATGAAGGGAAAAATGCGCTACCAATAGTGCTCCACTTGTAATCTGGGCCTTAATGTGCCATCTTGCACAAAGATCAGCAGATGGTGTTCCAGCAGCTCTTTCTACTCCATTTAAACTAGTTTTTTACTACTGCAGACAGACTTTAACATCCTGGAGCATGCATCATAGCACCTACCTCCAACTTTAACCCTCCCCCCACCACCAGTTAAGTCTATGCCACATCACAGTATTAAGTGTTACTGCCTACCTTTAGACCCTTTGTACCACCCTGTAAAGTGACATATGCTACCCAAACCTTGAGGACCGTTCAGTCACTGTCTCCAGCAATCAGCTATTATTATCAAGGGGTATTAAGTTGCAGGGACCCAAGCATCCTTACTCTGCCCTTTAGGCCTCCCAACTATGGTGAGGAGTTTTTGACTCTGTTCAGAGCTCTCCTGGCATTATACAGTATATACACATATATACATGTATAAAGGTAAAAGTGCAACCACATATAAACACAGTGGCTATAAATATTTAAGATTAAGGTTTATAAAACTATAAATTATATTAATGTACAGACTCTTTCTGCTGATTTCTTGTTTGGTTTGTGATTTTGATGACATTCCTGTCTTGTCTTTATTCTGCTGGTTTAATCCTCAATAAAGAAAACTTTTAAAAAAATCACAGGTTATTTTGTTTGGTTGTGTTTTTAATTGTTATTATATAGTTTCACTAGAATTGCCAAACTGATACAAGAAATGGATATGGGGAAAGTATAAAAAGTATTTAGCTTTTTTTAGCAGTGATGCTTGTGGGAAAACAGTGTAATTATAATGCTGTTATTTCACTATGGGAAACATAAATAATGATAGTTCAAGAATGAATGTGTTTAAACAAAAACAAACGTTTTCCATGAATCTGAATCCATGGGTATGGCTTAAGAATTGGATTTGTGTAGATTTATTTGAAGAGCAGTCAGTTCTACAAAGTCATGTGGAATTGGCAGTAATTGTAATAAGAGATGTGTGTGGTTGGATTACTGTTAAGAAAATGTTGGCATAAAATGAGATCTTAAACTGGGTTTTGCCGACCTACATGTAGTGTACTCCATTAGTTTGGCTTCACATATTGTACATACAGAAAAGAGGATTGGGGCAAATTTACTGATGCCTCCTCTCAATTAAAATCTAGGTCACTATACTAAAAATAAAAAATTGCAGGAGACAGATGTATTCAATGACCAATAAAATATGCATTATATTGTATCGGCATTCTAGGAGAACACAAATGTTGGGTATGTTTTGTATGATCATTAACCAGTGACGTCTTTTATCCTGCATACATTGTTGTCTGAGAACAAATACCATCCGGATAAAGTGTACATATGTTATTGTTGGTGATTTGCCAGATTTGTGGAACATTTAATATTTGAATGGTGAAGTAGATATGCAATTATAAGTAGTTAATGGGTCTTTACCCTGCCTGTAAGCGGACAGAAAGTTAAACTGAGAGCACATGTAAAATATTAGGATGTGGCCAATCCTTTTCTATTAGGATGCCAATAGGCCTTGTGTTCTGCCATTTAATTTTGATTTAATAATCTTTTTTTACTAGTGCCTAATCTGTATTTGATTCTAGTAAATAGAAGCTATCTATAGTAAATCATGGATTTCTAGGGATTGTTAACATAGTAAAACATAAATGTACTGTATGTAAAATCTAATGGCTAGATTACGAGTTTTGCGTTATGAGTAAAAAAGCAGCGTTAAGGCTTATAACGCTGCTTTTTTACTACTGCTGCTATTACGAGTCTTGTAGGTACAGCTGTCCCGCACACTTTTTTGGCCTTACCGCAAATCAACTTACGCAATTTGTGTATAGTCTATTTTCAATGGGACTTCCATAGCGCCGGTATTACAAGCTTTTTTTTTTAGGCCAAAAAGTGAGTGGTACAGCCTATCCCACAAGATTCGTAACGCATTCTAAAGTCAGTAGTTTTACACTACAAAGCTGTAGCATAAAACTCATAACTAAAGTGCTACAAAGTACAATAACACCCATAAACGACCTATTAACCCCTAAACCGAGGCCCTCCCGCATCGCAAACACTAAAATAAACATATTAACCCCTAAACCGCCGCACTCCTGCCTCGCAAACATTAGTTAAATATTATTAACCCCTAATCTGCTGTCCCTAACATTGCCGCCACCTACCTACATTTATTAACCCCTAATCCGCCGCCCCCAACGTCGGCCGCCACTATACTGAATTTATTAACCCCTAAACCTAAATCTAACCCTAACACCCCCTAACTTAAATATAATTAAAATAAATCTAAATAAAACCTACAATTAATAACTAAATAATTCCTATTTAAAACTAAATACTTACCTGTAAAATAAACCCTAAGCTAGCTACAATATAACTAATAGTTATATTGTATCTATCTTAAGTTTTATTTTTATTTCACAGGCAAGTTTGTATTTATTTTAACTAGGCAGAATAGTTATTAACTATTTACTAACTACCTAGCTAAAATAAATACAAATTTACCTGTAAAATAAAACCTAACCTAAGTTACACTAACACCTAACACTACAATTAAAAAAATTACCTTAATTAAATACAATTAAATAAATTAAATACAATTACCAAAATTACAAAAAACAACAACTAAATTACACAAAATAAAAAAATTACTAAGATATTTAAACTAATTACACCTAATCTAATAGCCCTATCAAAATAAAAAAGCCCCCCCCCCCAAAATAAAAAAAAACCCTAGCCTAAAATAAACTACCAATAGCCCTTAAAAGGACCTTTTGCGGGTCATGGCCCCAAAGAAATCAGCTCTTTTGCCTGAAAAAAAAATACAAACAACCCCCCCAACAGTAAAACCCACCACCCACACAACCAACCCCCCAAATAAAACCCTAACTAAAAAAAATAGCTTCCCATTGCCCTGAAAATGGCATTTGTATGGGCATTGCCCTTAAAAGGGCATTTATCTCTATTGCGGCCCAAATCCTAACCTAAAAATAAAACCCACCCAATAAACCCTGATCCAATCAGCCAATAGGACTGAGCTTGCATTCTATTGGCTGTTCCAATCAGCCAATAGAATGCAAGCTCAATCCTATTGGCTGATTGGATTAGCCAATAGGATTGAAGTTCAATCCTATTGGCTGATTGCATCAGCCAATAGGATTTTTTCAACCTTAATTCCTATTGGCTGATAGAATTCTATCAGCCAATCGGAATCTAAGGGACGCCATCTTGGATGACGTCATTTAAAGGAACCTTCATTCGTCGTTAGTCATCGGAAAGAAGAGGATGCTCCACGTCGGATGTCTTGAAGATGGACCCGTTCCGCGCCGGATGGATGAAGATAGAAGATGCCGTCTGGATGAAGACTTCTGCCCGTCTGGAGGACCACTTCTCCCGGCTTGGATGAAGACTTCTCCCGGCTTCGTTGAGAACTTCTTGCCGCTTTGTTGAGGACTTCTCCCGGCTTCGTTGAAGATGGATGTCCGGTCTTCAAAACTGTAAGTGGATCTTCAGGGGTTAGTGTTAGGTTTTTAAAGGGTTTATTGGGTGGGTTTTATTTTTAGGTCAGGTTTTGGGCCGCAATAGAGCTAAATGCCCTTTTAAGGGCAATGCCCATACAAATGCCCTTTTCAGGGCAATGGGGAGCTTAGTTTTTTTTAGTTAGGGTTTTATTTGGGGGTTGGTTGTGTGGCTGGTGGGTTTTACTGTTGGGGGGGTTATTTGTATTTTTTTCAGGTAAAAGAGCTGATTTCTTTGGGGCAATGCCCCGCAAAAGGCCCTTTTAAGGTCTATTGGTAGTTTGGTTTAGGCTAGGGTTTTTTTTATTTTGGGGGGGGGGATTTTTTATTTTGATAGGGATATTAGATTAGGTGTAATTAGTTTAAATATCTGATAATGTCTTTTTTTTATTTTGTGTAATTTAGTGTTTGCTTGTTTTTTGTGATTTAGGTAATTTTATTTTATTTAGGTAATTTATTTAATTGTAGTGTAAGGTTAGGTGTTAGTGTAACTCAGGTTAGGTTTTATTTTACAGGTAAATTTGAATATATTTTAGCTAGGTAGTTAGTAAATAATTAATAACTATTTAATAACTATTCTACCTAGTTAAAATAAATACAAACTTGCCTGTAAAATAAAAATAAACCCTAAGCTAGATGCAATGTAACTATTCGTTATATTGTAGCTAGCTTAGGGTTTATTTTATAGGTAAGTATTTAGTTTTAAATAGGAATAATTTAGGTAATGATAGTAATTTTTATTTAGATTTATTTTAATTATATTTAAGTTAGTGGGTGTTAGGGTTTGAGTTAGACTTAAGTTTAGGGGTTAATAAATTTAGTATAGTGGCAGCGACGTTGGGGGCGGCAGATTAGGGGTTAATAACTGTAATGTAGATTGCGGCAATGTTAGGGACAGCAGATTAGGGATTAATAATATTTAACTAGTGTTTGCGATGCGGGAGTGCGGCGGTTTAGGGGTTAATATGTTTATTCTAGTGGCGGCGAGGTAGACCAACTACAATTTCAGCCACAACTGCCAGAAAAATTGTTCGGGATGCAAAGACAAACCCATAAATAACTTCAGGTGAAATACAGTACATGTGGTGTGGCTGTTTCAAGGTACACAATAAGGAGGCACTTGAAGAAAGATGGGCTGCATGGGTGAGTCGCCAGAAGAAAGCCATTACTAAACAAATGCCACAAAGTATCCCGCTTACAATACGCCAAACAGCACAGAGACAAGCCTCAAACTTTCGGGCACAAAGTCATTTGGAGTGATGAGACCAAAATTAAGCTTTTTGGCCAAAATCATAAACGCGACATTTGGAGAGTAGTCAACAAGGCCTATGATGAAAGGTACACCATGCCTACTGTGAAACACGGAGGTGAATCGCTGATGTTTTGGGGATGTGTGAGCTACAAAGGCACAGGAAATTTGGTCAGAATTGATGGCAAGATGAATGCAGTATGTTATCAAACAGAACACCTCATTTTCCACTTCTTGATAAGAGTTTGAACACTGCTGATTTGCATTCTCAATTCCTTGGATATCTTTTTATATCCCTTTCCTGTTTTATACAGTTCAACTACCTTTTAACCCACAGATCCTTTGACATTCTTTTTCTTTCCCCATGACTCAGAATCCACAAACGTCAGTGCAGCACTGGATGAAAGATTCAAGGAGGAGATCTCAGGAGTCCAGAAACTCATTAACCTTTTATACACACACACTAATTACAAGCAAACAGATCACAGGTGAGGATGGTTACCTTTAATAGCCATTCAAACCCCTTTTGGGTCAACTTGTGTGCATGTTATCAGGCCAAAATCACCAGGGTATGTAAACTTTTGATCAGGGTCATTTGGGTAGTTTCTGTTGTCATTATGATTTAAAAAGAGTAAACACAGTTAATTGATAATAAATGGCTTCAGCCAAACACTAACCATGAGTGAAAGAAAGGTTTTTGTGTTATCATTCATATTCTCTGAAAATGGCCAAGAAATCATAAATTCTGCCAGGGTATATAAACTTATGAGCACAACTGTGTGTATATATATATATATATATATATATATATATATATATATATATATATATATATATATACACATATATACAGGTGACCCTCGTTTTACAACGGTTCAATTTACAACGTTTCAGAATAACAACCTTTTTTTTCCAGTCATGTGACTGCTATTGAAAAGCATTGAGAAGCAGTGCATTTATTAAAATAGCCAGTAGGTGGAGCTGTCCGCTTGTGTTGCAGCAAAGCCAAGCAAGCTGAAATTAATCAGTTTAACCAGACCTGAGCTATCGAGCAGATTTCAAAGGAACAAGATCTTCCTGTCTATAAATCAGTCCAAATTGGAATGCATAGAAAGTTTGCAGAAAAATGCAAGTGAAGTCTGTGTTGTGTGATTATTTTATTAGGTTTATAATGCTGTTTAGCAAATGTTTTTTTTTTTCATTTAACTTAGTTTAATTATATAGCATTTTATTAAAAATAATGTATTAGGTGTTACTTATGACAATTTCGAGAGGGACCTGGAACCTATCTCCCTCACTTCCCATTGACTTACATTATAAACTGGGTTTCAATTTACGACGGTTTCGATTTACAACCATTCCTTCTGGAACCTAACCCCGGCGTAAACTGAGGGCTACCTGTATATATATAATATATATATATATATATAATATATATATATATATATATATATATATATATATATATATATATATATATATATATATATAGGGAGTGCAGAATTATTAGGCAAGTTTTGTATTTTTGAGGATTAATTTTATTATTGAACAACAACCATGTTCTGTTCATAATTATTAGGCAACTTAACAAAAAACAAATATATACCCATTTCAATTATTTATTTTTACCAGTGAAACCAATATAACATCTCAACATTCACAAATATACATTTCTGACATTCAAAAACAAAACAAAAACAAATCAGTGACCAATATAGCCACCTTTCTTTGCAAGGACACTCAAAAGCCTGCCATCCATGGATTCTGTCAGTGTTTTGATCTGTTCACCATCAACATTGCGTGCAGCAGCAACCACAGCCTCCCAGACACTGTTCAGAGAGGTGTACTGTTTTCCCTCCTTGTAAATCTCACATTTGATGATGGACCACAGGTTCTCAATGGGGTTCAGATCAGGTGAACAAGAAGGCCATGTCATTAGATTTTCTTCTTTTATACCCTTTCTTGCCAGCCACGCTGTGGAGTACTTGGACGCGTGTGATGGAGCATTGTCCTGCATGAAAATCATGTTTTTCTTGAAGGATGCAGACTTCTTCCTGTACCACTGCTTGAAGAAGGTGTCTTCCAGAAACTGGCAGTAGGACTGGGAGTTGAGCTTGACTCCATCCTCAACCCGAAAAGGCCCCACAAGCTCATCTTTGATGATACCAGCCCAAACCAGTACTCCACCTCCACCTTGCTGGCGTCTGAGTCGGACTGGAGCTCTCTGCCCTTTACCAATCCAGCCACGGGCCCATCCATCTGGCCCATCAAGACTCACTCTCATTTCA
Organism: Bombina bombina; assembly: GCF_027579735.1. Classification (NCBI taxonomy): domain Eukaryota; kingdom Metazoa; phylum Chordata; class Amphibia; order Anura; family Bombinatoridae; genus Bombina; species Bombina bombina. The sequence continues at coordinate 447,723,748 of NC_069504.1, read as the reverse complement.
TCAGTCCATAAAAACTTAGAAAAATCAGTCTTGAGATATTTCTTGGCCCAGTCTTGACGTTTCAGCTTGTGTGTCTTGTTCAGTGGTGGTCGTCTTTCAGCCTTTCTTACCTTGGCCATGTCTCTGAGTATTGCACACCTTGTGCTTTTGGGCACTCCAGTGATGTTGCAGCTCTGAAATATGGCCAAACTGGTGGCAAGTGGCATCTTGGCAGCTGCACGCTTGACTTTTCTCAGTTCATGGGCAGTTATTTTGCGCCTTGGTTTTTCCACACGCTTCTTGCGACCCTGTTGACTATTTTGAATGAAACGCTTGATTGTTCGATGATCACGCTTCAGAAGCTTTGCAATTTTAAGAGTGCTGCATCCCTCTGCAAGATATCTCACTATTTTTGACTTTTCTGAGCCTGTCAAGTCCTTCTTTTGACCCATTTTGCCAAAGGAAAGGAAGTTGCCTAATAATTATGCACACCTGATATAGGGTGTTGATGTCATTAGACCACACCCCTTCTCATTACAGAGATGCACATCACCTAATATGCTTAATTTGTAGTAGGCTTTCGAGCCTATACAGCTTGGAGTAAGACAACATGCATAAAGAGGATGATGTGGTCAAAATACTCATTTGCCTAATAATTCTGCACTCCCTGTATATATATATATATATATATATATATAAATAAATAAATAAATTATATAAATTTATATATATGTGTGTATATATGATATTAGAAATACCATCAGATGTACAGACAGGGGTTCAATCTACCTTATAGAATGCAGCTATAAAAACAGTATTTAGGAGAAACCTCAAGAATCTTAAGAGAAAGGATCAGAGAACATTGTTGCCTCTTTGAAAAGGGCAATAAAGATACACATTTATATAAACACTTTACTGAGGTGCATAATAAAAAAAAACCTCAAAGATTTTTCTTTCTATGGGATAGTAAAGGTTAACCTGGACTAGAGAGGGGGTAATTTTGAAACAAAACTGCTAAGAGCAGAGGCTGAACTTATTTATAAAATAAAAATCTTGCATCCACAGGGATTAAACTCAGAACTTGTTGTTACCCCATTTATGTTTGCCTAAAACACTGATGTATAAAAGCATTGGTTATAATGATTACAATACCTGTCAGGTATATAAAATTAGCATGTATATATTGTCACATTTTAATCTGATTTCCAATGTGTATGGTATAAACTAAGGTGTTTGTTTGAGAGACAAATTCCATAGGTGTTCACTTTAGGTAATGGACTGTAGAGTATACACCTTTAAGACAAAATAACCTATAAAAATGAACCAATCAAAACAGAGGAAAGGATATAAATGAAGATGCCGTTGTTAGGAGAACACAGTGTCTGATCTAAGTCTTGAGCAGTATCGCACAACTGGGAACAAGCGCTGCAAGAGCGGACAAAGAAACAACCAAACTTATCCCTGCCAAGCACAGGTAAGCTCCGGTATTTCAAGAGCCGTTTTTTGGAGCGATACTTCTAAACTCTGTGGCAATATTAGGCTATCAAGCTGCTTACTCACAACTGAACTTGACTGTATTTTACATTTATTACAGATGATTGCACACACAGAGCTCTCACTTTATATCTGATAGTGATGTCGCGAACTGAAAACTTTCCGTTCGTGAACTGCGAACGCGAACGCCCGCAACTGTTCGCGAACGGGCGAACCGGGCGAACCACCATTGACTTCAATAGGCAGACAAATTTTAAAACCCACAGGGACTCTTTCTGGCCACAATAGTGATGGAAAAGTTGTTTCAAGGGGACTAACACCTGGACTGTGGCATGCCGGAGGGGGATCCATGGTAAAACTCCCACGGAAAATTACATAGCTGATGCAGAGTCTGGTTTTAATCCATAAAGGGCATAAATCCCCTAACATTCCTAAATTGTTTGGAATAACGTGCTTTAAAACATCAGGTATGATGTTGTATCGATCAGGTAGTGTAAGGGTTACGCCCGCTTCACAGTGACAGACCAAACTCCCCGTTTAACGCGCCGCAAACAACCGCAAACAGTCCATTTGCACAACCACAAGATAGATAGATTTCATAGATACATAGATTAGATAGATAGATCAATAGATGCAATATACATTTGATAGATAGATAGATAGATTTGATAGATAAATAGATAGATTTGATAGATATATAATTTCCCAGACAGAGAATTACAAGACGTGTGGTCTGTGACCCATGGTAAGGTTCCCAGAGGCAGTTGCCGCGCCAGGGGACGTGTGTATGGCATGGATTTTAGGAACCGGGAGATGGAAAAAGATGCTTGGTCGGTCCTCCTACTTCAAATTTGGGGCACTGCACGTGCAATCTACTGTGCCACCAGATATGAGTGGTGTGTTAAGCAGTACTATTCTGATCAGTTTAATACACTGCGCGTGCAATCGTGGCTGGACTTTTAGCCGACGGACATTTGGCCGACGGACATTTGTCCGAAACACAAGTGGCTGTCACAAAACAGTCCAGCCACGAGATAGATAGATTCTTAGATACATAGATTACATAGATAGATCAATAGATGCAATATACATTTGATAGATACGATAGAAAGATAGATTTGATAGATAAATAGATAGATTTGATAGATATATAATTTGCCAGACAGAGAATTACAAGACGTGCGGTCTGTGACCCATGGTAAGGTTCCCAGAGGCAGTTGCGGCGCCAGGGGACGTGTATATGGCATGGATTTTAGGAACCGGGAGATGGAAAAAGATGCTTGGTCGGTCCTCCTACTTCAAATTTTGGGCACTGCGCGTGCAATCGTGGCCGGACTTTTAGCCGACGAACATTTGGCCGACGGACATTTGGCCAAAACACAAGTGGCTGTCACAAAACAGTCCGGCCACAAGATAGATAGATTTGATAGATACATAGATAGATGCAATATACAATTGATAGATACGATAGATAGATAGATTTGATAGATAAATAGATAGATTTGATAGATATATAATTTCCCAGACAGAGAATTACAAGACGTGTGGTCTGGGACCCATGGTAAGGTTCCCAGAGGCAGTTGCCGCGCCAGGGGACGTGTGTATGGCATGGATTTTAGGAACCGGGAGATGGAAAAAGATGCTTGGTCGGTCCTCCTACTTCAAATTTGGGGCACTGCACGTGCAATCTACTGTGCCACCAGATATGAGTGGTGTGTTAAGCAGTACTATTCTGATCAGTTTAATACCTCTTACTCCCCCTATCGGGGGAGGTGTATATGGCATGGATTTTAGGAACCGGGAGATGGAAAAAGATACTTGGTTGGTCCTCCTACTTAAAATTTGGGGCACTGCGTGTGCAATCGTGGCCGGACTTTTAGCCGACGGACATTTGGCCGACGGACATTTGGCTGAAACACAAGTGGCTGTCACAAAACAGTCCGGCCACGAGATAGATAGATTTAATAGATAGATACATAGATTACATAGATAGATCAATACAGGGAGTGCAGAATTATTAGGCAAATGAGTATTTTGACCACATCATCCTCTTTATGCATGTTGTCTTACTCCAAGCTGTATAGGCTCGAAAGCCTACTACCAATTAAGCATATTAGGTGATGTGCATCTCTGTAATGACAAGGGATGTGGTCTAATGACATCAACACCCTATATTAGGTGTGCATAATTATTAGGCAACTTCCTTTCCTTTGGCAAAATGTGTCAAAAGAAGGACTTGACAGGCTCAGAAAAGTCAAAAATAGTGAGATATCTTGCAGAGGGATGCTGCACTCTTAAAATTGCAAAGCTTCTGAAGCGTGATCATCCAACAATCAAGCGTTTCATTCAAAATAGTCAACAGGGTCGCAAGAAGCGTGTGGAAAAACCAAGGCGCAAATAACTGCCCATGAACTGAGAAAAGTCAAGCGTGCAGCTGCCAAGATGCCACTTGCCACCAGTTTGGCCATATTTCAGAGCTGCAACATCACTGGAGTGCCCAAAAGCACAAGGTGTGCAATACTCAGAGACATGGCCAAGGTAAGAAAGGCTGAAAGATGACCACCACTGAACAAGACACACAAGCTGAAACATCAAGACTGGGCCAAGAAATATCTCAAGACTTTTTTTGATTTTTCTAAGTTTTTATGGACTGATGAAATGAGAGTGAGTCTTGATGGGCCAGATGGATGGGCCCGTGGCTGGATTGGTAAAGGGCAGAGAGCTCCAGTCCGACTCAGACGCCAGCAAGGTGGAGGTGGAGTACTGGTTTGGGCTGGTATCATCAAAGATGAGCTTGTGGGGCCTTTTCGGGTTGAGGATGGAGTCAAGCTCAACTCCCAGTCCTACTGCCAGTTTCTGGAAGACACCTTCTTCAAGCAGTGGTACAGGAAGAAGTCTGCATCCTTCAAGAAAAACATGATTTTCATGCAGGACAATGCTCCATAACACGCGTCCAAGTACTCCACAGCGTGGCTGGCAAGAAAGGGTATAAAAGAAGAAAATCTAATGACATGGCCTCCTTGTTCACCTGATCTGAACCCCATTGAGAACCTGTGGTCCATCATCAAATGTGAGATTTACAAGGAGGGAAAACAGTACACCTCTCTGAACAGTGTCTGGGAGGCTGTGGTTGCTGCTGCACGCAATGTTGATGGTGAACAGATCAAAACACTGACAGAATCCATGGATGGCAGGCTTTTGAGTGTCCTTGCAAAGAAAGGTGGCTATATTGGTCACTGATTTGTTTTTGTTTTGTTTTTGAATGTCAGAAATGTATATTTGTGAATGTTGAGATGTTATATTGGTTTCACTGGTAAAAATAAATAATTGAAATGGGTATATATTTGTTTTTTGTTAAGTTGCCTAATAATTATGCACAGTAATAGTCACCTGCACACACAGATATTCCCCTAAAATAGCTATAACTAAAAACAAACTAAAAACTACTTCCAAAACTATTCAGCTTTGATATTAATGAGTTTTTTGGGTTCATTGAGAACATGGTTGTTGTTCAATAATAAAATTAACCCTCAAAAATACAACTTGCCTAATAATTCTGCACTCCCTGTATATGCAATATACATTTGATATATACGATAGATAGATAAATAGATAGATTTGATAGATAGATAATTTTCCCAGACAGAGAATTACAAGACGTGCGGGCTGGGACCCATGGTAAGGTTACTTCCTTTTGCACAATCGAGTACAGGTTGGGGATTGCCTTTTGTGCAAAGAAATTTCGGCCGGGTACCTTCCACTGCGGTGTCCCCTATCAGGGGATGTGTATATGGCATGGATTTTAGGAACCGGGAGATGGAAAAAGATGCTTGGTCGGTCCTCCTACTTCAAATTTGGGGCACTGCGCGTGCAATCTAATGTGCCACCAGATAGGAGTGGTGTGTTAAGTAGTACTATTCCTATCAGTTTAATCCCTGTTAAGTGTCTTTTTTTTTTTTTTTAAGCCACAGTGCAGCACCAGAGGCCAGAAAAATTTGGCATGTACACATGCCTGAAAAATCAGGTATTGTTGCAGCCGCTGCTGTAGCAGCGGCCAGAAAAATTGATGTTTGTTTCCCAGGTAGAAAGTGCCCTAAAACATTGCGGCTTGAACCCTAGTTGGTGGCGGATAAGTCACGCAAGTCATCCGGCATTGGAAGAGAAAATACAGCAGCGTGTGGACCATTTTTAGCCCAAGGCAGCTCATCTCATCAGGCCTTTTTTACTCAAATGTATCGCCCAATGTCAGTCCCTTCGGGATCCATCCCTCATTCATCTTAATAAAGGTGAGGTAATCTAGACTTTTTTGACCTAGGCGACTTCTCTTCTCAGTGACAATACCTCCTGCTGCACTGAAGGTCCTTTCTGACAGGACACTTGAAGCGGGGCAGGCCAGAAGTTCTATTGCAAATTGGGATAGCTCAGGCCACAGGTCAAGCCTGCACACCCAGTAGTCAAGGGGTTCATTGCTCCTCAGAATGTTGAGATCTGCAGTTAAGGCGAGGTAGTCTGCTACCTGTCGGTCGAGTCGTTCTCTGAGGGTGGACCCCGAAGGGCTGTGGCGATGCATAGGAGTTAAAAAGCTCCACATGTCCTCCATCAACAACACGTCTGTAAAGCGTCCTGTCCTTGCCGGCGGGGTCGTGGGAGTCGGAAGATTACTTTCAGCTCTTCCCCTATTAGATTCACGTTGTGCTGTGACATCACCCTTATACGCTGTGTAAAGCATACTTTTTAATTTATTTTGGAAATGCTGCATCCTTTCCGACTTGTTGTAATTCAGTAACATTTCTGGCACTTTATGCTTATACCGGGGGTCTAGTAGCGTGGACACCCAGTACAGGTCGTTCTCCTTCAGCTTTTTTATACGAGGGTCCCTCAACAGACACGACAGCATGAAAGACCCCATTTGCACAAGATTGGATGCTGAACTACTCATGTCCCATTCCTCGTCCTCAGTGATGTCACTGAAGGTATCTTCTTCCCCCCAGCCACGTACAACACCACGGGTACCAGATAGGTGACAACGAGCACCCTGGGATGCCTGTTGTGGTTGGTCTTCCTCCTCCTCCTCGAAGCCACATTCCTCCTCTGACTCCTCTTCCTCACAATCCTCTTACAGCATTGCCGCAGGTCCAGCAAGTGATGCTGATAAGGCTGTTTGTGGTGATGGTGACCACAACTCTTCCTCTTCACGCTCATCTACGGCTTGATCCAGCACTCTTCGCAGGGCGCGCTCCAGGAAGAAAACAAATGGTATGATGTCGCTGATGGTGCCTTCGGTGCGACTGACTAGGTTTGTCACCTCCTTAAAAGGATGCATGATCCTACAGGCATTGCGCATGAGCGCCCAGTAACGTGGCAAAAAAATTCCCAGCACCGCAGAGGCTGTCCTAGCACCCCGGTCATACAAATACTCGTTAACTGCTTTTTCTTGTTGGAGCAGGTGGTCGAACATTAGGAGTGTTGAATTCCAACGTGTCGGGCTGTCGCAAATCAAGCGCCTCACTGGCATGCTGTTACGCCGCTGGATATCAGAAAAGTGTGCCATGGCCGTGTAGGAACGCCTCAAATGGCCACACACCTTCCTGGCCTGCTTCAGGACATCCTGTAAGCCTGGGTACTTATGCACAAAGCATTGTACGATCCGATTAAACACATGTGCCATGCACGGCACATGTGTCAACTTGCCCAATTTCAATGCCGCCACCAAATTACTTCCGTTGTCAGAAACCACTTTGCCGATCTCCAGTTGGTGCGGAGTCAGCCACTGATCCACCTGTGCATTCAGGGCGGACAGGAGAGCTGGTCCGGTGTGACTCTCTGCTTTCAGGTAAGTCAACCCCAAGACTGCGTGACACTGCCGTATCTGGGATGTGGAATAGTACCTGCGTAGCTGGGGGGGGTGTCGTTGATGTGGAGCAAGACGCAGCAGCAGAAGAGGACTCAGCCGAGGAGGTTATGGAAGAGGATCGAGTAGGAGGAGTAGAGGAGGTGGCAGCAGGCCTGCCTGCAAGTCGTGGCGGTGTCACCAACTCCTCCTCTGCAGAGCCACGCATTCCATGCTTGGCAGCCGTCAGCAGGTTTACCCAATGCGCAGTGTAGGTGATATACCTGCCCTGACCATGCTTTGCAGACCAGCTATCAGTGGTCATATGGACCCTTGCCCCAACACTGTGTGCCAGACATGCCATTACTTCCTTTCGCACAATCGAGTACAGGTTGGGGATTGCCTTTTGTGAAAAGAAATTTCGGCCGGGTACCTTCCACTGCGGTGTCCCAATAGCTACAAATTTTTTGAACGCCTCAGACTCCACCAGCTTGTATGGTAAAAGCTGGCGGGCTAGAGTTCAGACAAGCCAGCTGTCAGACGCCGGCCAAGGGGGTGACATTGTGACATTGGCTTCTTACGCTCAAACATGTCCTTGACAGACACCTGACTGTGGGCAGATGAGCAGGAACTGCTCCGGAAGAGAGACGGAGTGGCGGATGGTTGAGAGGGAGCAAGGAGGACAGCAGTGTTTGACGTGGCTGAAGATGCTGGACCAGGAGGAGGATGGCGGCTTTGAGTTTGTGTGCTGCTTCTACTCATGTGTTGATCCCATAGGCGTTTGTGATGTGCGATCATGTGCCTTCGCAAAGCAGTTGTACCTAGGTGGGTGTTGGACTTCCCACAACGTTTATTTTGGCACAGGTTGCAAATGGCATCGCTGTTGTCAGAGGCAGACACACACAAAAAATGCCACACTGCTGAGCTCTGCGATGACGGCATTCTGGTGGTGGCAACAGCATGCGTTGATTGGCGTGCTGTCTGGCTGACCCCGGGTGCCGATGCATGCTGTCTGACTGTGCCACTAGCTCCTTGTGACCACCTCCCCCTGCCTCCAACTCGTCTCCTCCTCCTCCTCTCTGTCTCCCCATCTGAACTTTCCCCCTGTTCTTCTTCTCTTCTAGCGGACACCCACGTGACATCCACGGACGCATCGTCATGATCAACCGCTTCACTTGTATCTGACAAATCAACAAAGGAAGAGGCAGCGGGTACAACATCATCATCATCACACCGTACGTCCATGTCTGAAATGCTGCCTGACTGAGACATATCACTGTTATCTACATCCTCTGTCAATGATGGTTGCGCATCACTCATTTCTTCCAACTGATGTGTAAAAGACTCCTCTGACAGATCAAGTGAAGCGGCTGTGGTGCTAGTGTTGGTGGTGGCGGCAGGCGGGTGAGTGGTAACTTGAGAGGTGCCCGAAGAGAAGCTGGAGGAGGATGGTGCGTCAAAGTTTGGAGCGGAAGCTATAGAAGATTGGGTGTCCTGTGTTAAAAAGTCAACTATGTCCTCCTCAGAACTTTTCGAGTTAATGGTACGTAGCCTCTGAACAATGGGCATTATTCTATGGCCAAAAGGAATCACAGCACCACGAAAGCACCTGCGGGGTGGCCTGCCTCTGCCTGTCATTTTTTTTAAATGTACACTTACACTACTATTAAACAAGATATGAGTGGTGGCACTGGGCAAGTGGGCACAGTATACGCTGTGAGCCTGACACAAAAAAGCAGACTGATGTTTCACAGTCCAAAAAGTTTTTTTTTTTTTTTAAATGTACACTTACACTACTATTAAACAATATATGAGTGGTGGCACTGGGCAAGTGGGCACAGTATACGCTGTGAGCCTGACACAAAAAAGCAGACTGAAGTTTGACAGTCTAAAAAGTTTTTATTTTTTTAAATGTACACTTACACTACTATTAAACAAGATATGAGTGGTGGCACTGGGCAAGTGGGCACAATATACGCTGTGAGCCTGGCACACACGCTGGCAGGCAGGCAACTGCAATTAGATTACACAAGCAGACTGATGTTTCACAGTCAAAAAGGTTTTTTTTTTTAATTATTTACACTACTGTTACACCAGATATGAGTGGTGGCACTGGGCAAGTGGGCCTGGCACACACGCTGGCAGGCAGACAACTGCAATTAGATAACACTAGCAGACTGATGTTTCACAGTCAAAAAAGTTTTTTTTTTTTAAATTATTTACACTACTGTTACACCAGATATGAGTGGTGGCACTGGGCAAGTGGGCCTGGCACACACGCTGGCAGGCAGGCAACTGCAATTAGATTACACAAGCAGACTGATGTTTCTCAGTCAAAAAAGTTTTTTTTTTTTAATTATTTACACTACTGTTACACCAGATGTGAGTGGTGGCACTGGGCAAGTGGGCCTGGCACACACGCTGGCAGGCAGGCAACTGCAATTAGATTACACTAGCAGACTGATGTTTCACAGTCAAAAAAGTTTTTTTTTTTTAATTATTTACACTACTGTTACACCAGATGTGAGTGGTGGCACTGGGCAAGTGGGCCTGGCACACATGCTGGCAGGCAGGCAACTGCAATTAGATTACACTAGCAGACTGATGTTTCACAGTCAAAAAAGTTTTTTTTTTAAATTATTTACACTACTGTTACACCAGATATGAGTGGTGGCACTGGGCAAGTGGGCCTGGCACACACGCTGGCAGGCAGGCAACTGCAATTAGATTACACTAGCAGACTGAGTGGTGGCACTGGGCAAGTGGGCACAGTATACGCTGAGAGCCTGACACACACGCTGGCAGGCAGGCAACTGCAATTAGATTACACAGGAAAAAAAAAAAAGCAGCCCTAAAAAGGTCTTTTTGGGGTGCTGTCCTTACAGATGAGTCCTTCAGGACTGTAGTGGACACTGAATACACTAGCCTAGCTATCAATTACCCTATTAAATCAGAATCTAAAATGGCTGCTGTCCAGGAGCTGGGAGGGTCTGGGAGGGAGTGTCTGCTGCTGATTGGCTGGAATGTGTCTGCAGACTGTGAGATACAGGGTCAAAATTTACTCAATGATGACGAATAGGGTGCGGATCGAACATCGCATATGTTCGCCCGCCGCAGCAAACGCGAACAAGCTATGTTTGCCGGGAACTATTCGCCGGTGAACAATTCGCGACATCACTAATATCTGACTTTTTTATCCCACACAAATTGTGTTTAGATATACTGCACATCCTATTTTGTATTTTTTTAGCTTGTGTTTTTTAGCTTGTGTCGACACAATTTTATTTTGATTATACTTAATCACCTAGATTATGAGTTTTGAGCGCTATAGGGAAAGTAAAGAACACAAGAAAAGTTGCGTTATTTAACCCCCTATAGCGCTGCCATTACAAGTTTAAAAAAACCCAGCTTGCACAGGAGATATGGAGATTTTGAGCTCCATACCGCACCAAAAACAAGAGGTGTTTTTACGTTCTCGTGCATGCTTTCCCCATAGACATCAATGGGGAGACTCAGCAAAAAAAAAGTGTAACACCTGCGATCGCGGAAACAAAAGCTCCGTAACGCAGCCCCATTGATGTCTATGGGGAAAAAGAAAATACAGTTTAAACTTTACACCCGACATAAACCCCACATCTAAACACCCCTAATCTGCTTGCCTACAGTTATAAAACCCCTAATCTGCCGCTCCCAATATTGCCGCCACCTAAATAAAATGATTAACCCCGAATGTGCCGATCCCGATATCGCCACCACTATACTACATTTATTAACCCCTATTTTGCTGCACCCCAACATCACCGCAACTATATTAAAGTTATTAATCCCTATTCCGCCGCTCCCCAACATCGCCGCAACTAAATAAAGTTATTAACCCCTAAACCTCTGGCCTCCCACATCACTACCACTAAATAAACCTATTAACTCCTAAACCGCCAGCCCCCCACATCAAAACAACCTAAATTAAACTATATTAACCCCTAAACCTAACCCTAACGTAACCCTAACCCTTAACCTAACCTTAACCCTAACACCCCCTAACTTTAACATAATGAAATTAGATCTAAATTAAATTTACAATTATTAACTAAATAATTCCTATTTAAAACTAAATACTTACCAGTGAAATAAAATCTAACCTGCCTTACACTAAAACCTAACATTACAAAAAAAACAAAAAAAAACTACAGTTACAAAAAATAACAAAACCTACCATTACAAAAAAAAATAAAAAATAAATAAAAAGCTTAATCTAGAATAAACTACCAAGGGCCCTTAAAAGGGCCTTTTGTAGGGCATTGCCCTGAGTCAAACAGCTCTTTTGCTCCAAAAAAAATACAAACACCCCCTAACTCTATACAAACCCCCACCCCCCAAATTACCAAGGGCCCTTAAAAGGGCCATTTGGGGGGGCCTTAAAAGGGCCTTTGTAGGGCATTGCCCTGAGTTAAACAGCTCTTTTACTAAAAACAAAAAATACAAACACCCCCTAACACTATAGAAAACCCCACCCCCAAACTACCAAGGGCCCTTAAAAGGGCCATTTGGGGGGCCATAAAAGGGCCTTTTTTAGGGCATTGCCCTAAGTTAAACAGCTCTTCTGCTAAAAAAAAAAAAAAAACCCTAAAAATATACATTACACAAAATAACAAACAAATTATCAAAAATAAAAAAATATTCCTATTCTAATACCCAAAAATAGCCTTTTGTAGGGCATTGCCCTAAAGAAATCAGCTCTGTTTATGAAATAAAAATACAAATACCCACTAACATTACAAACCCCCCCAACCCAAAAAAAAAAAAATCTAAAAAACCTAAGCTACCCATTGCCCTGAAAAGGGCATTTGTATGGGCATTATCATTAAAAGGGCATTTAGCTCTTTTACTGCCCAGACCCTAAACTAAAAAATAAAACTCACCCAATAAACCCTTAAAAAAGCCTAACACTAACCCCCGACGATCCACTTACAGTTTCTGAGGTCCCGCTTGAATGATTTTCATCCCGGAGTTGAAGTCCAAAGGCCTGATCCAAGCGGCAAGAAGTCTTCATCCAGACGGCCTCTTCAACCTTTATCCAGGTGGCATCTTCTTTTATTGATCCTGGAGGCGAGGAGCGGGTCCATCCTGAAGACATCCGGCGCAGAGCATCCTCTTCATACGGTCGCCGCCGTACACTGAATCTTCAATGCAAGGGACGCGATCCAAGATGGCATCCCTTGCATTCCTATTGCCTGAAAAATTTGAATCAGCCAATAGGAATTAGAGCTGATAAAATCCTATTGGCTGTGCAAATCAGCCAATAGGATTTAAGCAGATCTAATTCTATTGGATGATGAATCAGCCAATAGAATGAGAGCTGCTTAAATCCTATTGGCTGATTGGAACATCCAATAGGATTTAAGCAGCTCTCATTCTATTGGCTGATTCATCATCTTGATTTGAACAGCCAATAGGATTTAAGCAGCTCTTAAAAAGTTTAAAGTTAAAGGAACAGTGGTTACACTACCTGGACGGGGCAGAAAAAGGAAGCTATCAACGGCTGTAACCAGATTTCTGAAAAGGCAGGTTGAGAAAAACTGTTGAGTGACTGCAAAAGACCTGCAGCAAGAATTGGTGGCAACAGGCACTGAGGTTTCAGTTTGCACAGTAAGGCACATACTAAATGCAGAAGGTTTCCATGCCAGAACTCCAAGACGTACACAACTACTGACCCAAAAGCACAAGAAAGATCAGCGGTATGTCTGGAGGAAGACGAATGAAGCATGCACTGAAAAGAAAACTCTGCCTACAGTTAAGCATGGTGGTGGCTCGGTGATGCTCTGGAGCTGCTTTGCATCCTTTGGCCCTGGAAACCTGAAGCGTGTGGAAGGCAAGATGGATTCATTAAAGTATCAGGAAATCCTAGGAGAAAGTGTCATGCCGGCTTTGAGGAAGCTGAATCTTGGGCGTCATTGGACCTTCCAACAGGACAATGATCCCAAGCATACCTCAAATTCCACCAAGGCTTGGTTGCATAAGTAGTCCTGGAAGATTCTACAGTGGCCATCACAGTCACCTGACTTGAATTCCATAGAAAATCTCTGGTGGGATTTGAAGAAGGCTGTTGCAGCTGTCAAACCCAAGAATATTACTGAACTGGAGGCCATTGCTCATGAGAAATGGGCTAAGATTCCTCAGGAAAGCTGGTGTCTGACTATGCATCTAATTTGCAGCAGGGCATAACAGCAAAAGGGTGTCTACTAAGTACTAAAGATGCTTGCCATGAAGGGGTTGAATAATTTTGAAACTGCAGAATTAATTAAAAGTTGCATTTTCAGTTGAATTTGGGGAAACCACTTGAAGCATTCGTTTAGTTGAGCTATTTCAATTGCTTTTCTTTGATTTGTTCACTGCAAACAGCTGAAAGGCTGTAAATATTTACAATAACCCTGATTTGCAATGGGGGTTGAATAATTTTGATTACAACTGTGTGTGTGTCTGTGTGTATATATATATATATATATATATATATATATATAAAATACAAACAATTTATTATACAAAAACAAAAGTAAATGGTAAGAACAAATACTCCCCTTCAGGAGCGGAGCCGCTGCCTCCCACAGTTTCTCCCAGCGAACTGTTAGTAGATATGGTTTGGTTAGAGGAGTGCTTGCTCCAATGTGTGATCCACCAATTCGATGTCAGTCCAAAAGAATCTGGAAAATTAAAGGACTCCAATTTTGCGTTTGTATACACTCAATAAAAATAAGTGCAGTATACTCACTGAATCAAAAATCCAGTATCAGCGACGAGAAAGAAACCTTAGTGTCTTTATAAAAACATAGGTTTATTAAGCTTTACGCATTTCAACGAACCAGTCGTCTTTTTCAAGAGCAAGTTAAAAGGCAAAACAAAGTAATCTACATTGTGGCAGATACTGGTGGATTAAATACACTGCAAAATAACCAGCTTCCGGTCTGACGAAAGGTGGTTTTACAAAGTAATCGCATTCCCAATTAAATTTATTTCCAACTGAAAATAATCAAAAATTGTAAAACATTGTGTCCAGACTATAAAAACCTTTAGTAAAGAAAAATATTATAAAATGATCTCATAAAAATTATCATTTAACGTCCCTTTCAGGTGGAAATAAAACTAACCAATCCCCATCAACCTAGAGTTAAAAACGACCAATCAAATTTAAAGTTCCTATTCGAGTAGGCTTAGGTCAGTTAGTCCTCAAATAGGTCCGGCTAAGTTTGGGCGGCCACGTGATGTTGGTGAGCCAATCCGTATACGGTCTTGTTTCTGTGTTAGGTTTCAGTTTCCAAATAGGTCTGGACTATTCGGAATGAGTCACATGTTGGATTCAACCAATTATCTGTTACTGGTATTCCAGTCTGACTTGGAAGATCACATTATTGTCGGCTTCCAATTGCAGAGTCCCAAATAACGTCAATCTTTCGTACCCATAATAAACAATAAAATGGAATATCTTTATGATACAACCTTATGGAGAAGATAGAGACAATTAGTCCTCAGATTACATACATATTCAGATCAAACCATTGGAAGGATATAATAATCTTAATACTAATTTTTATGTTGTATTTTCACGAAAACTATCACAGAGATTACGAGTTTTGCGTTAGCCTTAAAAAGCAGCGTTGAGAGGTTCCAACGCTGCTTTTTACCTAACGCTGGTATTACGAGTCTGACAGGTACAGGCTCACCGCTCACTTTTCTTCTGCAACTCGAGGCTACCGCAAATCCCCTTACGTCAATTGCATAGCCTATCTTTTTAATGGGATTTGCCTAACGCCGGTATTACGAGTCTTGGAAGAAGTGAGCGGTAGACCCTCTCCTGTCAAGACTTCTACCGCATTAAAAAGTCAGTAGTTACGAGTTTTATGGGCTAACGCCGGAACATAAAACTCTTAACTAAAGTGCTTCAAAGTACACTAACACCCATAAACTACCTATTAACCCCTAAACCGAGGCCCCCCCCACATCGCAAACACTAAAATAAATTTTTTAACCCCTAATCTGCCGACCGGACATCGCCGCCACCTACATTATACCTCTGAACCCCTAATCTGCTGCCCCTAACATTGCTGACACCTACATTATATTTATTAACCTCTAATCTGCCGCCCCCAACGTCGCCGCCACCTACCTACAATTATTAACCCCTAATCTGCCGACCGGACATCGCCGTCACTTTAATAAATGTATTAACCCCTAAACCGCCACACTCCCGCCTCACAAACACTAGTTAAATGTTATTAACCCCTAATCTGCCGTCCCTAACATCGCCGACACCTACTTACATTTATTAACTCCTAATTTGCCACCCCCAACGTCGCTGCTACTATATTAAATGTATTAACCCCTAAACCTAAGTCTAAACCTAACCCTAACCCCCCCTAACTTAAATATAATTTCAATTAAATGAAATACATTTAACATAATTAAATAAATAATTTCTATTCAAAACTAAATACTTACCGATAAAATAAACCCTAAGATAGCTACAATATAACTAATAGTTACATAGTAGCTAGCTTAGGATTTATATTTATTTTACAGGCAACTTTGTATTTATTTTAACTAGGTAGAATAGTTATTAAATAGTTATTAACTACAATTAAATTCAATAAACTAAATTACGGAAACCCCCCCCCACTAAATTACAGAAAATAAAAAAAGAATTACAAGAATTTTAAACTAATTACACCTAATCTAATCCCCATAATAAAATAAAAAAGCCCCCCAAAATAATAAAATTTCCCTACCCTATACTAAATTACAAATAGCCCTTAAAAGGGCCTTTTGCGGGGCATTACCCCAAAGTAATCAGCTCTTTTACCTGTAAAAGAAAAATACACCCCCCCAACATTAAAACCCACCACCCACACACCCCTACTCTAAAACCCACCCAATCCCCCCTTAAAAAATCCTAACACTACCCCATTGAAGATCTCCCTACCTTGAGCCGTCTTCACCCAGCCGGGCACAAGTGGTCATCTGATCCAGGCAGAAGTCTTCATCCGATGGGGCAGAAGAGGACATCCAGACCAGCAGAAGTCTTCATCCTATCCGGGTAGAAGAGGACATCTGGACCGGCAGAAGGCTTCATCCAAGCGGCATCTTCTTCCATCCGACGAGGAGCGTCTCCATCTTGAAGACATCCGACACGGAGCATCCTTCCAGAACGACGGACTAACGGCGAATGACGGTTCCTTTAAATGACGTCATCCAAGATGGCGTCCCTCGAATTAGGATTGGCTGATAGGATTCTATCAGCCAATCGGAATTAAGGTAGGAAAAATACGATTGGCTGATTTAATCACCCAATCGGATTGAAGTTCAATCCGATTGGCTGATTGGATCAGCCAATAGAATTGACCTCGCATTCTATTGGCTGATCCAATCAGCCAATCGGATTGAACTTCAATCCGATTGGCTGATTAAATAAACCAATCGGATTTTTCCTACCTTAATTCCGATTGGGTGATAGAATCCTATCAGCCAATCGGAATTCGAGGGACGCCATCTTGGATGACGTCATTTAAAACGAACCGTCATTCGTCGTTAGTCCGTTGTGCTGGAAGGATGCTCCGCGCCAAATGTCTTCAAGATGGAGTCGCTCCTCGTCGGATGGAAGAAGATAGAAGATGCCGCTTGGATGAAGCCTTCTGCCGGTCCGGATGTCCTCTTCTGCCCAGATAGGATGAAGACTTCTGCCGGTCTGGATGTCCTCTTCTGCCCCATCGGATGAAGACTTATGCCCGGATCGGATGATCACTTGTGCCCGGCTGGGTGAAGACGGCTCAAGGTAGGGAGATCTTCAATGGGGTAGTGTTAGGTTTTTTGAGGGGGGATTGGGTGGGTTTTAGAGTAGGGGTGTGTGGGTGGTGGGTTTTAATGTTGGGGGGGTATTGTATTTTTCTTTTACAGGTAAACGAGCTGATTACTTTGGGGCAATTCCCCGCAAAAGGCCCTTTTAAGGGCTATTTGTAATTAAGTATAGGGTAGGGAAATTTTATTATTTTGGGGGGCTTTTTTATTTTATTAGGGGGATTAGATTAGGTGTAATTAGTTTAAAATTCTTGTAATTCTTTTTTTATTTTCTGTAATTTAGTGGGGGGGGTTTTCCGTAATTTAGTTTATTGAATTTAATTGTAGGTATTATTTAGGTAATTTATTTAATGATAGTGTAGTGTTAGGTGTAATTGTAACTTAGGTTAGGATTTATTTTACAGGTAATTTTGTATTTATTTTAGCTAGGCAGTTTATTAAATAGTTAATAACTATTTAATAACTATTCTACCTAGTTAAAATAAATACAAAGTTGCCTGTAAAATAAATATAAATCCTAAAATGGCTACAATGTAACTATTAGTTATATTGTAGCCATCTTATGGTTTATTTTATAAGTAAGTATTTAGTTTTCAATAGGAATAATTTATTTAATTGTAGTTATTTTATTTAGATTTATTTAAATTATATTTAAATTAGGTGGGGTGTTAGGGTTAGGGTAAGACTTAGGTTTATGGGTTAATAACTTTATTATAGTGGTGGCGACGTTGGCGGCGGCAGATTAGGGATTAATTCATTTAATATAGTTGCAGCGACGTTGGGGGGGCAGATTAGGGGTTAATAACTATAATGTAGGTGTCAGTGATGTTGGGGGCAGCAGATTAGGGGTTTATAACTATAATGTAGGTGGCGGCGGTGTCCAGAGCGGCAGATTAGGGGTTAATAGTATAAAGCACGTGGCAACGATGTCGGGGGCGTCAGATTAGTTTAGACTCGGGGTTCATGTTAGGGTGTTAGGTGCAGACATATTTTTTATTTCCCCATAGGAAACAATGAGGTTGCGTTAGGAGCTTGACGCTGCTTTTTTGCAGGTGTTAGGTTTTTTTCCAGCCAGCTCAGCCCCATTGTTTCCTATGGGGAAATCGTGCACGAGCATGTTTAGCCAGCTTACCGCTACCGTAAGCAACGCTGGTATTGAGGTGAGATGTGGAGCTAAATTCTCCTCTACGCTCACCTTTTTGCGGCTAATGCCAGGTTTAAAAAAACCTGTAATACCAGCGTTGGCTTAAGGTAGCGTTAGAAAAAAAAAAGCCTTGTTAGCAACGCACCCCTGTTACCGCCAAACTTGTAATCTTGCTGTATGTAAATATACAGCATATAAATATATAAGAAATATAGAAATACATATCCACTTCCAAACAAAAGTTGCAACCCTGATATCTTTATTGAAACCCCATTGACCATATGTTCTGAGGGTATGTATACACCATAGTTCCCTTTTTATAAGTTCCTTATCTATTTGTCCCCCTCTCCAGTGCAATGACACTTTCTCTATACCCATCCAACTAAGACCCCCTGTTTTAAAGCTCTGACAGTTGTTGCAGTGTAAAGGGACACCATGACCTGTGTGTTCTTTATCGATCTTGTTCAGGTTCTTCAAGATCCTGGTTTTTAAAAATCTGGTTGTTTGACATAATATTAAATTTTACAATTTCACTGCAACAAGTATATAACATTTTTGGTTTTGCAACTGATAAAACTCTTAATTTCAAATACTTTCCCAGTAACTGCCGATTGAAAGTTCTTAAATACCTTCTTTGAATAATTACACCCTTTGCATCTCCCACATGTGTAAAAGCCCTTTAAATCCGATATTTGGATTGGGTTTAGGGGGTACATACCCTTCACAAGGGAAGGGGCCAGTTGCTGTTTAAAATTGGTTCTTTTTTCTGAAAACTATCTTTGGTGTCTGAGGTATAATATCCTTGAAAAATTCATCCTCTTTGAGGATATGCCAGTGTCTCCTAATAATATTTATGACCTGTCTATGTCCACTGTTAAATGTGGTAATGAATCTAGGAAAACTAGATTGTTGGTTAGTTCTGTTGTTCTTATCCTTCTCAATTAGGAGGGGATTTCTTTCTAATTTTTTAATTTGTATTATCTCTCCTGTTCTAAAACTTTCTCCTCATATCCCTTCCACTGGAATATTTTTTTGAGGAGGTTTGACTGTTCCTCAAAATCCTCCATCCTATCACAATTCTTCCTAATCCTAAGGAATTGTCCCCTAGGGATCGCTTTTAACCATACGGGGTGATGATGGCTATCTTTTTGATGTACAAAGAAAAGAGATAATATTGGGGCGCCTCATGTGTGCATCAGTATGTCAGGATGACTCAGTCAAATAGGCAATGCCAAGTGGGTACTCACATTTAACCCAAGCACACTTGTGTGCTGGGAGAAGCAGGCTGGTAACCTGGGGTGTACCAGTTAACCCTCTCCAGGTGAAGATTGAACAGTGCAGGGGTATCCTGCCACACTGGGGGGTCGATCCGATAAAAATCGTCGCCCGCAAAAGCCGGCGACGCCAATATTTACGCTGGTTTGGTATCACATATACGGCGTAACCTAGAAGTTACGCGCGTATATTTCTGCCGTCGCCCGTAGTTTTTTGGGCTATAGGCAGGTATACCAAACCAGCGCAGTTTGGTATCCAATATGCAGCGTAAGGACTTACGTTGCGAAAATGGAGAAAACTTACTCCATTTTCACCTCGCCACAAAAAGCAGCCGTAAGAAGCCTTACGCTGACTATTGGAACCCCGTAACTCCCTAAACTGGCTGCTAAAATAAACCTAACACCTAACGCATGCGCAATGTCTATCTCCCTGTCAACCGCAATCTTCTAAAATAAACCTAACACCTAATGCATGCGCAATGTCTATCTACCTGTAAACCGCGACCCCCCCCCCCCCGAAATCCCTAATAAAGTTATCAACCCCTAAACCGCCGCTCCCGGACCCCGCCGCCATCTACATAAACTAACCCCCTACTGTGAGCCCCTAAAACCGCCGCCATCTACCTTATCTATCCCCTAATTAGAACCCCTTACACCGCTGTCATCTACCTTATCTATCCCCTAATCTGACCCCTTACACCGCTGCCACCTATATAAAAATTATTAACCCCTAATCTAATCCCCCTATACCGCCGCCAGCTATATTAATATTATTAACCCCTAATGTAAGCCCCTTACACCGCCGCCATCTCTATTAAAATGATTAACCCCTAATTTAATCTACCTACCCCGCCGCCAGCTATATTATCTATATTAACCCTAAGTATATTATAGTTAATATAGGTATTACATTATATATATTAACTATATTAACCCTAATTATATTAGGGTTAATATAGTTAATATAGTTACTATAGTATTTATATTAACTATATTAACTCTATCTAACCCTAACACCCCTAACTAAATTTATATTAAATTAATCTAATTCATTTATAAACTAAAATATTCCTATTTAAATCTAAATGCTTACCTATAAAATAAACCCTAAGATAGCTACAATATAATTAATAATTACATTGTAGCTATGTTAGGGTTAATATTTATTTTACAGGTAAATTGTTAATTATTTTAACTAGGTATAATAGCTATTAAATAGTTATTAACTATTTAATATCTACCTAGTTAAAATAATTACCCAATTACCTGTAAAATAAATCCTAACCTAAGTTACAAATACACCTACACTATCAATAAATTAAATAAACTACAAACATCTATCTAAAAATACAATTAAATTAACTAAACTAAATTACAAAAAAAAACAAACACTAAATTACAAAAAATAAAAAAAAGATTACAAGATTTTTAAGCTAATTACACCTATTCTAAGCCCCCTAATAAAATAATAAACCCCCAAAATAAAAAAAATTCCCTGCCCTATTCTAAATTAACAAA
The DNA here is from genome assembly GCF_027579735.1 of Bombina bombina. Lineage (NCBI taxonomy): Eukaryota > Metazoa > Chordata > Amphibia > Anura > Bombinatoridae > Bombina > Bombina bombina. The sequence continues at coordinate 447,702,666 of NC_069504.1, read as the reverse complement.
ATTTCAAAGCTCTTTACCTTACCAGCCCTTAAAAGGGCCTTTTGTGGGGCATGCCCCAAATAATTCAGCTCTTTTGCATACAAATACAATACCCCCCCCCATTACAACCCACCACCCACATACCCCTATTCTAAAACCACCCAAACCCCCCTTAAAAAAGCCTAACACTACCCCCCTGAAGATCTCCCTACCTTGTCTTCACCACACCGGGCCGAACTCCTGATCCGATCCGGGCGATGTCTTCCTCCAAGCGGCAAAGAAGAATTCTTCCTCCGGCGATGTCTTCCTCCAAGCGGCAAAGAAGAATTCTTCCTCCGGCGATGTCTTCCTCCAAGCGGCAAAGAACAATTCTTCCTCCGGCGACGTCTTCCTCCAAGCGGCAGCAAAGTCTTCATTCTTCCAGCGGCATCTTCAATCTTCTTTCTTCGCTCCGCCGCCGCGGAGCATCCATCCCGGCCGACGACTGAACGACGAATGAGGTACCTTTAAATGACGTCATCCAAGATGGCGTCCGCCGAATTCCGATTGGCTGATAGGATTCTATCAGCCAATCGGAATTAAGTTAGAAAAATCTGATCGGAACAGCCAATAGAATGCGAGCTCAATCTGATTGGCTGATTGGATCAGCCAATCGGATTGAACTTGAATCTGATTGGCTGATTCAATCAGCCAATCAGATTTTTCTAACTTAATTCCGATTGGCTGATAGAATCCTACCAGCCAATCGGAATTCGGCGGACGCCATCTTGGATCACGTCATTTAAAGGTACCTCTTTCGTCGTTCAGTCGTCGGCCGGGATGGATGCTCCGCGGCGGCGGAGCGAAGAAAGAAGATTGAAGATGCCGCCGGAAGAATGAAGACTTTGCTGCCGCTTGGAGGAAGACGTCGCCGGAGGAAGAATTCTTCTTTGCCACTTGGAGGAAGACATCGCCGGAGGAAGAATTCTTCTTTGCCGCTTGGAGGAAGACATCGCCCGGATCGGATCAGGAGTTCGGCCCGGTGTGGTGAAAACAAGGTAGGGAGATCTTCAGGGGGGTAGTGTTAGGCTTTTTTAAGGGGGGTTTGGGTGGTTTTAGAATAGGGGTATGTGGGTGGTGGGTTGTAATGGGGGGGGGGGTATTGTATTTGTATGCAAAAGAGCTGAATTCTTTGGGGCATGCCCCACAAAAGGCCCTTTTAAGGGCTGGTAAGGTAAAGAGCTTTGAAATTTTGTTAATTTAGAATAGGGCAGGGAATTGTTTTTTATTTTGGGGGTTTATTATTTTATTAGGGGGCTTAGAATAGGTGTAATTAGCTTAAAAATCTTGTAATCTTTTTTTTATTTTTTGTAATTTAGTGTTTGTTTTTTTGTAATTTAGTTTAGTTAATTTAATTGTATTTTTAGATAGATGTTTGTAGTTTATTTAATTTATTGATAGTCTAGGTGTATTTGTAACTTAGGTTAGGATTTATTTTACAGGTAATTGGGTAATTATTTTAACTAGGTAGATATTAAATAGTTAATAACTATTTAATAGCTATTATACCTAGTTAAAATAATTAACAATTTACCTGTAAAATAAATATTAACCCTAACATAGCTACAATGTAATTATTAATTATATTGTAGCTATCTTAGGGTTTATGTTATAGGTAAGTATTTAGATTTAAATAGGAATATTTTAGTTTATAAATGAATTAGATTAATTTAATATAAATGTAGTTAGGGGTGTTAGGGTTAGATAGAGTTAATATAGTTAATATAAATACTATAGTAAGTATATTAACTATATTAACCCTAATATAATTAGGGTTAATATATATAATGTAATACCTATATTAACTATAATATACTTAGGGTTAATATAGATAATATAGCTGGCGGCGGGGTAGGTAGATTAAATTAGGGGTTAATCATTTTAATAGAGATGGCGGCGGTGTTAGGGGCTTACATTAGGGGTTAATAATTTTAATATAGATGGCGGCGGTGTTAGGGGCTCACTTTAGGGGGTTATAGATATAATATAGCTGGCGGCGGGGTACGGGAGCGACGGTTTAGGGGTTAATAACTTTATTAGGTTGCGGCGGGGTACGGGAGCGGTGGTTTAGGGGTTAATAGCTTTTTTATTGTTAGGATAGTGAGGGGGATAGCGGATAGAGGGTTAGACGTGTCGGGCTATGTTAGGGAGGCGTGTTAGACGTGTCGGGCTATGATTAGGAGGCGTGTTAGACAGTGCGGGTGATTTAGACTTTAGTCAGGTTTTATAGGCGCCGGCAGTTTCTAACGTGGCGCAAGTCACTGGCGACTCCAAAAATCTGTACTTACGCAGATTTCTGGACATCGCTGGTTTGTGAGACTTGCGCCACTTTAGCAAGTGACGGCGCCGCATATTGGATGGCTCGAGTTGCGAGCTGAAACTGCGGGCGACGTGGGTTCCCTCGCTTGCGCCGCAAACTGCGATCTATATCGGATCGCGCCCTTGGTGTGTGATAGATTCCAAAAAAGTCAGAGGCAGTGGAAGTACTGCTCAAGAAGGTGCTGAACCAGAGCTTGTGTAAAACAAGTTAGTTTATTAAAAACAGATTAAAAACAGTAACAAGCAATGGTTACATATAATGCAATGCGTTTCTCAGCCTTAGCATCGGCTGTTTCATCAGGCATAAGATGCTAAGGCTGAGAAATGTGTTGCATTATATGTAACAATTGCTTGTTACAGTTTTTAATCTGTTTTTTAAAAACTAACTTGTTTTACACAAGCTCTGGTTGAGCACTTTCTTGAGCAGTTCTACCACTGCCTCTGACTTTTTTGGAATCTATCACACACCGAGTGTGGCAGGATACCCCTGCACTGTTCAATCTTCACCTGGAGAGGGTTAGCTGGTACACCCCAAGTTACCAGCCTGCTTCTACCAGCACACAAGTGTGCTTGGGTTAAATGTGAGTACCCACTTGGCATTGCCTATTTGACTGACTCATCCTGACAAACTGATGCACACATGAGGCGTCCCTCTATTATCACTTTTCTCTGTAGCTACTTCCGGACAAGTCTGTGAGGAGGAGAGCAGCCTTCTAACTGTGTCCCATTAACAGAGTTGGAATATCTGATCATATTGGATTCACAATACCACCATCAATCCGATATCCTAATTGGGACTTTTTGTTGGGACTACATCTATCTATGACCATTGGATCATATGGTTTTTTTAATATACCATATTAATACATGTTATATTTATATATATATATATATATATATATATATATAAATATATATATATATATATATATATATATATATATATAGGGAGTGCAGAATTATTAGGCAAGTTGTATTTTTGAGGATTAATTTTATTATTGAACAACAACCATGTTCTCAATGAACCCAAAAAACTCATTAATATCAAAGCTGAATAGTTTTGGAAGTAGTTTTTAGTTTGTTTTTAGTTATAGCTATTTTAGGGGGATATCTGTGTGTGCAGGTGACTATTACTGTGCATAATTATTAGGCAACTTAACAAAAAACAAATATATACCCATTTCAATTATTTATTTTTACCAGTGAAACCAATATAACATCTCAACATTCACAAATATACATTTCTGACATTCAAAAACAAAACAAAATCAAATTAGTGACCAATATAGCCACCTTTCTTTGCAAGGACACTCAAAAGCCTGCCATCCATGGATTCTGTCAGTGTTTTGATCTGTTCACCATCAACATTGCGTGCAGCAGCAACCACAGCCTCCCAGACACTGTTCAGAGAGGTGTACTGTTTTCCCTCCTTGTAAATCTCACATTTGATGATGGACCACAGGTTCTCAATGGGGTTCAGATCAGGTGAACAAGGAGGCCATGTCATTAGATTTTCTTCTTTTATACCCTTTCTTGCCAGCCACGCTGTGGAGTACTTGGACGCGTGTGATGGAGCATTGTCCTGCATGAAAATCATGTTTTTTTTGAAGGATGCAGACTTCTTCCTGTACCACTGCTTGAAGAAGGTGTCTTCCAGAAACTGGCAGTAGGACTGGGAGTTGAGCTTGACTCCATCCTCAACCCGAAAAGGCCCCACAAGCTCATCTTTGATGATACCAGCCCAAACCAGTACTCCACCTCCACCTTGCTGGCGTCTGAGTCGGACTGGAGCTCTCTGCCCTTTACCAATCCAGCCACGGGCCCATCCATCTGGCCCATCAAGACTCACTCTCATTTCATCAGTCCATAAAACCTTATAAAAATCAGTCTTGAGATATTTCTTGGCCCAGTCTTGACGTTTCAGCTTGTGTGTCTTGTTCAGTGGTGGTCGTCTTTCAGCCTTTCTTACCTTGGCCATGTCTCTGAGTATTGCACACCTTGTGCTTTTGGGCACTCCAGTGATGTTGCAGCTCTGAAATATGGCCAAACTGGTGGCAAGTGGCATCTTGGCAGCTGCACGCTTGACTTTTCTCAGTTCATGGGCAGTTATTTTGCGCCTTGGTTTTTCCACACGCTTCTTGCGACCCTGTTGACTATTTTGAATGAAACGCTTGATTGTTCGATGATCACGCTTCAGAAGCTTTGCAATTTTAAGAGTGCTGCATCCCTCTGCAAGATATCTCACTATTTTTGACTTTTCTGAGCCTGTCAAGTCCTTCTTTTGACCCATTTTGCCAAAGGAAAGGAAGTTGCCTAATAATTATGCACACCTGATATAGGGTGTTGATGTCATTAGACCACACCCCTTCTCATTACAGAGATGCACATCACCTAATATGCTTAATTGGTAGTAGGCTTTCGATCCTATACAGCTTGGAGTAAGACAACATGCATAAAGAGGATGATGTGGTCAAAATACTCATTTGCCTAATAATTCTGCACTCCCTGTATATATATATATATATATGTATTTTTTAATGTTTTTTTAAGGTTGCTTGTATCAAGTTGATATAGAATTATTTCTTTATATGCAGAGTAATAGAACGCCCCCTCATTTTTTGTTGTACATCTTTTTGATATAAGTATTCATATCACATTTTTTCTTAAAATTTTTGTGTGAATATGATTATTTGATATAAATATCGAGAGATTAAGAAAAGTGATCTCTTTTTTTATTTATTTCAGGTGTTAAAATGATTGGACATTTCATTTTTGTTTAAATGCTTAATGAATTGATCCAAAGATCCTAGAACCCCTTTCCAAATACACAGTATGTCATCTATGTATCTCCGCCATGTCACCAGGTCCGCCTCATAGGGATTATTTGCCCATACATAATGGTGCTCAAAATAATCCATATAAATGATGGCATAACTAGGGGTGAACCTGGTGCCCATGACGGTTCCACATATCTGAAGATACTGCGTATTGTTAAGCCTGTAATAAAAAATTAAAAGGGAGGGTGCAAGATCTGGATCTTGACCCAATCTCCATTTGATAGCTTTTAAACCTTTTTTTTGTTATCTATGATAGAGTAGAGGGATGTAACATTCATAGTTACCCATTGGAAACCATCCTGCCACTCTATATTGTTGAGAATGTTTAATGTATATTTGGTATCCTTTAAATAAAATTATGCAGTCTGTGCATATGGTTGCAGGAAAAAGTCTACAATGGCCAAAAGGTTGGAGGTTATTGAATCTATGCCACTGATTATGGGTCTCCCTGGTGGTCTAGTTGGATTGTTGTGCACCTTAGGGAGAAAATAAAATAAAGGGGTCTTTTAATCAGTTTTATACAAAAAAGAAATTTTCTCCTGTGTTATTATTCCCCTGTCAAGTGCCTGTATCAATAAGTCATGTAGTTCTTTGGTGAACCTCTGTTTAGGGTTTCCATTTAAAATTAATTATGTTTTATCATCTGATAGTACCCTATCTGCTTCTTCAATGTATTGATCCCTATCCATAATAACAACACCCCCTCTTATCAGCCTCCTTAATGATTATGTCCTCCCTTTTGTTCAGAGACTTAAATATCTCAAATACCTGTTTGTCCAAATTATGATGTTTTGGTTTGTGTTGCATGTTTTCAATATCTTTTTAAATAAGCTTACCAAATATATCAATATTGGATCCCTTACAATGACTGGTATAAAATCTAGATGCATTTCTAAAATGAGACATCAGATTAATATTCTTTTCAGAATTAACAGGTTTATAGCAAACTGTCTTTTTTGGCAAAAAAATCTCTTAGTGATATTCCTGAATAATTTCTGGACATCTATAAACAATTGAAAGGAGTTGATTCCCTGTGTAGGTATACATTTTAAACCTTTTGATAGAACCCCTTTTTCTTGTTCAGTGATATTTTAAGTGGATATATTGTATATTCCTATTCTCTTTGTCTCCTCCTCCTGTGTCTTTCTTCTTCCTCATCTTCCCCCCCTGAAGTGTTTGGGGTTCTTTCCCTTTTTCTCCTCTCTCCGTAGGGGTGAATATCTCTTGGGATTTATCCAACTTGTGGGGGGGTGTTTGGGCCGACCTCTGTTGGTGTCTTTGTGAAAAGGGTGGGTAGTTCTAGTGGAATGTGAAGAATATGTGTGTCCATACCTCTCTGGCTTCTGAAAGTCAGATTCATTATGATGAGTATAAGTTCTATGTGACTCATTGTGAAAATGATTAGTTCTATTTGATGTGATACGTGCTTGAGGAGTGTATTGTTGATTTGTGGCCATATCTGTGATTATTAGTGTTTGCAGCACTCCTACTCTGATAATCATGGAAAGAGGATTTTGGATCTTTGGATCAATTAATTACACATTTAAAAAAAAAAAATACATGTCAATCGTTTTATCACTTGAAATAAATAAAAAAAGAGATAACTTTTCTAGATCTCTCGATATTTATATCAAATAATCATATTCAGACAAAAAAATTTTTTTTTAAATGTGATATGTATACTTATATCAAGAAAGATAGCCATCATCACCCCGTATGGTTAAAAGTGATCCCTAGGGGACAATTCCTTAGGATTAGGAGGAATTGTGATAGGATGGAGGATTTTGAGGAAAGTCAATCCTCCTCAAAAAAAAGATTCCAGTGGAAGGGATATGAGGAGAAAGTTTTAGAACAGGAGAGAATACAAATTAAAAAATTTGAAAGAAATTCCCTCCTAATTGAGAAGGATAAGAACAACAGAACTAAACAACAATCTAGTTTCCCAAGATTCATTACCACATTTAACAGTGGACATAGACAGGTCAAAAATATTATTAGGAGACATTGACATATCCACAAAGACAATGAATCGTTCAAGGATATTATACCTCAGACACCAAAGATAGTTTTCAGAAAAGGAACCAATTTTAAGCAACTGTCCCCTTCCCTTGTGAAGGGTATGTGCCCCCCACAACCAATTCAAATATCAGATTTTAAGGGCTTTTACACATGTGGGAGATGCAAAGGGTGTAATTATTCAAAGAAAGTATATAAGAAATTTCAATCAGCAGTTACTGGGACAGTATTTGATATTAAGAGTTTATCAGTTGCAAAACCAAAAATGTTATATACTTGTTGCAGTGTAATTGGTCAAACGACCAGATTTTTAAAAATCGATAAAGAACACACAGATCATGTTGTCCCTTTACACTGCAACAACTGTCAGAGCTTTAAAACAGGGGGTCTTAGTTGGATGGGTATAGAGAAAGTATCACTGCACTGGAGAGGGGGACAAATAGATAAGAAACTTATAAAAAAAGGAACTATGTTGACATACTCTCAGAACATATGGCCAATGGGGGTCTCAATAAAGATATCAGGGTTGCAGCTTTTGTTTGAAAGTGGATATCTATTTCTATATTTCTTAGTATTAAGGTTATTGTATCCTTCCAATGGTTTGATCTGAATATGTATGTCATCTGAGGACTAATTGTCTCTGTCTTCTCCATAAGGTTGTATCATAAAGATATTCCATTTTATTGTTTATTATGGGTACGAAAGATTGACATTTTTGGGACTCTGCAATTGGAAGCCGACAATCATGTGATCTTCCAAGTCAGACTGGAATACCAGTAACAGATAATTAGTCAAATCCAACATGTGACTCATTCCGGATAGTCCAGACCTATTTGGAAACTGAAACCTAACACAGAAACAAGACCGTATCCGGATTGGCTCACCAACATCACTTGACCTCCCAAACTTAGCCGAACCTATTTGAGGACTAACTGACCTAAGCCTACTCAAATGGGAACTTTAAATTTGATTGGTCATTTTTAACTCTAGGTTGATGGGGATTGGTTAGTTTTATTTCCACCTGAAATGGGCCGTTTAATGATAATTTTTATGAGATCATTTTATTTTTCTTTATTTTAGGTTATTTACTTTAGGTTTTTATAGTCTGGACACAACGTTTTACAGTTTTTGATTATTTTCAGTTGGAAATAAATATAATTGGGAATGCGATTACTTTGTAAAACCACCTTCCGTTAGACCGGAAGCTGGTTATTTTGTACAGTGTATTTAAACCACCAGTATCTGCCACAATGTAGCTTACTTTGTTTTTCCTTTTAACTTGCTCTTGAAAAAGACGACTAGTTTGTTGAAACGTGTAGAGCTTAATAAACCTATGTTTTTATAAAGACATTAAGGTTTCTGTTTGTCATATTGTGGCATCGCGGATACGGGATTTTTGACTTAGTGAGTATACTGCACTTATTTTTATTGAGTGTATACGAACACATTTCAATTCCAGAGTCGTCCTGACTGACATCGAATTGGTGGATTACACATTGGAGCAAGCGCCCCTCTAACCAAACCGTATTTCATTGAGCATGTCATGTAATGGCGTATCTGATACTTCTCATGAGGGTGTCAAAAATTCAGGCCCCTGTATCATCGCGTTGCGAGTTGTACAACTGGGACATTACCTGTATGTGTGTATATATGTATGTTTATATATGTTTTTTAAATTTATTTATATTAACAGGTAAACAGGGTGTAATAAAAAAAAAGAAATTAGATGCCTATTTGCCTCAGGGACCCTTACCTCCAAGTCCCCATGCCAAGCTCTGTGAGTCTTTTCCTCCCCATCACAAGACTGGAAGCTGCTCCACACAGGATTCTGACATGTAATAGTACACAAAAACAGATGGTATATTCCATGGCAATGAAATGGCATATGAGCGAATAAATGCATACATGGACAATAGAATAGAATACAATAACTCAGTCAATATATCTAAGTAGTTATAATATGATAAAATAAAACAAAAACTATCCAATACTAATCCCCAAGTTTCTACCTCCTGTGACAAAAGTGAAGCCACATTTGGTCCTCCAATACATCTATTATATAAAAAATAAAATTACAGGAGAGTTATATTAATATCAGGTCCCTTATAGAACTGTTAAAGACTATTGTAACATAGTAATCAATACTATGCCTTATACTTCAAGGGCGCGATCCGATATACGGTGTAGTTTTCGGCGCAAGCGTGGGTACCCACGCCACCCGTAATTTCACCTTGCACATCGGGGTATTACATATACTGCGCCGTTAGATGCTAAACTAGCGTAAGTAGGACAAACTGCCGATCTTCCGAAAAGTGCACAAATACACATTTTAGTCGTCACAAGTAACTTTCGCCTGTATTTTGTCCACGTAAAGTCTCAATAAAGAGTAGTTTTATGAAAATTAGGCTAACACTCGTAAAAATGAACCGCGACTCCATCTAAAAATGCGACACGTAATTACGCTATTCAAAAGTCATATATAAACTCATGCGCAGCCGCCATTTTCTTCAGTGTGTTTGGATGGTTCGTTGAGCTACAGCACACTACAGTGGAGTGGAGGAGTAGAGAGAGAGGCGCAAACAGAGGAGTTAGTTAGGTCGCATTGTTGGTTGATTAAGCTTGTACACTTACACATATTTTTACATATTGCATACATACATATATAAATACACCACACTTTTTTTTCAAACACCTCACACATTTTATTTCAATTTTACAGTGTGATAGGCTGAGTGTTTGGTTGTGATTGTGTGTGATTGAACTGGGAGTGAGTGTGAGTGTGTGAGTGTGTGTAGTGTGAGGATGGCAGGGAGAGGTAGGGCGGAGGGGAGGAGGGGAGAGGAGTGGCAGGGAGAGGAGTATTGTAGAGGACAGGAGGAGCAGTGGTGTCCCCGTCAGGGAGTAAGTGGAGTGGGGAGAGGGAGAGCTAGAAGGGATGATAGGAAGGGAGATGCCGGAGAGCCCCAGAGACCAGGCACATCTAGAAGAGGGACAGAGGGTGCACATGGGGAGAGAAGGGGGGAGGAGGGAGAGGATAGGGAGGAACCCACACCAGGGATATCACAGGAAGCAAGCCAGGTGTCCACGGAGGATGAGAGGATGAGATGTCCAAACTTCTCATTCGATGAGAATGTTGCCCTAGTCCAGGCCATCATGGACAATCACAGTGCCCTCTTTGGCCAGGAGAAGGGCAAAGGCAGTGCCAAAAGGCGTAAAACAGCATGGTTGGCGGTAGAGGATGCCGTCAACAGTGTGGCCCCGCAGAGGAGGACTGTTGAGGGCCTTAAAGAGCGGTGGAATGACTGCAAGAGGCGGGTGAAAGAAAAGATGGGGCAGGAAGCTATGCACCAGAGGGGAACAGGCGGTGGTCCACCCCTGGACATAGAATACAACACCTGGCAGGAGATGATACGCAGGTCCCTGAGTATCACAGCAGTCCGTGGACTTCCAGGGGCTCATGACTCAGGGGCTGCAACCACAGCACATCATGCTGGTGAGTAACATCCCACACACCAGTATTATATGTATTTGAGATATAACATCCTTTAATGTCACACATTCATGTACACAATGAGGAGCATGGTATTTGGCCTACTAACAAAAACATCTACAATTATATTTGACATTAATGCTACTTAACACAATGCAATTCATGATATGAGGTGGAATAGTGCAATACTAACATGTCTCAGAGTAACACAGGCCACAAGCCACATGTAGAGTTTTCAGTAAATGGACACTATAGCCATCACAATACTTTTAGCTCAAGAAAGCAGGTTCAGTGCCTACATCAGGCTAAAGTAAATTGTGTGACCATAGTGTCACTTAAAGAACACATTTTCTCCATCATTGACATGTACACATAACTATTGTATGAAACACAAACCTGTATACTGCGCATATTAAAATCCCTCATATCACAAATCACAATGTGCACATGCATGTTATAGAGTTTGACATGAGAATCAGTATAGGCCCTAGCATGTATTAATGTACATTGTATGCCCACATGGACATATATCTGACTGTACTAATCCCTCTCATCATTTGACTCCTCCACAGAACCTCCTGTCACGAGGATGCAAACAGGCATGCCGCCACCTCCACCACCACCATTAGTCACAGGCATGCAGCCACCACCACCAGTCTTCAGGCAACCACATGAACATTATGCTCCCAGGCATGAGCAGGGTTGGATGGCTTCAGTTGAGGACCCGGAAGTGATGCCACCACCATTGACATATGACCCCTGGCAAGATTCCTGGCCAGAGGAATATTCTTCTATTGGCTTTGAGGGGGAGCCAAGACAGCCACAAAGGGTCCATGTATTTACCCCCCCCCCTTCCCCCCCAACACAATCTCAGGGCAGTCATGGCTTTTATACACAGGCTATGTCACAAGAAGTGCCAACTGGACAGGCTGAGTGGTCACACACTGGTCATCAGTGGGACTATCAATCCACCCTGAGAGCTCCACCATCCTCTTCACTTGGGAGAGTTCCACCATCCTCTTCACTTGGGAGAGCTCCACCATCCTCTTCACTTGGGAGAGCTCCACCATCCTCTTCACTTGGGAGAGCTCCACCATCTGCAGAAGAACATATAGCTGAAAGTACTCAAGCAGCAGCAGATGCAGCTGAAAATGTCCCACAAGCAGCAGCAGATGCAGCTGAAAATGTCCCACAAGCACCAGCAGATGCAGCTGAACCTGCACCTCAAGCACCAGCAGATGCAGCTGAAAATGTCCCACAGGAAACAGCAGATGCAGCTGAACCTGCACCTCAAGCAACTAGAAGCCCTGCTGCTCAAGAGCCTGTGGATGCACTGTATTCTCCCCTGGGTGAGGAATACATTGCACTCCAGAGGAGGCTCATAACAAGCTGCGAGAGCAGACAAAGAGGCCAAGTGAGTTGGTTGAGCACTTTACACACCAGCAGGACACTGCCTCCAGCCTATCATCTGTGGCCAGCACTCCAGCAGAAACATCTGAATCTTCTCAAACAAGGAGAACAAGGAAATCCACTACAGTCACCTCAGCCCCCTCATCCAAGAAGCCTAAAAATAAATAAATATTCTTATAGTTCACCATAAATCTTGCCCTCTGTTATTTACCATATAATTGTCATCCACATCCATGTGAGGTGTGTTTTAGTACACTAATATTGTTAAAACATATAATAAGGCCTGTGTGGAAATGGCCCAAAAAAGGTAATATCCTGTTTATGACATATTCTTGTACTATAACTCACATCCACAATAGTTGTTTATGAAGGGTACATATAGTAATATTCACTTCTAAGATTAAAATCAATGTATCTCACATCCAATATAAATTGACACATTGGTATATAAAGTAGTGATGTTACTGATAGGGTGGGCATTATCAGGGGTTTTAAGTCTGCAGGTGAGAGGTTGTGGTGTCTGTGATTGGTTTGGCACAATTGCAAAGAGGCAGCCTTCAAGAAGGTCTTAGAAATTATCATATGAGCCATCCTAGGTTTTGCTTTCAACTAAGAATACCAAGAGAACAAAGCAAGTGTTATAATTAAATCTGAAAGTAGTTTGAAATAACATGCCCTATTTAAAAGAAGAAGGTTTTCTTTGGACTTGACTGTCCCTTTATATATTTTGGCATCAGTGCCAAGCTGTGTTAGCATTAGAATAAATTACACTCCAGTGGGTTCTAAAGAGATGAAGGTAATACAATTTAAAGTAAATAAGCAAGTATATGTCCACAATGTGATAAAGTACATTCAAGCTCAATCCATTTGATTATGTTGTGGCTTCAAACTATTTCAAATACACAAATAAACCTTAAAAAAGCAATATCATAGTATACTGTCCCTTTAACCTAGAGATGCTGCTTAAATGTATGTGTTTGTTAAGGCTTCCAGGGAGTTACGTAGCTTTTTTAGTCAGTGCAAGGGTTGCTGCACCTGCAATTTGTGGCGAGATGAGAATGGAGTAGATTTTCTGAATTCTGCGTGCGAAAGTCCTTACGCTGTATATTGGATACCAAATGGCGCGTCTGTTCTATGTTAGTCTATGGCTAAAAAAAATACGGCCGAAGGGTGAAATATACGCGCATAACTATGCTACGCTGTATATGTAATACCAAAATCGTGCAAAAACTGGCGTCGCCGGCTTTTGCGGGCGACTCTGCATATCGGATTGGGCCCCAAATATTTAGGTCACTTTTGGACCTTCAAATCATAATTGAAACACAGCTTATATATTCAGCATATATAAAAGAAATATTAATGATCATCTATAAAGGGCTAAGAAACAATAAACCAACTATAAGGAAAGGCCAGTTATAATATACCATACACATATATATGGAAGAGACTGTAAATGTAATAAGGTTGGAGATATAGATCTGCATTACTGAAAGGATTCAAAGAACTAGCAATTACTCTTAGAAAATTGAGCCAGTAATCACCATACATATTCATAAGTGCCCCACGAGGGTTACATTGACATAATTACTGGGACTTATCGGGGGAGGGAGTAAATACAAAGTAAAACTTCTGCTCTAAGGTATTACAAAATACCCCTAACATTTAATAATGAATAAACCATATATATATATATATATATATATATATATATATATATATATATATATATATATATATATATATATATATATATACTTCCATGTTAAAGTTTAGCATGTTTATTTCCCTGGGTTATTAATACATCTTTATTATAGAATTCAGACTTTATTTGACTTTTATTTTTTATTTAAAGGGATAGTCTACAATAGAATTGTTATTGTTTTAAAAGATAGATAATCGCTTTATTACCCATTCCCTAGTTTTGCACAACCAACACAGTTATACAAATATACTTTTAACCTCTGTGATTACCTTGTATCTAGGCATCTTCTGACAGTCCCCTGATCACATGACTGTGACTATTTAAAATCTATTGAGTTGCATTTAGTACTGTGTTGTGCTAACTCTTAAAGGGACAGTCAACACCAGAATTTTTGTTGTTTAAACAGATAGATAATCCCTTTATTACCCATTCCCCAGTTTTGCATAACCAACACAGTTATATTAATACTCTTTTTACCTCTGTAATCATATTGTATCTATGCCTCTGCAAACTGCCCCCTTATTTCAGTTCTTTTGACAGACTTGCATTTTAGCCAATCAGTGCTGACTTCTAGGTAACTCCACATGCGTGAGCACAATTTTATCTATATAGCAAACATGAACTAACGCCCTCTAGTTGTGAAAAAATGTCAAAATGCATTCAGATAAGAGGCACCCTTCGAAGTCTAAGAGAATAGCATATGAACCTACCTAGGTTTAAATTTCAACTAAGAATACCAAGAGAACAAAGCAAAATTGGTGATAAAAGTAAAATGTAAAGTTGTTTAACCCTTGAATGCCAACGACGGCTCTGAGCCATCGCAAATTGTCTCAGTCAGGTGCCAACGACGGCTCAGAGCCGTTGCTAGCACTCTCCCACCTTGAGGGAGATCTGGGGGCTCCCACCCGCTCCTACCCTGGTGATCAGGCCTGTATAGTGACAGGCATCGCCGAGGCTTCATGTTTTGCGGGGTGACGTCACGCGCAATGATGGGCAATGATGTGATGACGTCACTGTTCTACTTTATTGAAAAATTACAATAAGTATAGGAAACGGGCGCATGCTGCTTAGAAGCCTGTATCTCCTCTAAATTAATCCTCCAACCATGTCTTTGAAGAAACAACACTAGTTGATTTGTGTGAGATCCTGCAGAATGTAAAAACTGAGCTAGTACCAAGATATCGTCCAAATAAGGAAATACCGCAATACCCCGTTCTCTGATTACAGAGAGTAGGGCACCGAGAACCTTCGAAAAGATTTGTGGAGCTGTCACTAGGCCAAACAGAAGAGCGACAAATTGGTAATGCTTGTCTAGAAAAGAGAATCTAAGAAACTGATAATGGTCTGGATGAATCGGAATATGAAGATAAGCATCCTGTAAAGGCTGTGACACACTGCAAACGGAGCGGTGCGCAGCATGTAGATGCGGCTGTGCGCGCTCAGTGTATCCTGCCTTTTCATCTCTGAGCACTCTACTGCGTCAGGTCGCATAGCTGAGCGCTCAGAGATGAAATGTTTGAACTTTAGAAGCGATGCGACGCAGAGCGAAGCAGCTGCTTCGCCTCGTGCCGCATCACTTGCAGTGTGTCACAGCCTTAAGTCTATTGTGGACATATAATGCCCTTGCTGAACAAAAGGCAGAATAGTCCTTATAGTCACCATTTTGAAAGTCGGTACTCTTACATAACGATTCAAAATTTTCAGATCCAGAACTGGCCTGAAAGAATTTTCAATGAATAGATTTGAATAAAACCCCAGACTTGTTCCTGAAACGGAACTGGTATGATTACCCCTGAAAACTCCAGGTCTGAAACACACTTCAGAAAAGCTTGAGCCTTTACTGGAATTACTGGGATGCGTGAGAGAAAAATCCTTCTCACAGGAGGTCTTACTCTGAATCCTATTCGGTACCTTTGAGAGATAATACTTTGAATCCAATGATTTTGGACAGAATCTGCCCAAATGTTTTGGAAGAATCTTAATCTGCCCCCTACCAGCTGAGCTGGAATGAGGGCTGCACCTTCATGCAGACTTGGGGGCTGCCTTTGGTTTCTTAAATGGTTTGGATTTACTCCAACTTGAAGAAGGTTTCCAATTGGAACCAGATTCTTTGGGGGAAGGATTAGGTTTCTGATCCTTATTTTGTCGAAAGGAACGAAAACTGTTAAAAGCTTTAGATTTACCCTTAGGTCTTTTATCCTGAGGCAAAAAAACTCCCTTCCCCACCAGTGACAGTTGAAATAATCAAATCCAACTGAGGACCAAATAAGTTATTACCTTGGAAAGAAAGATAGTAATCTAAACTTAGATACCATGTCAGCATTCCAATATTTAAGCCACAAAGCACTTCTAGAAAAAATAGCTAAAGACATAGATTTAACATCAATTTTGATAATATCAAAAATGGCATCACAAATAAAATGATTAGCATGTTGAAGCAAGTGAACAATGCTAGACAAATCAGGATCCATTTCCTGTTGCGCTAAACTTTTCAACCAAAAAGTTGATGCAGCTGCAACATCAGTCATAGAAATGGCAGGCCTGAGGAGATGACCAGAATATAAATAAGCTTTCCTTAGATAAGATTCAAGTTTCCTATCTAAAGGGTCTTTAAAAGAAGTACTATCTGCCATAGGAATAGTAGTATGTTAAGCAAGAGTAGAAATAGCCCCATCAACTTTGGGGATCTTTTCCCAAAACTCCAATCTAACTGCTGGCAAAGGAT
Organism: Bombina bombina; assembly: GCF_027579735.1. Lineage (NCBI taxonomy): Eukaryota > Metazoa > Chordata > Amphibia > Anura > Bombinatoridae > Bombina > Bombina bombina. Next base: position 447,686,149 of record NC_069504.1, on the reverse strand, counting down.
ACGATTTTTTAAACCTTGAAAAAGTACCAGGCCTATTCCATTCCTTAGAAATCATATCAGAAATAGCATCAGGAACTGGAAAAACCTCTGGAGTCACCACAGGAGGTTTATAAACAGAATTTAAACATTTACTAGTTTTAGTATCAAGAGGACTAGTTTCCTCAATATCCAAAGTAATCAACACCTCTTTTAACAAGGAACAAATATACTTCATTTTAAATAAATAAGTAGATTTGTCAGTGTCAATATCTGAGGAAGGATCTTCTGAATCAGATAGATCCTCGTCAGATGAGGATAATTCAGTATGTTGTTGGTCATTAGAAATGAGAAGTTTTAAAAGACCTTTTACGTTTATTAGAAGGCGGGATGGCAGACAAAGCCTTCTGTATCTCATCAGCAATAAAATCTTTTATATTCACAGGTATATCTTGTACATTAGATGTTGAAGGAACAACAGGCATAGTACTATTACTGATGGACACATTCTCTGCATGTAAAAGCTTATCATGACAACTATTACATACCACAGCTGGAGATATAATCTCCACAAATTTACAACAAATGCACTTAGCTTTGGTAGAACTGTTATCAGGCAGCAGGGTTCCAACAGTGGTTTCTGAGACAGGATCAGATTGAGACATCTTGCAAATGTAAGAGAAAAAACAACATATAAAGCAAAATTATCAATTTCCTTATATGGCAGTTTCAGGAATGGGAAAAAATGCAAACAGCATAACCCTCTAACATAGAAAAAGGCAAGAGGCACATAGGAACGAGGTTTTAAATAATGAAATTAGTTGGCTCCAGGTATGACGCACATCATAACTGAAATTTTTTTGGCGCTAACAACATTTGGAAATGACACACTTGCGTCATTGATGACGCAACCTTGTGCAAGGAACTCTACGTCAACTAAGACACCGGAAATGACGAATTTGTGTCATCGGACATAACTTTGCGCCAAAAAAATTCTTGCGCTAAGAATGACACAATAAACTTTGGCATTTTGCGCCCTTGCGAGGCTTATTTTGCCAGCGAAATTTAAAGAGAAAACAGTCAATAGAAAAAAGACTATGCCCCAGGTAAGAAAAAATATTTCCCTAAATATGCTTTTCCCAGATATGAAACTGACAGTCTGCAAAAGGAAATATACATAAACCTGACTCATGGCAAATATAAGTACAATACATATATTTAGAACTTTATATTAATACATAAAGTGCCAAACCATAGCTGAGAGTGTCTTAAGTAATGAAAACATACTTACCGAAAGACACCCATCCACATATAGCAGATAGCCAAACCAGTACTGAAACAGTTATCAGTAGAGGTAATGGAATATGAGAGTATATTGTCGATCTGAATAAGGGAGGTAGGAGATGAATCTCTACGACCGATAACATATAACCTATGAAATATATCTCCTGTGAGGAAAACCATTGCACTCAATAGGTGATACTCCCTTCACAACCCTCTGACATTCTCTGTACTCTGAGAGGAATCGGGCTTCAAAATGCTGAGAAGCGCATATCAACGCAGAATCTAAGCACAAACTTACTTCACCACCTCCAAAGGAGGCAAAGTTTGTAAAACTGAATTGTGGGTGTGGTGATGGGTGTATTTATAGGCATTTTGAGGTTTGGGAAACTTTGCCCCTCCTGGTAGGATTGTATATCCCATACGTCACTAGCTCATGGACTCTTGCCAATTTCATGAAAAAAAATGGAGGTTTACTAGAAAAGTAAAAAACGGATAGCTTATGTTTATTGAGTAAAATTATTGAACCCAGTATATGTAGTTGAAAATAAAGGTTTTGGATTTAAAAAACAGTTTCTTGCTCTAAAGTGAACAGTAATTCAATAATTTTGAGCTATTACACGATCAAAGGTGCACTCATCTTCATGAGCTTCAAAGAGAGACCAAAGTAATCTGCTCAAATGTAGACTTGGCTCAGCCTGGCAATTCTCAGATAATTAATAACCCTTACAAAACTGTCATGCAAAAGCAACCTCTATTATGTCAGTTTAGGACTCAGAAAACTGAGATGTCATTTTACAGAGAAATAACCAGTGTCCTAAAACTGAAAAAGTAATCAATATTCTGCAGCTTCATAAATGGCTAGAATTGGTGCATATATTATGCATATATTTTTCCTATTTTTTTCAGCATTATTAAATGTTTAGGTTTATGATCTTGTATTGGAAAGGATGACCTATTTCCCCACATACACTATATTTCACCCCCCTCCCAATACATTATCCCATACCTATCATTTTTGCACTGCTCCAGTTAAATGCTATTTGTTTAAAGGGACATGAAACACATGTTTTTCTTTCTGTTATCATATTTGCTTCATTCTCTTGGTACCCTTTGTTGAAGGTATGGCAATGCACTACTGGCAGCTAGCTGAAGACATTGGATGAGCTATTGACAAGTGGCATATATGTGCAGCCACCAATCATAAGCTAGCTCCAGTAGTGCGTTGCTGCTCCAGAGCCTACCCAGGTGTGCTTTTCAAAAAAGAATACCAATAGAATGCAGTAAATTAGATATCAGTAATAAATTTGAAAGTCGTTTAAAATTGCATGCTTTATCTGAATCAAGAAAAATTAATTTTGTCATTGCAGTCCCTTAATGCCCACAAAGGGGTTAAAAACATAGGAAAATACCTGCTTGGGATTACAAGATTCGCAGCTGAACACAGTGATTGGTAGGGTGCAACTGCCACCGCTATTTGGTTTTTCAGCAGTTCTTTGTAGGTTCCATGCTGGACTTTACCTTTGCAGGGGTTAAACACAGAATTCCACAGCAAGTAGTACAAAAATGACATGCTCTGAAAAAATTAGAGCATGCAATTTTTCCCACCACAATATAAATACTTTTGCTGTGGATGTCATTTAACATGAAGAGTTGGAAGTGGAACTTTTTATTTCATTGACCAACCATTAGGATTGTATTCTTATCATTTTTACACATCAGGTGACTTGATTTCAAATAGTATTACAGTATAAGGACATTACTTCAATTTCAAATTATAAAATTAAATTCTAGTTTTTGAGGACAGGTCACCTTGACATACATTTTCTTATAAAAGTATTTAGGTCTTTTGATAATGTAACAGAACCAAGTAAATGAATATATACACTTTTGATCAGAATTATAATATGTTAATATAAAGAAAATGCATTTAAAAGAACAAAGATATAATTATTTCTAAGTGACATTCAGATTAAACAATTATTAAAAAAACATTAATCTCAGCGTTTTATCTTTTTAGACTATGTCCATTGTTGAGATCTGCATCCAAACTATGCCACAGTTGAACAGAATATTCCACTTAGTCAAAAGGAAGTTATGTTTTACAACAGGAAAAGGGTGAAATTGCAAGTAAAGGCTTATCAGCAATTCTGTATAAAAGAACTAAATGCTTTGAACTAATGTAACAGTGAAGACTTTAGAATATATAGCTTGAATTGTTACATTTAACACACAAACCATTTGGTAACAGTGTGAAACTAGTGTGGATAAGTTATTTATGCAAACATGATATTTATTAGGCTTCATTAAACCAGAAAACAATGAATGCACCATGGCATTAGTCAACCCCATTAGAGTTACTGTATGTTTATTATTGAAAAGCTTGTGGGTCCCTGTTTTAGAAGCCAAACAACAAATGTTTAAGTTTTCATAGGAATAGAAGATGTATTATTAAAGTGACGTATTTTTTGTTGTTGTTGTATTTCTGATCCTAGCTGCGTGTTTAACCCTCTCAAAACATTGCTGCTCCGAAGTAAGAACTAGTGGACCAATCAGGAGAGGCAGTCGCACATACTGTGTTTTTCAGATTGGGTGCTACAATGCTTAGTTTAGGTATCCTGGTAGGCCTGTACCTATGTGTTTATTTACTTATGCAACGATCAAATATCTAGGGTCAGCCATTAAAAACGTACTCGCTCATAACTAGAGAGCACTAGAGAACAGAGCATACAAGTTTTGCATTAGAATATATCTCTATACTCGTATTCAAGAGGCTTGTCAGGTGAAACTAATAGGGCTTTAAAACTTCTTCATCTAATTGAACAGTAACTATGTATCTGCTTACGAATAATTGGACTAAGTAAACGAATGCAGCATGAAAATGAATTTGACAATACAAGTTATACGGGGTAGCCTGAACTGTCTCAACCTCCCATGCTCATCACTTGGTTATATCTACTGCGCAGCTTAAAACAGTAAAATGTCTGTGCAAGCTGGGAACTACAGGAGGGAGGGTGTGTATTGACAGCCACTGAAGCGGGAAATGGTGGGTGTGGCCACTGGGCCACTTCAAGCTCCTGACACAGAAAACACGCAAACAGTATAATACCCAGAGAGAGCAAATGAATGTAAACATTAAACCGCCCAGCATATGCATCTGCTGACTTTCCCAGCCTTGCAGTGCAACGTGCTTATCGATCTCCCATTATTGTCATTATTACTGTACACGCAGGTTCTCTTTAACCTCCTTATTTTTCTATTTAATTAACTCTAGCCGTCCTGGGAGGAAGCAGAGGAAACACCTGCAAATCTTATGCAGCTGGTTTGCTGTTGGGAAGAACCACAAATACGCACACCACCGAAAAGGATTTGTTCTTGAAGACATATTTAATAGGAATATGCAGTAACCCTCTTCGGGAGGCAATAGCTAACTGATTAAATTTAATTTTGTGTACATAAAAGGCATCCAGATATGAATGATCTCCTTAATTAAACTCAAATACATTCGTTCATATATAGGTGACCTGGGGGTGTGTCACACACACACACATATATATAGTTCAACCAATACAATATTTCCTGCATTGATGCTTCAGAAATAATAACATTGGAATTTGGATCTAATAAGTTGTCGTTTTTGGAATCACTTCCCTCTCTCAGCATCAGCAACACGCTATTATATTTATTCGTCTATTCAATAGGACAATCCCATTACATGGGGCAATTTGCTTTATACACGCATTGACCTGTCACTTATTAACCCATTGGTTGCCGGGGAGGGTTGTAAACGCATAGCTATGCCCTAAAGTCTATCAGCTGTGGGGGTGTTAATAGAATCCAGTGCATTAAAGAATATAAAAGGTGAAAGTAGTAAACCCCGATTAGTCCATGGGGCGAGTAGGTTTGTAGAATAATTAACTGTAAAATATTCATATTTCTGTGCATAGAGGACACATAGCAAGTAGCTGCTCCAACCTCGGACTTTTCCTGCAATTGCAAGGGGCGTGCAGACCCCAGCCCCTCCCCATGGTATATTTGCAATTGCAGCCTTCCCTCTTATACTCTGCATTTCAAACACAGATCTTTTTTTCGTGAAGCATTTTTTGACGCAGGAGAAATGGCAAATTTGAAGTACGTCATTAATATGGCGCCAAAAGATTTTTAAGCCCTTGAGCTTTATGTTTGTAAGGTTGCAGCCTGCTGTATTATTATCTGCCTGCGTGTTTGTGCCTATGTCACGTCAGATTCGGTATCCCCGGCGAAACCAGTATCCCTCGCACTTGAACCAGCATTCAGCTCCAAACCCGCCCCTGCCTGTCTTACGGCATCTCTCAAATTTTATTTATTTAAGGTGGATTAGAAGAAACTGCTACTTGCCGGGAGAGTAAACTCGCAAGATTAAAAGTGTTTGTTTATTAGGCATAGCTGCTGTAAGAGTAGAAAATACATTGACAGGATATATATTTATTATTTTTATAGTTTACTATATATATCCCCACTCTCCATACAAGGTACTCTTTATTTTACTATCAGTACAGTGTCGTTTTATCTGTTGGCGCATTGCAAACAGTAATAATTTGTTTGAACACAACCTAAGGATACAGGTTTTTATAATTTCTCACTGTAGCCATCGCCTCCCCCTTAGTGAAGTGGTAGGTTTTTAATTAACACTTGGGAATCATGATCATAAGATATCAGTAGTTCCTGGGTAAACTAGGTTATTCTTTGAGATGCACATTTGTATCTACTTGAAAAAAAGCTTATCTCTGATTGACTGCCAGAAACATTCTAAATTATAAATGTCAGTGCTGAGGTACATTCAACCCTAACATTACGCTGATCAAGGGTCTAAATATCCACCCTTGAACACGTATAACCCACTGCAAGCTAATGCCAAACTCTAACACACAACTAAACACACTGTTACATAAGACTCTGTTCCACCCAGCTAACCCCCTCCATAATGGAATGGAACACCGTCACATCGGATTTGGCATTCCTGGTGAAAATAGTATCCCTGTCAAGACACAAAACTACCTGATTCATCAACTTACCTAACCCCAGAGTCCTATGATGACCCTTGGGATACCCATACTATCCCATTAATTCTCCAGTGCTACAACTGTACCACTCTCTTTTGACACCTTGCCAAACTCCTTGTGGCTATGACAATTCTAACTCTGTTAAAACTAGGATTGTGAATTTTCTGCACTGAACTATCTAATTCCCTGCAGCCTAAACTAACATAAGATACCACACAAACCAGATTCACTCATGTTAAAGCTACAACACCATGTTAACCGTCCTGCAAAAACCCACATAGCCCCCACGCCTTACACTTTCCTATTATCTCACAGATGCTCTCTCTAAACATCCTGACACACCCACTCATCCACTAAGACCTGAGCAATTCCTGTGACCTACACTCACCTTAGAGCCTCTAATCTATTTACCACTGGTGTGTATCCCTACCTCTACACATATTTTAGTGTTGCCAATATTTATTTCTCCACACCACCAAAACCCCCACACACATGTTGAGTCAATATACACAGAGCAGGGGTGTAACTGCAGGACCCTCTCATCTATGGGGCCCTTAAGTTAACAGTGTTGTTCCAACAGCAGTAAGGTTGTCATAGTTCTGCTTTAAAAGATGACCTTTATGAAAAATACATGTCAGTGACCTTTTAAAGAAATGGTTTGAAAATTTTCTGTGAGGTTGAAAATGTTCTAAAAACTAGGCATGTGCATTTGTGCCTTTTAGCGCTAACCGAGTGCTGAAGATGGCGGCCGCAAGCCATATTCGTCAATTTTTGGAGCCAGATTTATTCTTGTGAAAGTGCATCAAAGATCTGTGCAAATCCAAACTTTAGTGTGTTGCACTTTCACAATATTAAATCCAGCTCCAAAAAATGAAGAATATGGCTTGCAGCCACCATCTTCATCATTTATTTAGTGCCCAACGGCACAATTGTACATGCCTACTAAGAACCGTGACATATGTATTTTTATAATGTGGCAACCCTATAGAGGGGACCAGTTTTGTCTGGGGTCCATCTGCATCATGTATAGCCCTTCCCCCTGCATAACAGGACTCACAGTACACATAAAATTTATAGCTTTGACTTTACAAATATGGTTACAAGGCAATGTTGCACCAAAAAATATGCCATCATATTTGTACAGGGAGGTTACACAGGTGCATATTCTTTGGTGAGGACTAACCAAGGGGAAGGATAAAACAGTTTCACAGAGAAGCAGCCCCATTTGCTGCTATGTAGCTGCCAGCTCAGCCTCTGGTCACTGCAAACAGCCAGGAAGGGCGTTATTGAAATGGGGGAGGGGGCACCACAACCTATGCCCTGGGGCCTATCAAGGTCTAGTTACATCCTTGACACAGATTATCACTTAGTTTTGCCTTAGCCCATACATTGTCTATTATAAAACCACATTCACTAAAAAAAAAAAAAAAAATTGCAGACTTAGAAACAGTTCAGAGAAGGGCCACAAAACTTCTAAGGGGAATGGAGAATTTAGTCTATGAGGAGAGGTTAGCCAAACTGTGTCTGTTTTCTCTAGAAAAAAAGGTGCTTGAGAGGTGACATGATTACTTTATAAAAATATATTCAAGGCCCATATACAGAGATGGTGGAAGCTCTGTTTATTCCAAGAAAATTGTTTGTGACAAGAGGTCACAATTTGAGGCTGGAGAAAAGGAGATTTAATCTCCAGTAACGTAAACGTTGTGGAACTCATTACCTAAGGAGGTAGTAAATGTCAATACCTTAGATACATTTAAAAAGGGCACCATGCAAAAGAGTCCCTGTATTCAATTAAAAGTAATCATCAGTGTTTTGCAATACGGTCACTGTGGGTATGCATAATACGGTGGGCATTCACAAATAAGCCTTCACCCATACACGTTATTCCCCAATCGTACCTGTTCGAACGATGGGACCCAAATCTCTCTCGCCGATCTTTCTCCCCTTAGGGCTGTTTGATCTGCCTCTGGCTCCAGGTAACACTCACTCTCAGCGTCACAAATTCCCACGCAGGGATCTAGTCCAGCAGGAACGCATAGGAACGGAGTTCCTGCATTATTTTTGCAGGTGGAACTAAGTTCCCCCTGGACAGAGAACAGAAACGCTTCAGTAAACACTGCTGCTCGTGGTAGGAGCTGGAGCGCAGTCTGGTTAGAGGGATAGTGAGATCCTCTAGTAATGTGCAGTAACATTTCCTACAATACAGTAAATGCAAGCCGGTCAGAGGTCCTGCTGTGTGATCACCCTGCACTGTGTTGAACACCTGGTGCTTACATTGCTGTGTGGCTTCCTCTGGGGTTATTTAGCTCCCCTCAGCAGAAATACAACTATTGCACCTTAAGTGGATGAGACTCTGTGCAGAGGAGGAGTCTCAAGTTGCTATCAGACATGGAGGTCTCAGCCCACCCTGGAAAGGAAGGAGAGGGGAGGAAGTAGGGTGTAAGGAACTGAAGATAAGCTGACTATGCACCATGTGAGTTAAAAACAAAGTATGGACACCCTGGATCTTGACATTAAACAAGCATTCATGTGTGTCTAGTTTAAACTTTTTTCACCAAAGAAAAAATTTGCTCATAAACCAGGGAAGAGTCATGTCCTTCCAGCTTCCTGTTTCTCTCTGATTGAAATTCCTTTTAGTTCTTCCAGATATGCTATTGTTCGTTCCTAGGTTGAGCGCTTCTCTCCTTTTATTTATGCAAATTATGACACTTAGGGAAGTCTCCAGACGTGGACCCGTTGCTCAGTATGCCTAGAGGGATATGGCTGCACCTCACTGACGAGGCCCACAATAGGCTGCAACGTACGTCTGGGGTTTTGCTGTTTCTCTCGTTCAGAGAGTGATTGCCTGGTATTTCGGGGCTGGACTGTACAGTGAAGTCAGGATCAGACTGATATGCTTCAGGAAAGTTCTTCTCTGTGAAAGGCACATGTTGAGCAAAAAGAGACTGCTTTTTGGGTGGTAACTAGCCATAGAAAAAGCTAGTATGCTATTGTTCATTCCCAGGTTGATCGCTTCTCTCTTTTTATTTATAGCTACGATGAGGTTTGCAAGGAAATATATGTGTACACACAGAGAAAAATAGTCCTTGCACTTAAAGGTACCTGTGAAACATCTTGTAGTAGGATAATCCCAATTACTTTATACACCAATAGTATGTGCAGTCTGTTTATGTATGTTGGTGTCTGCAGATCTATCAATGTATGGTCAGCAGACCAGGTTCTCTGCAGATTGCTGACTGTGCAAGATAATGTATTTGCTGCAGATTCAACCTTACCAGTTTCATCCTAAAGTAAAAGTTGACCTGTTTTGCTTTTAGTGTTACTGTGCTCTCATGCCTCCTGCCTCCTCTGCCAGGGTTATTTGTTTCACATTTACTTGGTTAATGGTAAAAGAAAATTACACTCAGATGCCATGTGACCATAATTTTACTTTAACCCCTTAATGACCGAGGACGTGCAGTTAACGCCTGAGGACGTACCCTACATAATCATTATGCAGATTACGCATTTACTTGTTTAATTTATTTTGCTTCATAATTGCACAAGCTGTTTGTAAATGATTTCAGTGAGAAACCTAAAATTGTGAAAAATTTAACTTTTTTTTTATTTGATCGCATTTGGCGGTGAAATGGTGGCATGAAATATACCAAAATGGGCCTAGATCAATACTTTGGGTTGTTGACTACACTACACTAAAGCTAAAATTGCCCCAAAAAGCTCCCTACATGCTCCCTAATTAACCCCTTCACTCCTGGGCATAATACACGTGTGGTGCGCAGTGGCATTTAGCGGCCTTCTAATTACCAAAAATCAATGCCAAAGCCATGTATGTCTGCTATTTCTGAACAAAGGGGATCCCAGAGAAGAATTTACAACCATTTATGCCATAATTGCACAAGCTGTTTGTAAATAATTTCAGTGAGAAATTGAAAGTTTGTGAAAAAAATTGTGAAAAAGTGAACGATTTTTTGTATTTGATCGCATTTGGCGGTGAAATGGTTGCATGAAATATACCAAAATGGGCCTAGATCAATACTTTAGGATATCTTCTAAAAAAAAAAAAAAAAAAAAAAAAAAATTATATATATTATATATTATATATATATATATATATATATATATATATATATATATATATATATATATATATATATATATATATATATATATATATATATATATGTATCCAAAACACCAGAACTCGCCCACAGAGGAAAACTGCCTGGGTGCAAATTTGTAGAAAATATTTAGCCAGAAGAAAATGCACTCTCAGGACTTTCAAGTCCTGAGAGTGCATTTTCTTCTGGCTAAATATATATATATATATATATATATATATATACACACACACATGTCAAGGGATATTCAGGGATTCCTGAGAGATATCAGTGTTCCAATGTAACTAGCGCTAATTTTGAAAAGCGTGGTTTGGAAATAGCAAAGTGCTACTTGTATTTATGGCCCTATAACATACAAAAAAAGCAAAGAACATGTAAACATTGAGTATTTCTAAACTCAGGACACAATTTAGAAACTATTTAGCATGGGTGTTTCTTGGTGGTTGTAGATGTGTAACAGATTTTGGGGGTCAAAGTTAGAAAAAGTGTGTTTTTCCATGTTTTCCTCATATTTTATATATTTGTTTAGAGTAAATTAGAAGATATGATGAAAATAATGGTATCTTTAGAAAATCCATTTAATGACGAGAAAAACAGTATGTAATATGTGTGGGTACAATAAATGAGTTAGAGGAAAATTACAGCTAAACACAAACACTGCAAAAATGTAAAAATAGCCTTGGTCCCAAACGGACAGAAAATGGAAAAGTGCTGTGGTCATTAAGGGGTTAAATCACATTATCATTGTTTTTTACTGCAGAGTGTATACACAAACCTTATGAAGATCATGATGTCAGATGTGTTCATTACAGAGACTTACACATTCTGAGAGCCAGGGAGTAACATCTCCAAAGTTTAACTAAGGCTCTTAGCTTTTTGGATTATTCCACATCATCTATATATAAATGCCCCTTCATGTGTTCTAAAAAGTGTGTGTTTAGCTTTTCTGTATTCAGTATCAGATGAATCCTAAAATTACAAATAAAAATGTTACCCCTGCCATGTAAAAATTGAACCATGTGTGTCCATCCTCAGGCCCGAATACAGTGTGTGTGTAGGTAAGTGTGTGTATAAAACAATATTAATTTTGAGGGGGCTGGAAGGTTTTGGTCAGTTCCCACAGTTTTTTGTTTAGGGCTTGACCCCTGGTCCCACTTGACACTCTATGCATTTGATTCACATTCGGGGTGTGTGTTACCCAATGGACTCCTCGTCACCTCCTTATAGGGTAAATTTGCAACATTTACCCCCAGGGGTACTTGTTATATATTTTGCCAAACGGTAAAAACCATATGTATATTCAAAACATTTTTAAAAATAGGCTCACATGTGATATCTAAAAACAGCACAAACATGCCAGATGTGTCTTATGCGTTTCGCCACTGACAGCCTTAAAGACAAAGCATCACCTCCACCTGTGAAGCTGTTATACAATCTTATTGGTTAATCGAATGTCTGTGCTGACAGGTTAATCTGGTTAACGACGACAGTGCTAGTACATAGTTAATTTACATAATCATTATGCAGATTACGCATTTACTTGTTTAACTTATTTTGCTTCATAATTTATTAAGACCTAATGCTACAATGTCAACCTCATGTTTACTCATTAACCTAATATCACCAACCGTGATAGATATTTACATAGTAAGGTGACTTCCCTTCACTATTTTTCCTTGTTCTTTTAACATAATAAGTCATTTAACCCAAAAGCTTCGAAGTCATCATTTAAATAGTATACTCACCATAGTGCTTATTTGTGATAGCAAATACCTACTTTATTTCACATATTTACTATATCTGAAATGTACTCTAATGCTCAAAGGGAACAAAGAGGATGAGAAATTCCTGCTAATAACCCAAAGTTATAGCGGTCTATTATAGTATCCTATCTATATTCATTTAGCCCTTAAAGGGACATAATACTCATATGCTAAATCACTTGAAACTGATGCAGTATAACTGTAAAAAGCTGACAGGAAAATATCACCTGAGCATCACTATGTAAAAAAGGAAGATATTTTACCTCACAATCTCCTCAGCTCAGCAAAGTAAGTTCTGTGTAAAAAGTTATACTTCACCTGCTCCCAGCTGCAGGTAAAAATAAAAAAAAAATGAAGAAATGAACAGCAGCCAATCAGCATCAGCAGTGCTGAGGTCATGAACTCTTACTGTGATCTCATGAGATTTGACTTAACTCTCATGAGATTTCATAGTAAGCTTCCTTTACCTGATTGGTGAAATAATATGAGAGTTCACGAGGCTCATCATTTCAGCTGTCCCAGGACAGACACACTAAAATGCTGCTTAGAAATCCTTTACAATGGGAGGTGGCTACTGAGGAACTTTTGAGGTAAAAAATCTTTCTTTTTTACATAGAGTTGTTCAGGAGATATTTTCTAGTCAGCTTTTTACAGCTATGCTGCATCACTTTCAAGTGTTTAAACATTTGGGTATTATGGACCTTTAACTGCTGGCAGGATAACTATCCCACTTTAAACGAAGAAAGTGTATCAAACAGCATTCTGATTGAATTCGAACATGTTGCAACATCCGTCCAAAGGCTAAATTACGGGTTACTTGATAACGGCTCTGGTTAACTTTTATGCTCAACAAAAATATGTACTAAACACATCAAAAACACATTTAAAAGATACAATCATAATAACACTACCTAATAACAATTATTATTAAAAAATGCAATAAAAGTTATAAGGTCTCAAGTGTTAAAAATAGGCATGAAAAGGGATTTAACATAAAAATAAATAGTATGCTCACCATATTACTTATTTGTGATAGCATATACCTACTTTATCTCACATATTTACTATATACTATATAAATGTACTCTAATGCTCAAAGGGGAAAAAAAGGGCATAAGAATTCCTGCTAGTAACCCAAAGCTATAGCGGCCCCCAATAGTATCCTATCTATATTCCCACTCTTAGTTGGCACTTAACATTCTAACTGACAGCATACTAAACACCATTATCCTCAATTTTACATTGGTGGTATACTACCCTATTTACACTAATTGATGGAATTTACTGCCAAAAGTTAATAATATCAACCCCGTTGTTTCCTCTTTATAAGGTCTATTACCATCCATGTAAATGTGTTTACTCTCTGTTGTTGCTCATGTATTAAGTGTTTTGATGCACCAGTATAGGGGTCCCCCTTGTCGATATCTCTAAGGTGTTCCCTAATCCTTGCTCTTTTTCTCCTGAGGTGCACCCTATGTATTGTACCTTAAATTCTGTACATGTTATCATATATATTGAGAATTCAGATCTACAAATAGTGCAGTGGGCACAGTCAAAAACTCTGTGTATCTTTGCTAACTTGTGTGAAATCACAAGCCAAACATTTACCTGTGTCACATCGAAAATGCCTAGATATTCAAATGTCTCTATGTCTATCTGTCAGGATTTAAGTCTTGCCGTATCCTGTAAGGCAAGGAATTTATTTTTAAGAACCTCAACTGCTGAGTTAAAAGAAATAAACTTAAAATACTATGTGTGTTGTTCAAAGAATACTGGGATTTATCATTAATTACTATCAGAGTAAAAGATAGTCCCAGACATCATAGTTCAGTTATTAGCAGGGGTTAATGGTGATTACACTACAGCTGCCACCTGTGAGTAAACACTAAACAATTGCAGCAGTGTAACACATAGAAACCCCAGTATGGATACATAGAAAAATATAATTACAAACTAGTTTGGAATTTCAGTAGTACAGGCAATAAAAAGAGATCAGGCAAAAAGCTAAATAATAAGTAACTAACTTTAGTGAGTATTTTAAGATAGCTAATTAAAGTTGGCTCAGATAGATTTAGCAATTGCAAATATATATGATAAACAAAAGTCTGGTATGCTCATATATGATTTGAGTCACAGGAGAGTGAATGTTAAGAGCAGGTCTTACTTGAGAAATTATTAGAGGGTCCGCAGGAATTAGGAGCTTGCAAGTCCTGGCAGTCTGGGAGACAGTGCAGCTGAACTGTGTGTTGCTGCTGTGTGAAGCAGGATGGCGTGTGACGTCACAGCTCTGTGAAATCCGGAACTGACAGGCAAAAGAGGCAGACACAGTTTGCAGAGAAGATAGGCTTGGCTGTAGCAGTCCTATAGCATAAGACTCCAATACTAAGCAACTAGGAGAGTGTGATAAGGAGTTATATAGGGCTGAAGCAGGATAGACACTCCCATATTTAAAGGGACATGACATGACACCCCCCTCAAGGAGCAGCTCCGCGGCTCATGGATGCGGGCGATCAGGATTCCGCTGATGGAACCTAGAGATCAACCGGGGAGCAGAAATGTTAGCTGCGGGTTCCCAGGAATCTTCGTCAGGAGAATACCCCTTCCACCTGACAAGGTATTGAAGAGTACCTCTCATCTGTCTGGAGTCCAATATGTCTTGGACCTCGTATTCTGTATCAGGGTCCACAGTTACTGGAGTAAGTGATACTTGGTCAGGAGGTGATCTAAGGGCTCGATACGGTTTCAGTAAGGAAACATGGAAGGTAGGGTGTACACGTATTGTAGGTGGTAACCTTAATCTCATAGCGTTCTCATTTATGATGCGATCTATTGGATACGGCCCAACGTAGAGGACCGACAATTTCTTAGAAGGAGTGGTTAACTTCAGATGTTTCGTGGAGAGCCAAACTAGATCCCCAACGGAATACTTTGGTGCAGGAGTTCTCCTCTTGTCATAATGTAGCTTGTGTATTCGCTTAGCATCATCAATAGCAGAGCGGACAGATGAGAAATTAGTTGCAATGTCATTAGTAGTCTGTGTGACAGATGGAGATGAAGAGTAGATGTCAGGTAGAAGATGGAAAGTGGGATGGAATCCATAATTAACAAAAAACGGAGTGAGCTTGGTAGTAGAGTGTACTGTGTTGTTATAAGTAAACTCTGCGTAAGGAAGAAAAGATGACCATTTATGTTGCTGATCACAACAGAATCCTCTGAGAAACTGCTCCAACCATTGGTTGCATCTCTCGGTCTGCCCATTTGTCTGAGGGTGGTAAGCTGTAGACAATCTTTTCTCTATTTGAAAAGCCTTGCAGAATTCCAGCCAAAACTTACTTGTGAATTGGGTTCCCCGATCTGTTAGAATAGTCTTAGGTAATCCATGATGTTTAAAAACATGAGTGAGCAGTAATTGTAAGGTTTCTGCAGCAGTGGGTAACTTCCGATATGGTATAAAATGACACATCTTACTGAACAAGTCTACCACAACAAGGATTGTGGTATCAGTTCCTGAGCGTGGTAAATCCACTATATAATCCAAGGCGATTTCTTCCCAAGGTCTACTTGGTGTTGCTACTGGCATAAGTAATCCATAGTGAGGCCGTTTGCTTCTTTTAGATAAGGTACAAACTCCACAGGAAGAGATATAATCTGAGATATCCTTATGCATTGTTGGCCACCAGAAAGATCTATTAGCTAAATCTTGTGTTTTACGAAGGCCCGTATGCCCTGCTAGAGGTGCATCATGTATAGCGTGTAAAACCAACTGCCTGGTGGATGGGGGAATATATAACTTGTCTTGATGATAATGTAAACCATCTGAGCCCCGTTGCATAACAGTTAGTGGTTTAGTAATATCTTTCTCTTGTTCTTCCTTAAGGAATGATGTGGAATCAAATGAAAAGGCAATGAACTTTTCTGTTGGAATGACAGTATCCTTACTAAGTAGGTTTGGTGGTTTCTTGTATTGTCTTGATAAGGCATCAGCCTTGCCATTCCGTGAGGAGGGTCTGTATGTGATAAGAAAATTGAACCTGGAAAAATATAAATTCCACCTTACTTGTCGTGCGGTGAGAGTCTTGGTGGATTGGAGGAATTGAAGGTTTCGGTGATCCGTGAAAATAATGATAGGCAGAATGGTACCTTCCAACAAGTGTCGCCAATGTTCAAGGGAGACCTTGATTGCCAACAGCTCTTTATCCCCAATGGGGTAATGTATTTCAGATGGAGTCATGATACGAGAGTAGAAGGCAACTGGATGTAACGGTTTCTTGAGAGAGAGTCTCTGTGATAGAATGGCGCCCACAGCATAATCCGAGGCATCGACCTCTAATATATATTGTAGTTCAGGATCTGGTATACTAAGAATAGGTGCAGAGGTAAACTGTGCTTTAAACAATTCAAAAGTCTTTTGACTATCTGGGGTCCAACGAAATGGAACATTTGCTTTAGTGAGGTTTGTTAATGGTCTTGATAAGGAGGCAAAATTTTTGATGAATTTCCGGTAGAAATTGGCGAACCCCATGAATCTTTGAATGTCTTTTTTACATTCAGGGGTAGGCCAATTCTTAACAGCATCTATCTTGTTATCCTCCATGCTAATGCCCGAAGCACTGATGCAATAACCAAGGAAAGTTATGCTATTGGAGTTGAAGATGCACTTCTCAGCCTTGGCATATAAGGAGTTGCTTCTCAATCTGCTAAGGACTTGTCTGACATGTGATATATGTTCAGGTAGGGTCTTAGAATAGATTAATATGTCATCCAAGTAAATAACAAGATAGACATCCAGGATATCCTTAAAGATATCATTTATCAAATACTGGAATGTCGCGGGAGCATTACAGAGTCCGAATGGCATGACGGTGTATTCAAACAACCCGTAACGGGTGCGGAACGCCGTCAGCCATTCGTCTCCAGATCTTACTCGAATTAAATTATAGGCTCCTCTAAGGTCAAGCTTGGTAAAGAATTTAGCTCCCTGTAGTCTCTCAATAAGCTCCGGAATCAGTGGGAGAGGATAACGATTCTTTACTGTCCTTTTATTTAGTTGTCTATAATCGATTATTGGGCGTAAAGATCCGTCTTTGTTTTTTACAAAGAACATCCCCGCACCTGCTGGGGATGTAGAAGGACGGATAAAGCCTTTCCTTAGGTTATCATCAAGGTATGTTTTCAAGTGGTCTAGTTCAGGTTTTGACAATGGAAAGATGTGTCCATAAGGGATATCTGATCCTGGGAGGAGCTCAATAGGACAGTCATACTTCCTATGTGGAGGAAGTTTTTCTGACTCTTTTTTACTAAAAACGTCATTGAAGTCAGCATATTCTTGAGGTATGTCTAATTCTAAAGGTTTCTCTATAGTATGCAGTATGAGTGGTGGGAAACAAGTTGTCTTACAGTAGTGAGAGTTAAAACAAATGGAGAATGGTGACCAGACTATACAGGGGTTGTGTAGTGATAGCCAGTTTAACCCTAGAATGATGGGTACAATGGGGGATGAAATGACATCAAAAGTTTGAAATTCCCTATGATGGTCTTGTGTCACTACAAGTAAAGGTACAGTTTCATACATTACGGGGCCTGAGGCCATATTATTACCATCAATAACTCGCAAATACACAGGAGTCTGCTTTTTCACCAAAGGTATTTTATTATCCTTAGTATATTGTACATCAATATAGTTTGCAGTTGCTCCTGAATCAATGATTCCACTGGCGTTGAGGCGACATTGGTCCCACTGTAAAAGAAGTGGGAATTTATGGTAGGTTGTAGCAGAGGTATAACTACCTAAACATTCAGTATGTGACATTGTCTTACCACGGCTCTGTCGCTGAAGCGCAGGACAGTCCTTAACCCCATGGTCCTCTGCTGCACAATACATGCAGAGATTTTGACTGCGGCGTCTTAGTTTCTCCTGTGCTGTAAGCGGTCCTTTCACAAACCCAATGTCCATAGGCTCAGTGGGGGGCTTTATTGGTGGTATGTGTGCAGGGGTGTGGGTATGACGTTTTTGAGTGGTGTCCTGGTAAGACCTTTCCTGTTGCCTTTCCCTAAGGCGTCTATCAATAGTGATACTGAGATTTATTAATTCTTCTAAGGTGGGGGGGAAGGTCAACTCGAGATAACTCATCTTTAATACCTTCAGACAAGCCTAGTCGGAATTGATTCCTTAGAGAAAGGTTATTCCATTGGCTATCTTTTGCCCATTTCTTAAATTCAGTGATATACTCCTCTACATATCTTTTCTTTTGCTTCAATGACCTCATAGCATTTTCGGCAGTCATTTGTTTATATGGATCATCATACAACTGGGCTAAGGCGGTAAAGAAAGCATCTAATGAATTGAGTATGTTATCATTTGTTTCAAAAAAACTGTTTGCCCAGCTCCTGGGCTCACCTCTAAGAAAAGATATGGTTGTTAGAACCTTTACTCTATCTGTGGGATATGTCTGTGGTTTTAGGGTAAACAAAAGAAAACATGCATTTCTAAAATCTCTGAATTGTGTTCTATCACCTTTAAATAATTCAGGGAGACTGACTTGTGGTTCTATAGCATGAATTTTTGTTTCTACAATATCTTTTATATAAGCTTTTAAATTATCATTTTCTGCCTTTAGGGTATTTAACCCATCAGTGAGTAAATCTACCCTATGACTAAGGGTTTGCATGTGTGCAGTTAACTCAGCTGGGTCCATGTTTATTTTTCTGGCTTAGTATTCTGTCAGGATTTAAGTCTTGCCGTATCCTGTAAGGCAAGGAATTTATTTTTAAGAACCTCAACTGCTGAGTTAAAAGAAATAAACTTAAAATACTATGTGTGTTGTTCAAAGAATACTGGGATTTATCATTAATTACTATCAGAGTAAAAGATAGTCCCAGACATCATAGTTCAGTTATTAGCAGGGGTTAATGGTGATTACACTACAGCTGCCACCTGTGAGTAAACACTAAACAATTGCAGCAGTGTAACACATAGAAACCCCAGTATGGATACATAGAAAAATATAATTACAAACTAGTTTGGAATTTCAGTAGTACAGGCAATAAAAAGAGATCAGGCAAAAAGCTAAATAATAAGTAACTAACTTTAGTGAGTATTTTAAGATAGCTAATTAAAGTTGGCTCAGATAGATTTAGCAATTGCAAATATATATGATAAACAAAAGTCTGGTATGCTCATATATGATTTGAGTCACAGGAGAGTGAATGTTAAGAGCAGGTCTTACTTGAGAAATTATTAGAGGGTCCGCAGGAATTAGGAGCTTGCAAGTCCTGGCAGTCTGGGAGACAGTGCAGCTGAACTGTGTGTTGCTGCTGTGTGAAGCAGGATGGCGTGTGACGTCACAGCTCTGTGAAATCCGGAACTGACAGGCAAAAGAGGCAGACACAGTTTGCAGAGAAGATAGGCTTGGCTGTAGCAGTCCTATAGCATAAGACTCCAATACTAAGCAACTAGGAGAGTGTGATAAGGAGTTATATAGGGCTGAAGCAGGATAGACACTCCCATATTTAAAGGGACATGACACTATCAAAACCAATTGTCCATAACGACTATGGAACCCCCCTTATCGGATTGTTTAATCACAATATCTTCTCTTTTTTTTTAGCTTCTTAAGACCCAAGCTTTTTTCACAGGTAAGGTTATTTTTATATTTTTTTATTCCATTATGCAGGGCTACTAAGTCTTCCTCTACTCTCTTATGGAAGGTTTCAAGTACATTACCCCTAGTTTGAATAGGGTAAAATATTGATTTGGGCCTAAATCCAGTATGTGTATCTATTTCCAGGGATGGAGGAAAACTCTCCCTTTCCAATTAATAAAAAATTCAAAAAGCCAACAGCATCATTAAAACAAAAATGGTCATTTTGTATTGTACTTTCCACGTCTCCCAATGCTAGATCCAATTCTGCTCCTGACTCATTATGATAATGTTTTCTAAGGGTCAGTGTACGGACAAATCTATTTACATCCACTATGGTCCCAAAAACATTGAAATCTGTGGAAGGAACGAAATTTAAACCCAACTTCAGCAATCTCATTTCCTCAAAACTCAATGTTACTGCTGAAAGATTAATGACCTTTAGATCTTGTATCTGTTCTGTCTGCCTCTCCACAGATATATTGCTCCCTCTGCGGCTTTAGATACATTTTTTTGGCTAGAAACAGAATTCAGGGATTTGATTGCTTGTGTTAAATGGGTCACTTATTTAATGTGATTAATTTAAGCTCAACTGGAGCTTTTATTGTAAGTATATTAAGATTTGTATAGGTTGAACTGTATGGACTATTTTCAACCTCAACTACTATGTTACTATAAGAAGTATCAGGAATGAGGGAATGGTTAAGTGCAGAAGGGGTGGATTTCTATATAATATACAAATTTACAGCTAATTTACAGCTATTAAATTCACAATCAAATATTTCCTAAAAATGTCCAAGGGTTATGCAGGGTACCCACAGTCTTCTGCCCTCCCACCTAGACCCAGTCCTGAGGGCTTTTTTAATTTGCAGCAATCTCGTTTGCCTATCTGGAAGTCTTAACAGTTCTGATTTTTTAAGGGGTCACAAAAAACGAGTGCCATAGGGCAGCATTTGTCTCACAAGCCCCCAATTGGCCATCACTACTTCAAACCTTTCAAACTTTAGCAAGAAATGTACATAGCAGCAGACTTCCATGTATCGCATCCCTACTTCCTTATTTCCCTTCATTTGGATTTAGACACTCACTGGACACGGTGGATAGAGAAAACCTGTTAGTAAGGGTACACACAAACACCTTTAAAGGACCAGTCAACACAGTAGATTTGCATATTCAACAAATGCAAGATAACAAGAGAATGCAATAGCACTTAGTCTGAACTTCAAATGAGTATTAGATATTTTTTCCTGACAATTTTAAAAGTTATGTCTTTTTCCACTCTCCCTGTACCATGTGACAGCGATCAGCCAAACACAAATGTATACATGTACCATGTGACAGCCATTCGCAAATGCATACACACTTATTCTTGCACATGCTCAGTAGGATCAAAAAGTTTAAATATAAAAATACTGTGCATATTTTTTTTAATGGAAGTAAATTGGAAAGTTGTTTAAAATGGCATGCTCTATCTGAATAATTGAAGTTTCATTTTGATTGAGTGTCCCTTTAATTATTTATAACCACCTTACCTCCATATCATGCAATAGCAAAGCACACAGCAAATGGCAACATAAAGTGGAGAAACCACTGTTTTGTGAACCAAGATAAATATTATATAGCCCTAAAATATACAGCTGGAAAGGCAAACTAACATACAATTTTGTTTCTAAACTGGAAAAATCATGTTGAGATAAACATACAGTACAAAAAAAGTGTTACATTGCTCTTTGAGGGAAATCTGATTGATAAGAGCCATGGTAGAAGTAAACTATGAGGAATATTTATAATCTTATATTTCTGTGCAAATATATCTTCTTGCAGTAATGTTGCTATGTTGTTACATTTTGTTTTCATATATAAAACAGCACCCACCAGTACATGCAGCAACTAAACTAATCCACCTTAAAAGAAGAACTGGAGAAAGAGACTGTGAGACATGCAGGCAGGGGCAGGGTTTGGAGTCGAATGCTGTTTCATGAGAGGGATACAAGATCTGCTGAGGGAACTTAATTTTATATGACACCTGGAAGAAGGAAGGCAGCAAGAATTTTTTTTTATTTAGCAGTGATATAGTAAAAAAACGAACATTGTTGAAATGGAAGGGGTTGTAAAAAACGAACAGTAAAAAGAAAAAAAGGGGCAGGGCAAGATAAGAAAGTAAGAGACTCTAAGAGGACAAACAGGAAAAGAAACGGTGCAGCACTAGCTATAGAGGGGGAAAGTGAAAAAGGATGAGAGGAGGGGAAGAGGAGGGAGTGATGAGAGGGGTTTAGGAAAAGAGGAGGGGGTCTGAGAGGAGTGAGAGAAAAAAGTGTTTTCCTGGGCTGAAGCATTGCGAAACCAACCTGATCTGACTTGTAGTGCAATCTGATCATTTAACGTTTTCCAATTCTTACTGTACAAGACTTATTAATTTAATTGAAAATGGGGCATCATCACTTTTAGATGGACACATCATGCTTTCTGCCCTACCTGGGTCGCCAAACACCAAGTTAAACCCCCCTCCATGCCCCTTCAGCGTGAGATTGACACTGGATTGAGTGGAAAGTAAGCTAACAGCACCCACCCCCTTTTCAGGCAGAGCAGCCTGCAACCATTCATATCAACATACACACGCATGCATATGTATACATAGATTTGCAACAAACCTAGGAAGTCTGCATATAAAAAAGAAGAAATCAGCAAAAGGTTGAGGAATTGAAAAGGCGGCCATCTATTTATTTTTTGGATGTCATACATGGAGTTACTTTGTATCCACTCCTGGAGAGGAGAAGAGAGAGAGATCATCTTTGTATAGACCAATGATACACTGGACTTTTTCTGGAAGGCTCATGGTTTTCTATATATTTTATTCAGTAGGATCCTCCCCTATTTTAACCTGAGCAGACCACAACAGTGAGGACACTCCAAACACATCAAGGTAATAGCCATGTTGTTGAAAGGTGCATTGGGTTTATTTTGCCGTTTGCTTGAAGAGGAGGGTGGCGATGGGGGAGTTGTCACAAATCTGCTGGATGGATTATGCTTAATTTTTAAAGAGGAGAAAATGGGAAGCTGCCTAATTGCGCACGTTGTGTAGTCATGTTTAACCCTTCGGTCGCATGAGAAGATTGCTCCGTAATGGTTTGCAACCCTCTCTGGTAGCCAAAAAGTAATAGAATGTCAGGCTGTAAACAACTTTTAATTCTCTCGTATATTTTGTAGACCCATTTTTATTAATGACTGCACCACTATGACAGAGACACCTTGCATACTCTATTTTGATCTGCAGTTTTGTTTGGCACTGCCGTTGCTATCTAAGAGTCATCTAATGGTTTTGTGACACGGAGGAGGGGAGTGCAAAGTGTAACGCGCAAGATAGTTTCACACACAACCTCCCTCGCCTTTTCACGTGCTACCTATGCACATACGGGGGTTTAACCAAGATGAGGAGTACTAGGTTTCATAAAAAGGGGCGATCCTACACTACCTGACCAGATTAGGTTACACAGGCTAGCGCTGACAAACGTATTAGAAAGCAAAGAAAAAGGGGGCAGATCTGCTGTCATGTGTATCAGCATTGCAATGGAAATGTACTGCTGCACGTTGGAGGAGAGGCCTGTAGGGGGCGTGGCTGTTGTTTACCTTCTGCGACTTACACGGTTTCCCATCCGACGCCTCTGGGGGCGTCTCTGCTCCTGTAGATCATCATTATTAGCTTGCTGTATAAACATTTCTCACTCCTTTACCACACGCAGCATACAACCTCCTCCTTGCTCACCGCTTGCACATGCACTGTCATATCATCCTTCCTTGTCACTGCACACTGATAAGATGTAGGCAGGGCTTACATTTATAGGTTCTTGCTAAAATAGATTTCGGGGGTGTTTTGCCGTTTCGTTTTTTATACTATGCAACACACTTCATAGGCCTCGCATGGGTACTGTCACTTTTTGCTAAAGATTAACCCATTAGGTAGTTTGAGGTGCATTACAACGCTCTCTGGCAGAAAAGGGGTTTTGATTAATATTGTCTGGTGTTGTTTATATTGACATTGTTCATTATAGTTTGCATAAGAGGTGCCATCTGTTGGTATTTTTTTTTTGCTAGTCAGGGTGTCGGGCTATTTTGTGACAAGTACCTGCGTTTCTTGAGCATCTAGTTTGTAGGTCACCACTTTTTAACATCTATGTCCTGCATTCAGTTATTGTGACTAAACGATTTGTCTGCAATCCCAACTCTTGTAATCCATTCAAAATATTCCATGCCTCCTTAGTCTTATTGCTTGTAGGTAACGTCAAGATCATCATATACTAGTACTGAGGTGTATTCATTTCAAGTATCAAAATCCCGTTTCTGTATGTAATCTAGAATTATTATTACCCCAGGTTTGGACTGTAAAGCTGTGGTCCCCATCCTTTCTTGCTAACACACTTGATGTAGTTATGAAATAAATACCAAAATGACCTGATTTGTGTAATGCAGCAAGAAAACAATGGAAACTATTTGATATAAATATTTATAGGTAATGTTACATAGTGAATAATATTTAACCTCAGAGGATTTGGATCTTTGTGCTCTGTGTAGTGCCCATTGTGCTTGACACCTTTTGGCTTTTTTTCCTGTTTTACATCCCTGATGAAAACTGATGCAGTTCTGCAATTTATACAAATTTAGCAACTGAAGTGGCATGACATCCTTTAAATGGGTTGCAAACATGGAATTAAGATTTTGATTTTTTGATTTTAAGGCATTACTAGACAGTCTTTTTTTTTTTTTTTTCCCTTTTCTTTTCTTACTAGAAACCCACTAATGCTCATTGCTGTGATAGAAACATTTAACTTTCAAGTGCCAAATGTTTTGATTTGTGTTGGATGAGTCTGTCATGTGCAGAAGGCAGCGTTGGGGTTTCTTAATAGCAGCAGCTGCAGGAGGCAGCTTCCCAGAGGCCAATGGAGATGCAGGTGCTACGCAACAGCTGTGCATCCTCTTAAGTACGCCTATCTGAAACCTCTTCAAATTGATTAAAGATATTGTGGTTAGGACTCATTAAGTTACAGCCTTATGTATTACATCAACTTATAGGGTAAAGGTCATTTTATGTGAATAATCTCTGCTTGCTAAACTCCTGATTTATAAAATTCAATGTTACTGATTTAACCACTTGTATAGAACATGCTTTTTGAGCAGTTAGCATTAGTAGAACATATCTACATTTTTTTTGCATGCTCCTCCTTGTATCTCATTGCATGTTTGCATTCACACTGCTCAGAAACCAGTTTCTCTATATTAGGAGTAAAGTTTTCCCAATGTGTAAACTCATTTTGTGTGCTGTGAAAAAAAGTGCTTCTGGGCTTAGAAATGCTTTTTTTTTTTTTTTTTTTTTATCTTCCTGGGTAGGTAGAGTTTTGCAGCTTGTAGTTTGCCAAACTTCTAAAAGTACATTTATTACTGAAAATGTGTGTTTTTTTTATTTAGTTTATTTTTAAAAGGACAATTACTAGTGCAAAAGGAAATACTCTTAATTTATTAGTGCAAAGGGATAAAACACAAAGCTACAGCATTGCTTGGGTGCTGCAGCCCCTTTCAGATCCTGAGCAGGACATGCAGCTTACAAACAATGCTACCTGTGTATGCTGCTCCTGATAGGCTTACTGATGTAGGTGCTCCACTATTCTAAAAATCCTGTTGTATCAAATTTGCATTCAATTTTGTTTGGCTAAAAGAAAATATTATTTAAATTATTACTGTATTCTGTTGTTTCTGTTTGTGGTGTGTGTGTGGGGGGGATCTGTCAACTGATATATTCTTTCAACTAAATGAAGTTTGTAATAGCGGCATGATTGCTGGGGGAGCTGTGGGTCAGTCTGCACACATGGTAGCATACTTTATGTATTCCTGATGAGTATTGTCATTCGGCAGCAAAAAGCTGTACGTTTTGCTGATTATTAGCAGGTAATGGTGTTTCCCTACTTTTTCAGATAGTACGAGTTGTATAGCATAGGTCATTTAGAAGGTTTGTTATTGTTCATATGTACAGAGCCAACCAGCACTGTTCACTTTTCAACTGTAATTGT